>NW_017619533.1:995395-1530395 GCF_001879475.1 Ipomoea nil
TCAGATGGCTGCTTCGGATCCTTTTGGTGGGTCACCAACAGAAGACCCTAATGCTCACATTGCAAAAATTTCTGAGGATTTGCAGCACTTTCAAAATTAATGGAGTCCCGGGAGATGCTATCAAGCTTCGCCTCTTCCATTCACTGTAAGGGATAAAGCTAACAGTTGGCTTGCCTCTTATCCGGCGAACTATTTGAAACTTGGACCAGTTGCACAGAGAGTTCCTTAAGAGATTTTTTCCCATATCTAAGACTCAGAAATGAGGAGATCTATTCAGAATTTCAGACAGTTAACTGGTGAGTCTTTGGCAGAGTCATGGGAGAGATTCAAAGAGATGAGGATACAATGTCCTCATCACGGTATTCAGAATTGGGATTTAATGATGGCTTTCTATGAGGGATTACTGGACAATTCAAAAATCCTAGTCGATGCTTCATCGGGAGGATCATTTACAATCCTAGAGCCAGATCAAGCTGAAGAATTGTTGGAAAAGGTTGCGATGAATGGGACGACTTGGTATTCAGAGAGATCTCCCCAGAAGTTGATAGGAGGCGTGACTGAAGTTGATCAGATATCCGCTCTATCGCTAAGTTTGATAATGTAGCCACTTTAGTTCAACAGTTGGCCCAGATTACTATCAAGAATCAAGCTTCAGGTAATGTTTCTAAAGCTTCTACTCCTCCAAGACCTGTAATGATGTGTGAGTTGTGTGGAGGAGAGCACAATTCAGAGGAGTGTCTCAGTGTTGATTCTCAAGCTACAATGGAACAAGTTGATGTGGTAGGGTATGGTAGTATACAACCGGCATTCCAACAACGAGGAACCTACAATCCAAATGCATCGAGGAATCATCCTGGTTTCTCTTGGGTAATCCAGCTGGGGCGGCTAATCCCCAGTACTTAAATAGTAGAAGTCAACCACCAGGATTTCAGGGGCAGCAAAATTTTAGAGGAAATCATCCACCACAATTCAGGCAGAACCAAGGATATCAAGTTCCAGTAAATCAATCCAAGCCTAATGTGGAAACACCGGTCCGTCGAATATGGAATTATTGTTGGAAAAATTGGTTAAAGGTCAGTTAGAGATTACAGAAAGGTTGGATCGGATGGATACTCGCCAAAATATGGTTGAAAATCAGTTAGCAAATCAACCATCTATATCAAGTACTAAAGTCACAGGTAAGTTGCCAGCTATGCCCGAAAAACCAAGAGAACACATGAACGCCGTCACCACTAGGAGTGGGAAGCAATTATTGGACCCACCGTATCCTAATGGGGAACAAATTGTCAAGAAGAATCTAGAAGGTGAAAATGAGAAAGTGAATGAGGGTGTTATTGCTCAAGATAAGGAAGATGAGATACAAGAAATTGAACCCGTAAAGAAGCATACACCACCTCTACCCTTCCCACAAAAATTCCAGAAATCTAGGGAAGAGGAAAGAAGAGCAAACTTCTACAGTTTGATCAAGCAACTGGATATCACCATTCCTTTTATTGATGCTGTGACCGAGATTCCCTCGTATGCTAAGTTTTTGAAAGAGATTTTATCCAACAAGAGGAGAGCTGAGAATCGTGAGACAGTAGCAGTAAGTGAAGAATGTAGTGCTTTAATTCAAAACAAGCTTCCTCCAAAACTTAGGGATCCTGGGAGTTTCTCTATCCCTTGTGTTATTGGAGGATCACTTGTTCAAAAAGCTTTATGCGATTTAGGGGCAAGTGTGAGTTTGATGCCTTATTCTTTGTGTCAAAAGCTGCAACTTGGAGAGCCAAAACCTACATCCATAACTCTTCAGTTGGCAGACAGATCAGTGAAATATCCTATCGGAATTCTGGAGGATGTGCCAGTGAAGATTGACAAATTTTACATTCCGGGAGACTTCGTGGTTTTAGAGATGGAAGAAGATGCTAAAATTCCTATTATCCTTGGAGACCATTCTTGGCAACCGCTGAGCTATAATCAATGTCAAAAAAGGAACCTTAGTTCTTGAGATTGGAGAAGATAAAGTTGAATTTAATGTTTTTGAATTGGCTAACAAATCTTCTTGTCTTGATTCTTGGCTTTTATATAGACGAAATCGACTCATGTGTTGCAACTTATGAGAGGGGTAAATGGATCTCCAATGACCCTTTACAACTCGAAGGTGAAGATTCTACAAAGAGTGAATGCTTGGAGGATGGTACGAATGATGAGGAATCACAGGAATTGCCACTAATATTCCTTGCCTGTAACCTCGAGGAAAAGGAACCACCATAGGTAGAATTAAAACCTTTACCAACAAACTTGAGGTATGCTTATCTTGGTCCAAATTCTACTTACCCAGTGATTGTAAGTGCTCATTTGAAAGATGATGAAACAGAAAAATTATTAAATGTGTTAAGAAAACATAAGAGAATCATTGGTTACACTATTGATGATATTGTTGGAATTAGTGCTTCCTACTGCATGCACAGGATTAACTTAGAGGATGGGCGTAGACCCAGTGTTGAGCACCAACGTAGGTTAAATCCTACGATGCAGGAGGTTGTGAAGAAAGAGATCCTAAAATTGTTGAAAGCTGGCATCATTTATCCTGTTCCTGACAGTAAGTGGGTCAGCCCTATTCACGTGGTCCCAAAGAAAGGGGGGACAACTGTAGTCCACAATGAGAAAAATGAGCTCATTCCTACCAGGTTAGTCACTGGGTGTAGGATGTGTGCGGACTACAGAAAGTTGAACGATGCCACCAGGAAGGATCATTTTCCTCTTCCGTTTGTTGATCAGCTGATTGAAAGGATGGCTAAGTACTCTTACTTTTGCTTTCTTGATGGTTTTTCGGGGTTCTTCCAGATCCCAATCCACCCTGATGACCAAGAGATGACTACGTTTACATGCCCCTATGGCACCTTTGCATATCGAAGGATGCCATTTGGGTTATGTAATGCACCAGCTACATTTCAAATGTGCATGTTAGCCATTTTTTCCGATTTAGTTGAGAAGACTATGGAAGTTTTCATGGATGATTTTTCTGTATATGGTTCTTCTTTTGATAATTGTCTTGATAATTTGGATGAGGCATTAAGAAAGTGTCAAGAAGCAAACCTTGTTCTAAATTGGGAAAAATGTCACTTTATGGTACAACAAGGGATTGTTCTTGGACACAAGATATCAGAAAAAGGCATTGAAGTTGACCCGGCCAAGGTGGAAGTCATAGAGAAATTGCCACCACCTGTTTCAGTAAAGGGAATAAGGAGTTTTCTTGGCCATGCAGGGTTCTACAGGAGATTTATCAAAGACTTTTCAAAAATCTCTAAACCTTTAACTCAATTGCTTTTAAAAGATGCTAACTTTGTTTTTGATGATGCTTGCCTTGAAGCTTTCTGCAGATTGAAGAAGGCATTGACAACAGCTCCCATAATGTCACCGCCATATTGGAACTTACCATTTGAGATTATGTGCGATGCTAGTGACTATGCTGTAGGGGCCGTCCTTTGTCAAAAGAAGGGCAAGTGCCTACACCCAATTTACTATGCAAGCCGTACTCTTGATGCGGCTCAGGTTAATTATGCCACAACAGAAAAGGAGATGCTGGCTGTGATTTTTGCTGTTGATAAATTTCGATCCTACCTGAACGGATACAAGGTCATTGTCCATACCGATCACTCAGCATTGAAGTACTTGATGAGCAAAAAGGAATCCAAGCCAAGACTGATGAGGTGAACCCTTCTGCTTCAAGAGTTTGACTTGGAAATCATAGACAAAAAGGGAACTGAAAATCTTGTAGCTGATCATTTGTCCCGATTAGAGAACCAAAACGAAGTGGCTGAAGGAGAAAATATTCCAATCAATGATTACTTCGTGGGAGAGCAACTGATGGCTCTTCGTGCTTTTATGCCCTGGTATTCAGATTTGGTAAATTATGTGGTTTGCCAACAATTTCCACCAAATGCTTCTAGGTCATTGAAGAAGAAACTACAAACTGATGCAAAATTCTATCTTTGGGATGAACCGTTTCTATACAAGAGATGTGCAGATGGAATATTAAGAAGATGCTTACCCGAAGACGAGGTAGAAAGTGTCTTAAAGCATTGTCATTCATCACCTTATGGAGGGCATTTTGGACCTTCTCGAACCGCGAAAAAGGTTTTACAGTCAGGATTTTATTGGCCCAGTATATTCAAAGATTCACATTCTTTCGTAGCTCGTTGTGATAAGGGCCAAAGAGTGGGCACAGTGGGAAGGAGAAACGAGATGCCTCAACAAAGTATTCTTGAAGTGGAACTATTTGATGTCTGGGGTTTGGATTTCATGGGTCCATTCCCCAAGTCTTTTGGTAATGAATACATCCTAGTGGCAGTGGACTATGTCTCCAAATAGGTTGAAGCCATTGCTTGTCCTACTAATGATTCCAAGGTTGTCATCAAGTTCATCAAGAAGAATAGTTTGCAAGGTTTGGGGTACCAAGAGCTTTGATCACTGATAATGGGACACACTTTTGCAACAAAGCGTTGGGGAAAGTTCTTGAGAAGTATGGAATTCATCACAGACTCTCTACACCATACCATCCCCAAGCCAATGGTCAAGTGGAACTGTCAAACCGAGAAATCAAATCCATTCTTGAGAAGGTGGTCAATCCGTCTCGAAAAGATTGGTCCACAAAGCTTGATGATGCATTGTGGGCGTATAGGACCGCTTTCAAGAATCCTATTGGAACTTCTCCTTTCAGACTTGTTTATGGGAAACCTTGTCACTTGCTCGTGGAGTTAGAACACAAAACCCATTGGGCAGTCACGACGCTCAACATGGATTTGCAACTCGCAGGTGAGAAGAGGCTACATCAACTAAACGAACTTGACGAATTCAGGCTCGAAGCCTATGACAATGCGAAAATCTACAAGGAGAAGACCAAGAGGTGGCATGACAAGCACATTCTAAAGAGAGAATTTGTCCCGGGAGACGACGTCCTTCTATTCAATTCAAGGATGAAATTATTCCCAGGAAAATTAAAATCCAAGTGGACTGGGCCACACAAAGTGATTAAGGTACATCCATCGGGTGCCGTGGTGCTTCAAGGAACACAAGATGAATTCACGGTCAATGGACAAAGGTTGAAGCACTACTATTCACCCGAGGAACCTAAAGTCAATGTGATACATTGCCTTCATCTCCCGACCTACATGTGACACCTTAAAGGAGGTACAGTCGAGCTAGCGACGTTAAACTTAGCGCTCCATGGGAGGCACCCCATGTTATCCATTAATTTATCGCATTTTTATTTCTTGCTAATTATTTAGTTCTAGTTTGTTTTACAAAATTTGAGTGTTTTTTCTGGTTTCTGTGTCAAACAGCGGTATAGGGGTTGTTTTCGGCTAAGTAAAAAGGCCAAAAATCGACCTAGGCGAAAAATTCCATACTGGAATTTTTCGACCACTGATTCGAAGGGATAGCCTACTGGAAATTTTCGACGCGTCGAGCCATAAACTCGACGCGTCGAAACCATCGCGTCTCGAAAATTTTCCTACTGGAAATTTTCGACGCGACAGAATAGATCTGTTAAATTGCGACCGGCGGTCCGTTTTTCTCCCCAAACTCATAATTCTCTCTCAATCTCTCACTCGCCCAAGATACCCCAGGTCCGAATCCTCTGGTTCTCCTCTCCATTCACTTCCTAAAGCTGCAAGGTAACAATAATCACTCTTTTCTACTTTCAATTTCTTGATTTGGAGGTGCATTTTTTCTCTATTCTTGGGTAGGCGCCCTACCCACGAATTTTTCCCCTGATTTTAAATTTTTGGTAGATAAATTGCCCATTGTTGATTACTAATGATTGATTGTTGCTATATACATGTTGTAATTGCTACATTAGAAACCATTGCACTCACATTTTGATTTAATTTTCTAAATTTCTTCGTTGGTTGTTTAAGCTCTATTTCACTTTGTTTTGATAGTTTTAATTCCTTATTTTAGTCTATGATGATTGTAGACCTTGCTTCTGATGATGGGTACCCTTGTTTTGTTGTTTGGTGAACTTGTGGGATGAATTTGATATGTCAATTTTACATAAACCTAGTGTTAAAGTTCATGCCCACAAGGTGTTTGATTAATTGCCCAAGTGAAGTTTGTGCCCTTGATTGAAAAGTTTGAAATCCTTAGACTCACTTTTGATATTTTGGCTATAAATTCTAGATCAAGTACTTGAAAGTTTTGTTTTATTTTTTTAGGTTTTTCCTATGGCACCAAGAGCCCGTCAACCATCCAAACGGCCAAGAGCCGAATCTTCGCAAGTCCGGGAACAACCACAACATGCTGCACAATATAAATGTTTTGTAACAGACGCAGCGGCTCAACGATACCATCAGTTGATGTCTGCCCGGCCCGTTCTAAAAGAACGTGGCGCACATATAGTGGTCCCGGAAGCGTGGAATTGGGCACCCCGATTCCTTGCTCAACCAGGAGATGCATTTAGCAATCTGGTGCGGGAATTCTATGCGAATGCCAAGGATGGCCTCGAAACTAATGTTTGTATTGTCCGGGGCGTTCCGGTCGACTTCTCGGCGGAAGCCATTAATGAGTACTACGGTACGCGTAATTACATGGGCGATGATTACTTTAATCGAGATATGGGTCGTGGCCACATGGACCAAGATTGGCTGAACCGTATTGCACAATTCTTCCACCCGACGGCCGAATGGAATATCAGGGGGGGTGTAGCCTCCCACATGGACTACAAGTATTTTAAGACTGCTGACAAGGGAATCTTGGACTTCATCAAAGCGAAACTTGTCCTAAATTCTCACAAGGGGACTGTCCGAAAAGACTTAGTGTTCCTTACCTACTGCATCCGGCAACGCAAGACTATTGACATTGGCCATATCATCAACGGCAATATCCGCGAAGCTGCTGATGCGAAGGGTCGATTCTACCTCGGCCACTCCTACCTCATTACGCATCTTTGCCAGCTGGCTGGGGTTCCTATTGATGAATCCCAGGAGGTCAAGTTAGCTCCACAAGCCTTCATATCTGAGCATTACCTAGAGAAACGCTACAAGACCGGTCAGCAATTCGGGGAAGAGGAAGATGATGAAGATGATGAAGGGGGCGATGATGCGATTGCCCCACAGATGGCTGCACCTGCACCTGCCCCTGCACCTGCCTTCCCTCACGATTGGCAGGATTTCATGCGCAGAACTGATGAGGTGAACTGGTTCATGGGCACCTCCATACACCAGCAGAATCAGGCCCATCTCGGCTTCCAGCCGAACTTTCTACCACCACCGCCTTGGCTGCAAGATCCTCAGTACATCCCGGACTTCTATCGGGGATACTATCCACCACCACCACCTCCAGATACCGACCAGTAGAAGGTTCTACGGCAATACTCCAACTCCTTTTCCTTCACTTAATTTATTACATTGGGGACATTGTAATGCTCTAAGTGTGAGGGGGAAGGATTGAAGTATTTCCTTTCCTTTCCTTAGTCTTTGCACTTTAATTTTATTTAGTCTGATCTCATATTCCATTTCGTTCCCTTCACTTGAATTCTTGCTTGAATGACTCATGTGCCTTTATTTCCAATAAACTGTTGGTCTTGATACTTAATTGCTCTCGCTCTCTCGTGTCGGGTAGTGGTTTGTTTTGGTGGAACTTGTTGCATCTCATTATGCCATGGATGAAATCAAAGTGTAACACTTCAGTGATTTATTTTCCTTGTTAATATACTTGTCACCCACTCATAATCGGACTAATTTCTTAATCTAGTGGTTAGTGCGTGTGCTAGTGAAAGTTTATGTGGAATTCCGACAATTAGTTGGCTTACGAAAGCTTGTCTCATTACTCCTCAGGTTTAGTCTAATTTTCGCATATATTGAAATGATTTAGGCCATTCTTTGTAGCTCATAGCCTTTAAACCTGTCCTTACGTATGTGTTATCCTTTGTGTCCCCTTTGAGCCTTTTATTTTCTTTATAATAAGTGTTAACACTTATTACCTCTTCGTGATTATATTTTTTTTTTCTTTGAATTACCCCATATTATAACCTATAGCCCTTGGCCAAATATTATCCTTCCACCCTTTGAGAGAATGTACCTTTTGTCTTTAGAAATAAATCTTATAGAAGAGAATTCTTCTTTGGAGCTTACCTTAAGAGCAACTCGGTTATTACTTGCTTGAATAAACCCATTCTTTTCTCATTCAGTTTGCAGTATTGGTTTTTTTTTTTTTTTTTTAAAAAAAAAAAAAAGAAGCTATTATGGTCTTTCTTCATCCCAAATAAACTCAAATCCAATGTTGATTGAGTAAAATCCGTATATCAATCCCCTTATCTTTCAGAGCTATTATGGTCTTGATAAGTTGCCTTTTTGCTCCCTTATTCATCATTCATATTTCTATTCTAAAGATTTAAAGCTTTAGATAATTGTGTCATTCTCTCCCTTTGTTATCATTCCTTACCTTTTTTTTTTTTTTTTTTCTTATAAACCGTGACCCTTAGCCCCATTACAAGCTTAATAAAGACCTATTTGATCTTTACATGCAATGTTAGTTCTATTCAGGAGGAGTAGGAAGGGCAAGCCTAGGATGTTTTTCTGATGTCGTGTTTTGCATATACCTAACTGAGTACGTGTGCACACTAGATTTCTCACTACTAACAATCTGGGTGCTTGTATGTTGGCTTGGGAGTAGAACGCGGGTGCCAAGCAGAGATGATTCTGGAAGCATGTGTCCTGCAGTGAGTTGGCTTGTGGTTTGCTAAGTTGTGCACGAGAAATTGGGAGCGATCCTTGTGTTTTGACCTGCGGTTTGATTCAGTGTTTTGCTTGAGGACAAGCAAAGTCTTAAGTGTGAGGGGGTGATGTTATCACATCTGTGCATGTTTTTATAGCTTTTCTGATTCATTTTAGAAACAAAGTTATTGAATCATGTCCATTTATTACTTGTTTTCCTTGCTTTCTCGTTAGATTATGTTTTTACACTTGTTTTGAATGCCTTACGGTGTTCGATAGTGTTTTTCTTCACCATTACAGGGTGAGCGTGAGAGCAAGGGAAGAATTTCAAGCACGAAATGATCAAAAGAGGAAGAAGTCGAAGCATCAGCAATTCGACGCGTCGAGCCCATGCCTCGACGCGTCGAAAAATTCCAATAGCTTCAAACATCGCACATTTTGGAGGCTCGACGCGTCGAGATCGCGGAGAGACGTTAATTTGGAAGACTCCTATCGGGTGATTTTGAATGCTGATCTTCGATCTTATCGGGTGTTTAAGCCACGGGAGTGGAAATTCACTAGGAATAGAGATTACGGGAGTAATTTGATTCCACTTTGCATTCCCACACAGGTCTTAATTCCAAACAAAACATTACAAACGTTAATTGGCACTAGGTGATTAAACATTGTGATCCCAAGAATCCCATTTTGCTCTATTGTTTACGAAACCTTAATATTTGTTTTATTTCTTGCTCGTTATTTTATGCAACCAATCAACCTTCAAGTTTCGCTCAGACTAGCTCTTATGAGTAAGCGAGTAATTAGTGATTAGTACCCCATCTCCCTGTGGTTCGACTACCTGAATACTCCGGGAATTATTTGTTTGCAAATATACTACGCATCAGGCGCCAACAAAGTGTGCTATGTGATGAGATATGGATGAGTGGTGATTATGGGTATCTTGGAGGGATGTGACTATGGGATTTATGCTGGGAATTGTTTATGTTGGGTTATGATTATTAATTGTGCTCAACTTTATCTGTCTTGCCTGTTGTGGATTGTATACGCTTGTTATAACTGTTGCTTGTGTCTAGCCTTATCTGTCGAGTCATTCCCGGTTTTAAAAGCTAGAGTTCGTAGGATATATCTTCTTGCTCAAAATGGTTTTCGTATATCTATATATATCTCTATATGTATTGTATTTCAACGCGTTGGAGTGGGTTACCAGCATCTCTCGCTGAACAGATATATTTTGCTTTCAGGCACAGAAGAATAAGTCACTGGAGCGCGCTAGAAATAGGGGCGTAGAAGTAGATAGCTCCCCTTTCGGCCTGCGTGCCATGCTTATGCATTTACATTATTGAGGATATTAGTTAGTTAGCCTGTGCACCTGAGTTCTCTAGCTCAGGTGTGGCATAGCACCCCGTACTCTCGTATTATGTTTTGGGATTTAATGAGACTTCACCTTTATTTTATAAGTTTTAAATGCCTTCAAAATCTGGGGTGTTACAGTTGATATCAGAGCCTAAGTTTGACCCTAGGAAAAGGCTCTTAAGATCGGACTTTAGGACATTAGGCTTGAACTCTAGGTACCTAGGAACATAGGACTCGGAAATCTTAGGACGCGCGGTGAGATTGTGAAACCTACACATAATTCCCCGCACATTACCCTTCCCATTCTAAAGCCCTCCCCCACGTATCACTTCATAAGAAGTGCATCGAACTCTAACTTAACGTTCTTATAAACGCTGACCAGAAAGACGACAGCATGGCCCCAAACAGAAGACAATCAAGGACCCCAGAGCCCGCCACTGACGATCCCTTGACCCAAACCTTACAACAACTAACGCAAGTCGCTCAGGCACTAAGTGACGTAGCCCTTCGCAATAACTGGCCCCCACTGCCTCCATCAAACGCAAACTCAGACATCGCCCGACAAGTTTCAAACCACCGACCACCAACGTTCTCACGAGAAGAAGACCCCGCGGTCCTAGAAGATTGGATCCGGACCCTTGACAAGATTCTAGGGGTAGTAGAATGCCCGGAGGGACGTCGCGTAGAGATAGCCTCGTTCTACTTCGGACACGAGGCCGATCTCTGGTGGATCCACGAGGGGCCCACTTACCGACAAGAACCGGGATTCAACTGAGAGAGCCTCAAGACACGACTACGAGAACGATTTTATCCAACCCACGTGAAAGCATCCATGTACGAAGAGTTTCTCCATCTGAAACAAGGAACGGCCACCGTCATGGAATACCATAAACGATTCCTCGAGCTGGCGCGCTTCGCGCCAGAACTAGTCCCCACCGAGGTGACCAAAATAGAAAGATTCGTATCGGGCCTCAACTTCGAAGCCCGGAAGGCACTAGTGGTAAGCAGGCCTCAGACCCTCAATGAGGCTTACTCCAGTGCCACAAATCTCTATCGAATCCAACTACTCCAACGCGTAGTTCAGGAACAAATACGAAGGAGAAACACCGGGAGTGGGGCACCGCCGGCGAAAAGGACGAGAAACGACACCGGCGCAAGATCGAACAATACGGCCAATCAAAGACCGCCCCTGGGGGACAATGAAGCTAATCCAAGAAGCTACCTTGCCCGAAATGCAACAAAATCCATAGAGGCAAGGATTGCATGGGCAACCCCTGGCGATGCTTCAATTGCGGAGAGGAAGGACACAAGGCCTTCCAGTGCACTCGACCCCAAAGGCCACGCCCCACCGCCGTGGGTCAACACGGGGGCACCGGTCATCAAGGGAGTTACGGCGCTCCCGGGAAAATATTTGTTATGAGCCACACTCAGGCCAACCTTGGAAACGTGGAGGACCTCGGAGAAGGAAATCCAATCCCGGAAGACGAGGACCATGCGGACCCCGCGGAAGAAAATCAAGAAAGCGAATACTGTCTGGGATAAGCCGTCACACCCCCTTGTAACCACCCCCCCGTTGTCGTAAAAACCACTTACTTAACTTAGCTATTTCGGAATTATTATGAATAAAGATTTTTGGTCGAATTTCGATTCCACCACAGAGGTAAAACACAAGTTATATCACCAACCCAACCCTTCCGCCACTAAAGGACAAAATAAGGAAAAAGACAAGGACCACACCATCAATAAATATTTAATATTACCATTAAGAATAGAACCTTGGACCTCTCCTCTACAAGTTAAAGCCCTAACCACTAGCCCATGAGTGTTTCTTGAAACCACAAGGGAACACCCCCTTGTTAAACCTCTCCAAATCCCTAAAACCCAAAAAACCCCCAAATCAAAAACCCTTCTCCTTCTTCTTCTTCCTCCCCTTCTCCTTCCCCATTATTCCCTTCCCCCTCTCACACCACACCGCCCCACCCAAAGAACTCGGCGACCACCCAACGCCACCGCCAACGAATCTCCACCGCCCGCCAGCACCACGCCGCCGCGCTACCGCCCCAGCGGACCGCCCCCGTCGCCCACGACACACCCGGCAGCAACCCACTGCCACGCAACGCCGAACGCACGAGGCTGCCGTCTCCAGCACGCCGTCGCCTCCCCTCGCCGGACCGACGCCAGAACGCCGCTCGCCGATGCCTCCCGCGAAAACAAAGGAAAACCGCCACCGGGAATTCACCGGAAAACTCGCCGGAAAACCAGCGCCATCTCGCCGGAAAAGGAATTGCTAGAAAACGTCACCAACAAACGAGCGCCACAATGCCAAAGAAACCCCTCGGAATCCGCACCCCGGAGTGGAGCAATGCCGATTACACCGTAATCGGAGGTAAAGCACATGAACCCGACCAATTCTCTCCGGAATTGGTTGACATGCTTAAACATCAAGGGCTCTTAGACACTTACCTCGCCATCAAAGGGGATACATACCCCGACTTGGTGAAAGAATTCTACCAAAACCTTGTGGCCACCAAATGAGGTGACAAGGTAGAAATCACCACCAAGGTCCATGGCAAGGAAATTGTGCTTTCCGAGGGCCGGCTGGCCAAGCTCTTAAAATTGACCACCACGGGTGTGTCTAACTATGACCGAAAGGGGTGGATTGATACCCAAACTACGGGATACAAGGATTACCTCGGGTACCTACTCGAGAAGGAGGACGGGTTCACCTCAGCCACACGGCCAAACCGGAAGTGGCTATCGGCGGAGCAAAAGATATTGGTTATGATTGTAACCGATAGCCTCTTGCCCACCAATAATAATAGCAAGGACGTAGGGAGCCTAGAGTGCACCTTTGCTTATCTCTTGAAACATAAAATCAAGTTCAACCTGCCGGCACTCATGCTAAAGCACATGGAATTCTGCAAGACAAACAACCGGCTTAGTCTACCCTACGGAATGATCCTAAGTTGGATCATGGAAAAGAAAGGGGTGGACCTAAGCCACACCGAGGTCAAGACCGCCAATGGCACGGTTTTCAATGGCCAAAACCTCCGCCGCAACGACATCTACTACACCGAAGGGGGACATTACCTCACCCTCGAAGAAATTTGCCAAAAACCCGAGGAAGAGCGGAGAGAATTGGTTGACCGGTTGGACATCTCCAACAAGAAGCTCAAGCGAGCCATGAAAGATTGTGGGGGCTCGGAGGGAAATGAGGAACAGGAGGAGGATGACGGGCCTAACCCGTCAGTGCACCCACTGTCAGGAGGGGACCCGAGGGGACAAAACGAGGGTTCGGTCAATGAGCGCATTCTCGCACAACTCAACCGACAAAACCAAATCATGGAAGAAGGGTTCTCATCCTTGATTCGCACCACGCGCGCACTCGATCAGAGGGTAGCAGCGATCGAGGCCGCCTTGGGCACTCGTGGGGCATCCAGTTCCAGCACAGGAAACCGAGGTAGACCCAAAACCCTTCTATCACAACACCACCAGAAATCCAGTCTACCCCGACTAAGGCGAAACGTGGGGCCACATTCCTAACCAGGAGGCAAAAACGCATGATGCCTAGGGGTGAAAGAATGGATTAACGCACCGGGCTTCGGGGACGAAGCCCCCTTGTAAGGGGGGGAGAGTGTAACACCCCGTGTTACGACCCCTAAAACCAATTAAATCATTTAATTAATCACCTAAGAATTAAATCACAACAATTAATTAGGGAGGCCCACCATAGTCCATGGGCCCTTATCCCTAAACCCAATCCTTAATCCCAAAAGAAATAGAGTTAGCAAACCTATAGTAATTAGGCCTAAGTAAGACTCTTAGATATATAAATAGGGAATACAAGGAGGCACTTAGAATCCCCACCACAAGAATAACGCCCCACCACCCCAAAAGAGCTCCAAGAATCCCCTTAGAAGAAATCAAGAAAGCAAGAAAGCTTAAAGAAAGATCCTTCGTAGCCAAGGAATTAATTAAGGCTAAGAGGTAACCCATGTCTCAACAAAACCTATTTTCATAGCTATGATTTCCCCCATAGGATTTCCGCATATTATTGTGTATTGATGATTTGTGATATTGTTATTGATGATTGATGGGATAATTCCATGGGTGATCTTGATATTGGGAGATTCTTGATAATTATGGTGTTCCTGATGATTATGTGGAGTTCTTAATGTTTATGTCGTTCTTGATAATTGTATGGCATTCTTGATGCTTATGTGATATTCTTACCGAATCTTGTAATTAGAAGACGAATCGTATTCTTGATTGATATAAAAGTGATTAGAACCCTAGGTTGTATCGTATGATATTATTCTTGGTGTATCGGGTGGGGAAATCGCATGTTTGGGTGTCAATTATGTTTAGAAAAGCATGATAGGTTATGTGTCGTACGTTTCTCGTATTTGATCCGTTAATTGTTTACGTGTTGATCGTTAATTGCGTTGTAAAGTGTCTAAGCATGGTTTCGGGTTCCATAATGGTTCCCGGGGTGTTTTGTGTATAAAGAGTCAGTGGGGGGTAGGTGTGGGGGTAGGGGACCCGCCACCTACCCGCGGCCAGAAGGGGCGTCTCCGGCAGCGGAACAGTGCTTACCGGCGGGCAGTCGGCGGGTGGCCCCCCCACCCACCGGCTACCCGTAGGAAATCTCCCCCATTCGGGACCCCGGCTGTAACACCCCGTGTTACGGCCTTCAATCCCGGATTAATTATTTAATTAATCCCGTTAATAATAATTAAATATGATTTAATTCGGTTAGGTTTCCCTTTAATTAATTAATAAGGCCCACCATGAACCGTGGGCCCTTGCCTAAATTAGAGCCTTAAGCTTATTAGGAATAAAGAAAGTAAACCTTTTACTATTCAGATTCTGATTAGGAATCCTAGACCTAGTTATCTATTAGGAATAAAGGAAGTAGGTCTTTTACTATTCAGATTATGATTAGGATTCTCTTTAATTAATTAATATGGTCCACTATGGACCATAGAACCCAATCCTTAGTCCCAAAAGGAATAGAATTAGCAAGCCTATAATATTAGTTCCTAATTAGGACTCCTAAATATATAAATAGGGGACTTAAGAGGCACCTAGAACCCCCCATCACAATAAACGACTCACCATCCCAAAAGAGCTCCAAGAATTCCCTTAGAAGAAATCAAGAAAGCAAGAAAGCTTAAAGAAAGACCCTTCATAGCCAAGGAATTAATTAAGGCTAAGAGGTAACCCATGTCTCAACAAAACCTATTTTCATAGCTATGATTCCCCCTTAGGGTTTCCCCCATATTATTGTGTATTGGCGAGATATGATGATTATTATTGATGTTTGATGTGATGATCCCATGAGGGATCTTGATGATCTTGATATTGGGAGATTCTTGATGATTATGGAATTCTTGATGATTATATAGAGTTCTTGATGATTATGTGTTGTTCTTGATAATTGGGTGATGCTCTTGATGTTTATGTGTTATTCTTACCGAATCTTGCAATTAGAAGACGAACCGTATACTTGTTGATATAAAAGTGATTAGAACCCTAGGTTGTATCGTATAATCTTATTCTTGGATTATCGGGTGGGGAAATCGCATGTTTGGGTGTTGATTATATTAGAAAAGCATGATAGGTTATGTGCCGTTCGTTTCTCGTATTTGATCCGTTAATTGTCTACGTGTTAATTATTAGTTGCGTTGTAAAGTGTCTAAGCATGGTTTCGGGTTCCACAAAGGTTCCAGGGACGTTATTGTGTGAAAAGAGTCAGTGGGGGTAGGTGGGGGGTAGGGGACCCGCCACCTACCCACGGCCGAGAAAACACCGCCCGGCAGCGGGTAGCCGGCGGGCGGGCAGCTGCCCGCCGGCGACCCGCTGCCCGGAACAGTACACTCCGGCGGGCAGCCGGCGGGTGGCCCCCCACCCACCGGCTACCCGCTGGAAATTCATCCCACCCGGGATCCCGGCTTCCCCGTTTGATGTTCCCCCGTTCCCCGTGGTGTCCCAACGGACTCCGTTTATCGTGCCTATGTCTAGTTTGATATTTCAGGTACCGTTCGTAGGTTTACGAGTCTACTATATTGCATGCTAGTTGAATTGGTATCCCGTTGACCTAGGTGGAAGGAGTATGAACCCCTTAGGACTATTCTTAGTATGTGAAGGATCACGCATAGGTTTTGTTATACGCTTTCTCCCCCTTCCCAATATGTAATATAGGTTGCATGTGCTTGCTATGTGATATGTGTGTGTGTTACCCCAATTCGGTTGCGATCGGATTGGTTATCCTGAGCTGCGGTTCAGAAGCTGGCTGCGGTCAGATTGATACTCTTGGGCTGCGGTCCACCATTTGGTTGCGATCAAACGTTTCTATACGAGCTGCGGTTCGTCCTTTTTCCTGGCTGCGGTCAGATGACATTCTCTTGGGCTGCGGTCCACTGTTTGGTTGCGATCAAACACTATGATGAGCTGCGGTTCATCAGTCAGTTGCGTTCGACCCCTCCGTGTTGTGATACGGGGCAGGGTGCTGCGGGGCCGTGTCAGAGCTATATGCGTTGACCCTCATGTATGGGCATGCGATTGGTCCTGTGGCGCCAACAAAGTGTGTTATGTGTTGTGACATGGACGAGTTGTGATTACGAGTGTCTTGGGGATGTGACTATGGGATTTATATTGGGGATTGTTCATGTTGGGTTATGATCATTGTTTATGCCTTGCCTTATCTGCCTTATCTGTTGTGAACTGCATATGCTCGTTATAACTGTGCTTGTGTCTGGCCTTATCTGTCGAGTCATTCCCGGTTTTAAAGCTAGAGTTCATAGGATATATCTTCATGCTCAAAATGGTTTTCGTATATCTATATATATCTCTATATGTATTGTATTTCAACGCGTTGGAGTGGGTTACCAGCATCTCTCGCTGAACAGATATATTTGGCTTTCAGGCACAGAAGATTAAGTCACTGGAGTGCGCTAGAACTTAGAAGTAGATAGTTTCCCTTTTTGGCCTGCGTGCCACGTTTACGTATTTACGCTTTGAGGATATTAGTTAGTTAGCCTGTGCACTTGGGTTCTCTAGCCCAGGTGTGGCATAGCACCCCGAACGCTTGTATTTATATCTTGGGATTTAATAAGATTCTACCTTTATTATAAGTTTTAAATGTCTTGAAAATCGGGGGTGTTACAGTTGGTATTAGAGCTTAAGTTTGACCCTAGGATAAGACTCTTAAGACCGGACTTTAGGACACTAGGCTTGAACTCTAGGTACTTAGGAACATAGGATCCAGGAATCTTAGGACGCGCAGTAAGATTGTGAAACCTACACATAACCTCCCCTCACTTCATCCCTCTCTAACTTAAAGGAACCTCCCCTTACGCTTACCACACCAGGTAAGGGTGCGAATAGATAAGTTTACTTCAAAAACTGGGTAACGTACACTTACCCGATAAATCGCCTCGTCCTAACTCCCGTCAAAAGACTTGACAAGGACCCTGACCAAAGAAAAGGAAGATTTGGATGACTACTAAGAAAAGGCGTTACAGTCAGGACTGCTAAAAGGTATGGACTGCAATACGCACCAACCCAGGGTAACCACGATAACCCCCGAGTCAGACAAATGACATGCACCTTCCGACAAGTTGACCTTATCTCGGCAAACCCGGGTTGCGGCTACAACAAACAGGAAGGAGAACTAGGACACCTATTAAAGTAGCAAAGGAACGACACCATTAGTCGAATCCTTGGGTGTAAGGTAAGTATATCGCGACACCTTGCGACCCCACCACCCCAATTTAAAATATCATCCGCCCTGAAACCCCAGCATCTTGATACCCCTATTTGTTGAAAACTCCCACCCCGAATCCTTGATTACCTTAAGAGCAAATTCGCAACCGTCATGACCTTGCTCACCCTTTGTTGCGCTTAACCCAAACTCTCGGAAACCCTAAATTGTTATTGCCCTTACTCTAAGTTCATATCCCCACTCCGTTTGGAAACCCTGTTAAAAACCGTAGAGCAGCATAAGGCCCTTACCCTGCCCAAGGGCGTGAAGAACCGACATTCATTGATTCAATATTAAAATAAGTTGTTAGATAGGAATCGGCGAAGTAGGTGGAGGTTACGAATACGTATCACCCCACCCTTGCACGAAAACCGTGAAGGTTTCACGAGAAACCATAGCCTGTACGTACGCCACCGAAGAACGCCATGCGTTGACAAGAGCAGGCAAACAGATACGTTCAATGTGTCAGGGGCCCTCGCTACAGAAAACATCGTCAAATAGGTGCAACAGGCCGAACCTCAAGGAGGACATAAAGCCTTGCTAAGAATTTCATCCACCAAGGAAGGGATGAAACCCAATATAACAAGAAAGACTAACCCGAAACCCCCCTTACCCTTAAGAACCCTCGGCAAGGATTAGGAGTCAAGACCTAGGGGTTTGACCCACTAAACCGACTGGGTCCAGACTTCTGGACATCCGAGGGGAACGTGCACGGAAACCATCACGAGAATTCCCCTGGAAACCATAGAGACGAAGGGGACTTCGACACGGGAAGAGAAGATCAAACGAAAATCTTAGAATCAAACAAAGCCAAGGAAAAGGGATCACCAGTTCGACTGCACGCCACAACCAAGCCCCAAACAGGCATAATCACTCGAAGCCAAGAGTCCTTAGCCCTTTCCCTCCCCTTGCCAATCAAGCACCATTTCGTTAAAGAATCCGTCCTATCACTCCAAACCTCGCTCTTGATCCCTCATTATAGACAAACCCGTACAAGGTGGCAACCTTCCTTCCTGTATTACGACCTTAAGACATCGACCCTATCCGCCCCTCGACTTTGAAACCTAGCCCTGCACTTCTTACACCCCTTTAAACCCAGACCAAGAAAACATATATATATGTATGTATATCTACGTCTAGAACTCGTGCTTAAGGATCAATGAACATTGTACGATGGGTCATCCTATGTATCCAAGTCCCTTTTATTGTGCACAAGGGCATGGGACTTGTCAGGACATGAATCTGTGCATTTTTGGGGTCTTTCCCGAAGGAATTGACTATTCCTAGTCACTTTCCCGCGGGTCCCCAACGGGTCCTTGACGGGACCTTGGCGGGTCCTTGGCAGGAGCTTGGCAGGCGGACGACCGCCCACCTCGTGCCCACTGGTACAATGTGCTGATTTCTTAACCCCTCATTTTATTGATTTGTGGCGCACTTGTGTTCCTCGATTGAGGAATGTGAGTCTTGGGTAAGGAACCATGGACCACCCAAACATAGTGTCCTACGTAAAAGACCTTGACGCACGAGACACCATCGGGAAATCACAATCAATTACATTGCACGAGTAATTGAAATCGGATCCTACGATACAACCGACTAGGGATGTTTGGCGTAAAGGATTGCGCAAACCAAGGAGGGGAGTTGGGAACTCGTACTAAGAACCCACGAAAACCTTAAAAGTCAAAATGCTAAGGAGGGACTGGGACTCCTCCAAACCATGGACATCGTTCGAGCAAATTAGAGGACTCCTTACAAGTTGTATGGAATCAAGAACTACGTAGCCCATGGTGCTAAGCAAAAGGGTGAAGAACACATTCGCGCCAAGACTTCAAGGGTCATTAAGGACCCACAAGGAAATGAGGTGACTCGTAAAGTCGCCGAGTCATCCCACAACGAAATTTGGTAACCGACGGCGCTTTAAAAGAAAAAGGGCACGCAAGAACACCTTCATCATTAAAAATAACACAAACAGGGCACAACAATGCCGAACCTCGGGTAAGACATGAAGTCTTACTAAGAATTTCATCCACTAAAGAGGAGATGAAATTCAATAAGAAGAGAAATTCAACCCAAAGTCCATCAACTCCCAAGAGACTTTGGGAAGAATTTGGGAAGTGTGCCCTAAGAGATTGGCTTGGTTGACCCAACTCGGTCAAGACCTTGGGCGCATTAAAGAAGTAAGTGTTGAATCACCACAGGAAATTCCCTCAAGAAAGAAGAGAAGGATGAAACCTTAGCCTGGGAAGCAAGGTCTAACAAGGACCTTAAAGTCAAGCAAGCACCAACACCAAGGAAGGAGGATCATCAACTCGTCGGCGCATCGTGATCAAAGCATCTAACCAGAATATTCACTTGGGATCGAGAAATCTTAACCCATCCTAGCCGAATTCCTTTCCCTCCCTCGGAAAATCGGCCCCTTCCTTATTTCAAAACCCTTTCTACCCTTCAGACCCCATTCTCAATACCATGTTTTAACGATTCCATACAAATGGGAACCTCACAACCTAAGTTGCAACCTCGAAAACTCGATCCTAATTCATGAATTCACCGTGTCCTCAAGTTTGAAACCCACTCTCTTAGCCCTGTAAACCTAATTGTTCCCAAAAACCCAACACACATAGGCGTGCAAGTATACATTTTCCCCGTGGAATACCTTCTCTATAGGACCACGGTTCTTCTCTTGACTCGTTAACCCTGCAATGATTTCCAAACTTCGGGGATGAAGCTTCTCGTAAGGGGGAGAGAGTGTAACACCCCGTGTTACGGCCTTCAATCCCGGATTAATTATTTAATTAATCCCGTTAATAATAATTAAATATGATTTAATTTGGTTAGGTTTCCCTTTAATTAATTAATAAGGCCCACCATGAACCGTGGGCCCTTGCCTAAATTAGAGCCTTAAGCCTATTAGGAATAAAGAAAGTAAACCTTTTACTATTCAGATTCTGATTAGGAATCCTAGACCTAGTTATCTATTAGGAATAAAGGAAGTAGGTCTTTTACTATTCAGATTATGATTAGGATTCTCTTTAATTAATTAATATGGTCCACTATGGACCATGGAACCCAATCCTTAGTCCCAAAAGGAATAGAATTAGCAAGCCTATAATATTAGTTCCTAATTAGGACTCCTAAATATATAAATAGGGGACTTAAGTGGCACCTAGAACCCCCCATCACAATAAACGACTCACCATCCCAAAAGAGCTCCAAGAATTCCCTTAGAAGAAATCAAGAAAGCAAGAAAGCTTAAAGAAAGACCCTTCATAGCCAAGGAATTAATTAAGGCTAAGAGGTAACCCATGTCTCAACAAAACCTATTTTCATAGCTATGATTCCCCCTTAGGGTTTCCACCATATTATTGTGTATTGGCGAGATATGATGATTATTATTGATGTTTGATGTGATGATCCCATGAGGGATCTTGATGATCTTGATATTGGGAGATTCTTGATGATTATGGAATTCTTGATGATTATATAGAGTTCTTGATGATTATGTGTTGTTCTTGATAATTGTGTGATGCTCTTGATGTTTATGTGTTATTCTTACCGAATCTTGCAATTAGAAGACGAACCGTATACTTTTTGATATAAAAGTGATTAGAACCCTAGGTTGTATCGTATGATCTTATTCTTGGATTGTCGGGTGGGGAAATCGCATGTTTGGGTGTTGATTATATTAGAAAAGCATGATAGGTTCTGTGCCGTTCGTTTCTCGTATTTGATCCGTTAATTGTCTACCTGTTAATTATTAGTTGCGTTGTAAAGTGTCTGAGCATGGTTTCGGGTTCCACAAAGGTTCCCGGGACGTTATTGTGTGAAAAGAGTCAGTGGGGGGTAGGTGGGGGGGTAGGGGACCCGCCACCTACCCACGGCCGAGAAAACACCGCCCGGCAGCGGGTAGCCGGCGGGCGGGCAGCTGCCCGCCGGCGACCCGCTGCCCGGAACAGTACACTCCGGCGGGCAGCCGGCGGGTGGCCCCCCACCCACCGGCTACCCGCTGGAAATTCATCCCACCCGGGATCCCGGCTTCCCCGTTTGATGTTGCCCAGTTCCCCGTGGTGTCCCAACAGACTCCGTTTATCGTGCCTATGTCTAGTTTGATATTTCGGGTACCGTTCGTAGGTTTACGAGTCTACTATATTGCATGCTAGTTGAATTGGTATCCCGTTGACCTAGGTGGAAGGAGTATGAACCCCTTAGGACTATTCTTAGTATGTGAAGGATCACGCATAGGTTTTGTTATACGCTTTCTCCCCCTTCCCAATATGTAATATGGGTTGCATGTGCTTTCTATGTGATATGTGTGTGTGTTACACCAATTCGGTTGCGATCGGATTGGTTATCCTGAGCTGCGGTTCAGAAGCTGGCTGCGGTCAGATTGATACTCTTGGGCTGCGGTCCACCGTTTGGTTGCGATCAAACGTTTCTACACGAGCTGCGGTTCGTCCTTTTTCCTGGCTGCGGTCAGATGACATTCTCTTGGGCTGCGGTCCACTGTTTGGTTGCGATCAAACACTATGATGAGCTGCGTTTCATCGGTCGGTTGCGATCGACCCCTCCGTGTTGCGATACGGGGCAGGGTGCTGCGGGGCCGTGTCAGAGCTATATGCGCTGACCCTCATGTATGGGCATGCGATTGGTCCTGTGGCGCCAACAAAGTGTGTTATGTGTTGTGACATGCACGAGTTGTGATTACGAGTGTCTTGGGGATGTGACTATTGGGGATTGTTCATGTTGGGTTATGATCATTGTTTATGCCTTGCATTATCTGCCTTATCTGTTGTGAACTGCATATGCTCGTTATAACTGTGCTTGTGTCTGGCCTTATCTGTCGAGTCATTCCCGGTTTTAAAGCTTGAGTTCGTAGGATATATCTTCATGCTCAAAATGGTTTTCGTATATCTATATATATCTCTATATGTATTGTATTTCAACGCGTTGGAGTGGGTTACCAGCATCTCTCGCTGAACAGATATATTTGGCTTTCAGGCACAGAAGATTAAGTCACTGGAGTGCGCTAGAACTTAGAAGTAGATAGTTTCCCTTTTTAGCCTGCGTGCCACGTTTACGTATTTACGCTTTGAGGATATTAGTTAGTTAGCCTGTGCACTTGGGTTCTCTAGCCCAGGTGTGGCATAGCACCCCGAACGCTTGTATTTATATCTTGGGATTTAATAAGATTCTACCTTTATTATAAGTTTTAAATGTCTTGAAAATCGTGGGTGTTACACCGGCTTCCCCGTTTGGTGTTTCCCCGATCCCCGTGGTGTCCCAACGGACTCCGTTCATAGTGCCGTGTCTAGTTTGATGTTTCGGGTACCGTTCGTAGGTTTATGAGTCTTATATATTGCATGCTAGTTGAATTGGTATCCCGTTGACCTAGGTGGAAGAAGTATGAACCCCTTAGGACCATTCTTAGTATGTGAAGGATCACGCATAGGTTTTGTTATACGTTTTCTCCCCCTTCCCAATGTGTTAATGTGGGTTGCATGTGCTTGCTATGTGTTATGTGTGCATGATACCCCAATTCGGTTGTGATCGGATTGGTTATTCCTGAGCTGCGGTTCAGAAGCTGGCTGCGGTCAGATTTACACTCTTGGGCTGCGGTCCACCGTTTGGTTGCGATCAAACGTTTCTGCATGAGCTGCGGTTCATATTTCCTGGCTGCGGTCAGATGACATTCTCTTGGGCTGCGGTCCACTGTTTGGTTGCGATCAAACATTATGATGAGCTGCGGTTCATCGGTCGGTTGCGATCGACCCCTCCGTGTTGCGATAGGGGGCAGGGTGCTGCGGGGCCGTGTCAGAGCTATATGCGCTGACCCTCATGTATGGGCATGCGATTGGTCCTGTGGCGCCAACAAAGTGTGCTATGTGATGAGATATGGATGAGTGGTGATTATGGGTATCTTGGGGGGATGTGACTATGGGATTTATGCTGGGAATTGTTTATGTTGGGTTATGATTATTAATTGTGCTCAGCTTTATCTGTCTTGCCTGTTGTGGATTGTAAACGCTTGTTATAACTGTTGCTTGTGTCTAGCCTTATCTGTCGAATCATTCCCGGTTTTAAAAGCTAGAGTTCGTAGGATATATCTTCATGCTCAAAATGGTTTTCGTATATCTATATATATCTTTATATGTATTGTATTTCAATGCGTTGAAGTGGGTTACCAGCATCTCTCGCTGAACAGATATATTTGGCTTTCAGGCACAGAAGAATAAGTCACTGGAGCGCGCTAGAAATTGGGGCGTAGAAGTAGATAGTTTCCCTTTCGGCCTGCGTGCCATGCTTATGCATTTACATTATCAAGGATATTAGTTAGTTAGCCTGTGCACCTGAGTTCTCTAGCTCAGGTGTGGCATAGCACCCCGTACTCTTGTATTACGTTTTGGGATTTAATGAGATTTCGCCTTTATTTTATAAGTTTTAAATATCTTGAAAATTCGGGGTGTTACAGTAATAACGTGGAATTTCGTATTATGTTATTCTTGGTATGTTTGGGTGGGAATTTACATGATCGGGTGTTGAGTCTTGGCACGTTTAGGAATCGGGTTAGGAAGTATTTGGTGTGGTTCTTGGTTTAATTCCGTTAATTGAATACGTGGTGTCGTCACTATGTGTTTGAATGTGCTTGGACATGGTTTCGGGTTCCACAAGGGATCCTGGGACCATAAAGTTGCCTAAGTATCAGTGGGTGGTAAGTGGGGGACTGACCTCCCGCTGCCCGCCGCAACTATTCTAGCCGGCAGCCGGCGGGCGGTGGACTGGCCGCCGGCCACTCGCTGGAACAGTGCCCGCCGTCGGCGGGTGGTCCTCCACCCGCCACCTACCCGCTGGAATCCCGGTGTGGTTCGTGGTGTTTTTCCCCGTTTGATGTTTCCCGGTGTCCCGTTGTGCCCCGTTGTACCCCGTTTGTCGTGTGTTAGTCTAGTTTGATGTATCGGGTACCGTTCTTAGGATAAAAGAGTCTTGTGTATTGCATGCTAGTTGAATTAGTATCCCGTTGGCCTAGGAGGAAGGTGTATGATCCCGTAGTAGTGTCATGAGTGGGTTAATATAGTTTATTACGTATGAGTTATGTAGAGTTAAGTGTTCCCCGATGATTCCCCCTCGTTATGCGTTAATGTGAGTTGCATGTTGTCTGGCTTCTATGTTGTTGTGCATGATAACCCAATTGGTTGCGATCAATTGGCTATAATGACTATCTGATTGGTTGAGAACAACCAGGTATTAACCCGACCGGTTGCGATCGGTCGGCTATACAAGCATTTGGATTGGTTGAAAACAATCGGCTGTTATATATATATATATATATATATATATATATATATATATATATATATATATATATATATATATATATATATATATATATAGGGCTGCGGTCCATAATCTGGTTGCGATCAGACATATATGACAATAGGGCTGCGGTCCATAGTTTTGTTGCGATCAAACGTTTATGATACAAATGAGCTGCGGTTCATTGATTGATTGCGATCAATCTCCTTGTGCTGCGGTACAAGTTAAAGTGCTGCGGGGTCATGTCAGAGCTATATGCACTGACCCACATGTATGGGCATTTAAATGGTCCTGCGGCACCACCATATGTGTGTACACCAATACGTGTCTTATTGTTGACTATTTGACTATAATGATGACTGGCTATTGATATGATTGGTATTGTGTAGCCTTGTGACCTTAGGATGCATGCTAGAATCTTTATGTTTATGTTTAATTATATTGAATGCATCTGCCATGGCTTGATTGAGTCTGTCCTCCGATTTAAATTAGAGTTTCGTAGGTATATATATATATTTCAGTTTCAAAATGAGTTTCTTATATCTACTTATATTGTACTTAACGCGTTGGATTGGGTTACCAGCATTATTCGTTGATGGTTGTTATACCGAATGTTTTTAAGGTAATGAGCCTTAGCTTCGGAGCGCCCTAGTCAGAGCCTAGGCTTAGCTAGAATAGTTCAATTATCGGCCTGCGTGCCTTGAAGTTGTATTGAATGTTAATTTGAGGATTTCTTATGTTTGGATAGTTTAGCTTGTGCACCTAGGTTCTCAAATCTAGGTGTGGCATAGCACCCTGACTAATATGCTTAGTTCGTGCTCTGTTTGGGAATTTATAATTGAATTACCTTTATTATATAAGTTTTAAAAGTTCCAAAAATTAGGGGTGTTACAATAGCTCTGTTGCTTGGACCTCCCCTCATGAAATCTGTAAAGTCTTGGACTATAGTAAGCTGTCACCTGCATTTTAGTCATTTGTTATGAACATCACTCATAATACTAAACCAAAGGACTTTAAAAAAGCAGTTCAACATGAGTGTTGGGAGGAAAGCCATGGACAATGAGATAGCAGCAGTTGATGGAAACAATACCTGGCAGCTAGTTGACTTACCCCCCAACAAAAAACTCATTGGATGCAAATGGGTATACAAAAGCAAGTACAAAGCTGATGGAAGTATTGATAGATACAAGGCTTGACTGGTAGCAAAAGGATACACTCAAACCCTTGGATCGGAATAGACTACTTGGACACCTTCAGTCCAGTGGCAAAAATGACAACCATCATGACTTTCTTAGCCATAGCAGCAGCCACGGATTGACACATTCATCAAATGGTTTGAACAATGCTTTTCTTCATGGAGACCTAGAAGAGGAGGTTTATATGCAGCTTCCCCTTGGCTTTGCAGGTAACAAGACTGGGCAGGTATGTAAGTTAACTAAGTCCCTATATGGTTTAAAGCAGGCAAGTAGGCAGTGGAACACCAAACTATGTACTGCTTTACATACCATGGGTTTCAAGTAGGCAATTCCAGATAATTCCTATTTACTAAAGGTGAAGGGAAGTCCTTTGTGGCATTATTAGTCTATGTTGATGACATTGTTATAGATAGTGCTAACTTGGAACTCATACAGCAAATAAAACTTCAGCTCAATGACAATTTTCAAATAAAAGACTTAGGGTCTCTCAAGTACTTTCTAGGTCTGGAAGTGGCTAGACAGAAGAAAGGGATATCTCAAATGAAGTATACCCTTGAGCTGCTAAATGAGACAGGTTTTATGAACTCCAAACTAGTTCACAGCCCAATTGTCCCATCATAGAAGCTAAATAGAAATAAAGTTGATTTATTGAATGACAATTCCCAGTACAGAAAGTTGGTTAGAAAACTTCTATATCTAAACACTACTAGGCCAGATATCAGCTTTGCCACTCAGCAGCTGTCTCAGTTTCTGGAAAAACCCACTCATCTACATTTACAAGCTGCTCACAGAGTCCTAAGGTACATTAAAAGTGCCCCTGGTCAAGGTCTCTTCTTCCCATCCAAATCTAACCTACAGTTAAAGGCTTTCACTGACTCAGACTGGGGAGCATGTGTGGATACCAGGAGGTCTGCCAGTAACACCCCCTAAAAACAAGCTATTTAAAAGCCTTAAACATGCAGATAACTGAACTAAACAACAAACACAGCGAAAGACTGAAAGATAACTAGATAAACTTAAATCCAAAACAACGGGGTGTTATGCCACGTTCACCAAAAAGGATAAACGCTACGGCAATATCTACATTGTTTAAAACTAATCCATAGTCTCAAAAGTCTACAACTAAGCCGGCACACAGGCCATAAACAAGCGGGAAAAGCTACACTATCAAGCACTAGACTGCGCACTCGCCTAGACATCACTTGAAAGAACACAATTAAACATGGGATGACGCCCGGTTAGCGAGTAATGCTGGTAACCCACCAATACATGTGAAATAACATACATAAGTAAGATATAAGTTTGTAAAGCATTTTCGAAACGGAATACATAAGTATATAAGTACAAAACCAAGAGCAGTAGTCAACACAAGACTCAACACTCTCTCAACAAGGATACGGGAACACATCCCAAAACCACAAAGGATAACCACAACACAAAGGATAAAGACAAGACCGATGGCAACACATGCCCTTTGTGACTACACACGTCACAAGAAGAGAACTCATAACAACGGCTACACGAGCCTTCGTGACATCACCCATCATGAGTTGATATGCCATCCTTATGCCCGGTTCCAACCTTATGGCTACCCCCAACCTTGTATCTTCTTCCAACCATTAACTCCAGGACCCTGTAAAACCAAGTCCAACCTTTTCCCTCCTGGGACTGTTGTACCCCACCAACGAAAACCAACGAGACCACCAATTTCATAGTACACGAGGGTACCGTGCACACACACGACAACACATGCCACCCAAGAATCACGTGAACCTTACACAAAGGTCAGAACTCCATAATCACGTCACGGCCACCACGAGGACCGCTGCAATACCTTGGTGACTAGTGTCCCATACCACTAATCGTGCAATCCAGGTAAATCCACACACACATCACACCACAACAGGAATCAATCAACGGATCACAATGAAGATATGAAACCATACTCAATCAAGGAATGGGTCACAGCCCAACAACAACAATGATGAATAACACAACTTATCATCAACGAATAGGAAGGTACAAACAACACACGCGCTAGCATTTAAACACCAAACTACCATGCTCATCAAGCGGGTAAACCAAAGATAGTTCCGAAGAACACACAAGACTCATCACGGTTCAACAAAACACAATGTTGAACACTTAGCACGATTCACGACACCAAAACCTACATGGAATCCTACCATATAGTTCTTGTAACACCCCGTGTTACGGTCTTCAATCCCGGATTAATTATTTAATTAATCCCGTTAATAATAATTAAGTATGATTTAATTCGGTTAGGTTTCCTTTAATTAATTAATAAGGTCCACCATGAACCATGGACCCTTGCCTAAATTAGAGTCCTAAGCCTATTAGGAATAAAAGAAGTAAACCCTTTACTATTCAGATTCTAATTAGGAATCCTAGACCTAGTTATCTATTAGGAATAAAGGAAGTAGGACTTTTACTATTCAGACTACGATTAGGATTCCCTTTAATTAATTAATATGGTCCACTATGGACCATGGACCCTTATCCCTAAACCCAATCCTTAGTTCCAAAAGGAATAGAATTAGCAAACCTATAATATTAGTTCCTAACCAGGACTCCTAAATATATAAATAGGGGACTTAAGAGTCACCTAGAACCCCCCACCACAATAAACAACTCACCACCCCAAAGAGCTCCAAGAATTCCCTTAGAAGAAATCAAGAAAGCAAGAAAGCTTAAAGAAAGACTCTTCATAGCCAAGGAATTAATTAAGGCTAAGAGGTAACCCATGTCTCAACAAAACCTATTTTCATAGCTATGATTCCCCCGTAGGATTTCCCCATATTATTGTGTATTGATGATTTGTGATGTTATTATTGATGATTGATGGGATAATTCCATGGGTGATCTTGATATTGGGAGATTCTTGATAATTATGGTTTTCTTAACGATTATGTGGAGTTCTTGATGATTATATGTTGTTCTTGATAATTGTATGGCGTTCTTGATGCTTATGTGTTATTTGTACCGAATCTTGTGATTAGAAGATGAACCGTATTCTTGTTGATGTAAAAGTAATTAGAACCCTAGGTTGATGTTCTTGTTGGCGTTCTTGATGATTGTGTGATGTTCTAGATGTTTATGTGATATTCTTAACGAACCTTGTAATTAGAAGACGAATCGTATTCTTGTTGGTATAAAAGTTATTAGAACCCTAGGTTGTATCGTATGATATTATTCTTGGTGTATCGGGTGGGGAAATCGCATGTTTGGGTGTCGATTATGTTTAGAAAAGCATGATAGGTTATGTGTCGTACGTTTCTCGTATTTGATCCGTTAATTGTCTACGTGTTGATCGTTAATTGCGTTGTAAAGTGTCTAAGCATGGTTTCGGGTTCCACAATGGTTCCCGGGGCGTTTTGTGTATAAAGAGTCAGTGGGGGGTAGGTGGGGGGTAGGGGACCCGCCACCTACCCGCGGCCAGAAGGGGGCGTCTCCGGCAGCGGGCAGCCGGCGGGCGGGCAGCTGCCCGCCGGCGACCCGCTGCCCGGAACAGTGCTTGCCGGCGGGTAGCCCCCCACCCATCGGCTACCCGCTGGAAATCTCCCCCATTCGGGACCCCGGCTTCCCCGTTTGATGTTTCCCCGATCCCCGTGGTGTCCCAACGGACTCCGTTCATTGTGCCGTGTCTAGTTTGATGTTTCGGGTACCGTTCGTAGGTTTATGAGTCTTATATATTGCATGCTAGTTGAATTGGTATCCCGTTGTCCTAGGTGGAAGAAGTATGAACCCCTTAGGACCATTCTTAGTATGTGAAGGATCACGCATAGGTTTTGTTATACACTTTCTCCCCTTCCCAATGTGTTAATGTGGGTTGCATGTGCTTGCTATGTGTTATGTGTGCATGACACCCCAATTCGGTTGCGATCGGATTGGTTATTCCTGAGCTGCGGTTCAGAAGCTGGCTGCGGTCAGATTTACACTCTTGGGCTGCGGTCCACCGTTTGGTTGCGATCAAACGTTTCTACATGAGTTGCGGTTCATATTTCCTGGCTGCGGTTAGATGACATTCTCTTGGGCTGCGGTCCACTATTTGGTTGCGATCAAACATTATGATGAGCTGCGGTTCATCGGTCGGTTGCGATCGACACCTCCGTGTTGCGATACGGGGCAGGGTGCTGCGGGGCCGTGTCAGAGCTATATGCGCTGACCCTCATGTATGGGCATGCGATTGGTCCTGTGGCGCCAACAAAGTGTGCTATGTGATGAAATACGGATGAGTTGTCGTTATGAATGTCTTGGGGATGTGACTATGGAATTTATGCTGGGGAATGTTTATGTTGGGTAATGTTTATTAATTGTGCTCAGCTTTATCTGTCTCGCCTGTTGTGGATTGTATACGCTTGTTATAACTATTGCTTGTGTCTAGCCTTATCTGTCGAGTCATTCCCGGTTTTAAAAGCTAGAGTTCGTAGAATATATCTTCATGCTCAAAATGGTTTTCGTATATCTATATATATATATATCTCTATATGTATTGTATTTCAACGCGTTGGAGTGGGTTACCAGCATCTCTCGCTGAACAGATATATTTGGCCTTCAGGCACAGAAAAATAAGTCACTGGAGCGCGCTAGAATTTGGAGCGTAGAAGTAGATAGTTTCCCTTTTGGCCTGCGTGCCATGCTTATGCATTTACATTATCAAGGATATTAGTTAGTCAGCCTGTGCATCTGAGTTCTCTGGCTCAGGTGTGGCAGTTGGTATCAGAGCCTAAGTTTGACCCTAGGATAAGACTCTTAAGACCGGACTGTAGGACATTAGGCTTGAACTCTAGGTACATAGGAACATAGGATTCAGGAATCTTAGGACGCGCGGTGAGATTGTGAAACCTACACGTAACCTCCCCTCACCTTATCCCTCTCTAAAATAACTTCCCCCTACGCTTACCACACCAAGGTAAGGGTGCAGCACACTGACTCATCGATACAATAAATATTGACCCTGAAAACCAGCAGCATGGCGCCAACAAGAAGACAGTCAAGGATCCCACACTCCTCGAAGAATGAACCCGAACATTCAACAAAGTCCTCGGGTTAGTGGAATACCCAGAGGAACGCCGCGTAGGGATAGCCTCATTCCACTTCAAGACACGAGGCTGATCTTTGATAAATCCACAAAGAACCCACTTATGGGCAACAACCAGGGGTTCAACTAGGAGTGCCTAGGGGCACGGCTACGGGGACGATTCCACCCCGCACCTATAAGGGCAACCATGTACGAGGAAAATCCTCCACCTAAAACAAGGGATGACCACCATCAGGGAATACCACAAACGATCCCTCCAGCTGGCTCGTTTCGCGCCTGAATTAGATCCTACAGAGACAACCAAGATAAAGAAGTCTGTGACAGACCACAACTACGAAACCTAGAAGGCCCTAATTGTAAGCAAATCCCGCACACCCAACGAAGCCCACACCAGTAATGCCAACTTCTACCAAACGGGGAATTTATGGACAAACCCGAAAGAAGGAGTAACGGAAGTGGGAGACCGCTCCCTCCAGCATGAGCGAACCCTTCCGGAGCTGGTTAAGAATGGGCGCAACTATCCCAGCCCGGAGACCGGGAATGCCAATTAAATGCAAGAAAGAAAAGTAGTACATAAACAACATATTTTCTCAATCGTTAGCACGAATTGTCGAAAATGACTCGATATGACAAGAAGAGGCGACAGACGCATGAAAAGTATCATACAACTAGAGCCTCCCGGTGATAAGGGTCTTACCTGGGAACAAGGACCTTGATGGTTTTAAAACACCGTAAGAAGTACATGTTACACACAAAATCGCCAAAACACCATGCGACGTCAAAGGCAGTCAATCAATGCATTCCAAGGAAGAGAAATGCATCACCAAGAACTTGGTCACCAAAGGACTGAACAAAGAACGAGCGACAAGCCGAGCTCCAAGAAAAACCAAGAAGGCTTATCATTAATCAAGCAAGGCAAAGACCAAGTTGGCTTATAACCAACCACCCGGTGAAGGTGACGAGGTTGCTAATTGGAAACCAGACCCGACCTACTGAGCAAAAGGAACATGCGAGAGTCTTGACTCATCTATAAACTCGTACCTAAGGATCAATAAAACTATACGATGGGCCACCCTATGTATTCAAGTCCCTTCTATTGTGCACACGGACATGGGGCTTGTCGGGACTTGAATCTGTGCATTCTTGGGATTTTCCCCGAAGGAATTCACTCTTCCTAGTCACCTTCCCGCGGGTCCCCAACGGGACCTTGACGGGTCCCCAACAGGAGCTTGGTAAGTGGACGACCGCCCACCTCGCACCCACTGGTACAATGTGCTGATTTCTTAACTCCTCACTTTATTGATTCATGGCGCACTTGTGTGCCTCGATTGATGAACGCGAGTCTTGGGTAAAGAACCATGGGTCGCCCAAACATGGTGTCATCGGTAAAAGACCTTGACACGCAAGACACCATCGGAAAAGCACAACCAATTGCATTACACGTGGGGCTGAAGTTGGACTCTACGATGCAACCGACCAGGGATGATTGGCATAAAGGATTGTGCAAACCAAGGAGGCGAGTTGGGAATTCGTGCTAAGGACTCACAAAGACCTTAAAAGTCAAAATGCTAAGGATGGACCGGGACTCCTTCAAACCATGAATATCGTTCAAGCAAATCAGAGGACTCCTTACAAGTTGTATGGAATCAAGAACTACGTAGTCCGTGGTGCTAGGCAAAAAGTAAAAAGCACATTTGTGCCAAGATCTCAAGGGTCATGTAACACCACAGATTTTCAAGATATTTAAAGCTTATAAAATAAAGGTGAAATCTCGTTAAATCCCAAAACATAATACAAGAGTACGGGGTGCTATGCCACACCTGAGCTAGAGAACTCAGGTGCACAGGCTAACTATCTAATATCCTTGGTAAAGTAAATGCATAAACATGGCACGCAGGCCGAAATGGAAACTAACTACATCTCCGTTCCAAGTTCTAGCGCGCTCCAGTGACTTACTCTTCTGTGCCTGAAAGCCAAATATATCTGTTCAGCGAGAGATGCTGGTAACCCACTCCAACGCGTGGAAATACATTACATATAGAGATATATATAGATATACGAAAATCATTTTGAGCATGAAGATATATCCTACGAACTCTAGCTTTTAAAACCGGGAATGACTCGACAGATAAGGCTAGACACAAGCAACAGTATAACAAGCATATACAATCTACGATAAGCAAGACAGATAAAGCTGAGCACAATTAATAATCATAACCCAACATAAACAATCCCCAGCATAAGTCCCATAGTCACATTCCCCAAGATACTCATAACCACAACTCATCTATATCTCATCCCATAGCACACTTTGTTGGCGCCACAGGACCAATCGCATGCCCATACATGAGGGTCAGCGCATATAGCTCTGACACGGCTCCGCAGCACCCTGCCCCGTCTTACATTACGGAGGAGCCGATCGCAACCGACTGATGGACCTTTGTCCTACATAATATTTATATACCTGACCGGTCTTTACCAGCCTGGTTAATAGTTGAGATGGTTCTCAGCCCATTCAACTACCCGTATAGTGGACCTTTGTCCTGTATATATTTATATACCTGACCGGTCTCTACCAGCCTAGTTAACAGCCGGTATGGTTCTCATCCCATCCGACTGCCCGTATAGTGGAACTTAGTCCTATATAACATTTATATACCTTACCGGTCTCTACCAGCCTGGTTAACAGCCGGTATGGTTCTCAGCCCATCCGACTGCCCGTATAGTGGAACTTAGTCCTATATAATATTTATATACCTGACCGGTCTCTACCAGCCTAGTTAACAGCCGGTATGGTTCTCAACCCACCCGACTGCCCGTATAGCCCGATTGATCTTAACCAACTCGGGGTTACATGCACACATAACACATAGCAAGTACATGCAACCCACATTAACACATTGGGAAGGGGGAGAAAACGTATAACGAAACCTATGCGTGATCCATCACATACTAAGAATAGTCCTACGGGGTTCATACTTCTTCCACCTAGGTCAACGGGATACCAATTCAACTAGCATGCAATACAGTAGACTCATAAACCTACGAACCGTACCCGAAATATCAAACTAGACACAGGCACGATAAACAGAGTCCGTTGGGACACCACGGGGAACGGAGGAACATCAAACGGGGAGGCTGGGATCCCGAAGTGGGAGAATTTCCAGCGGGTAGCCAGTGGGAGGGGGGCCACCCGCCGGCTGCCCGCCGATAACACTGTTCCGGGCAGCGGGTCGCCGGCGGGTAGCTGCCCGCCCGCCGGCTGCCCGCTGCCGGAGATACAATTTCCGGCCGTGGGTAGGTGGCGGGTCCCCTACCCCCAACTGACTCTTATCACACAATTTCGCCCCGGGATCCATTGTGGAACCCGAAACCATGCTTAGACACTTTACAACGCAATTAACGACAACACGTAGACAATTAACGGATCAAATACGAGAAACGAACGGCACACAACCTATCATGCTTTTCTAAACATAATCGACACCCAAACATGCGATTTCCCCACCCAATAATCCAAGAATAATATCATACGACACAACCTAGGGTTCTAATCACTTTTATATCAACAAGGATACGATTCGTCTTCTAATTGCAAGATTCGGTAAGAATAACACATAAGCATCAAGGGCATCACACAATTATCAAGAACAACACATAATCATCAAGGACTCCATATAATCATCAAGAACACCATAATTATCAAGAATCTCCAAACATCAAGATTATCAAGATCCCTCATGGGATCATCACATCAAACATTAATAATCATCATCGTATCTCGCCAATCACAATAATATGGGGGAAACCCTAAGGGGTAATCATAACTATGAAAATAGGTTTTGTTGAGACATGGGTTACCTCTTAGCCTTAATTAATTCCTTGGCTATGAAGGGTCTTTCTTTAAGCTTTCTTGCTCTCTTGATTTCTTCTAAGGGGATTCTTGGAGCTCTTTGGGTGGTGGGGCGTTAATGTGGTGGGGGGTTTCTAGGTGCCTCTTAAGTCCCCTATTTATATATTTAGGAGTCCTAGTTAGGAACTAATATTATGGGCTTGCTAGTTCTATTTCTTTTGGGACTAAGGATTGGGTTTAGGGATAAGGGCCCGTGGACTATGGTAGGCCTTCCTAATTAATTATTGTGATTTAATTCTTTCTTTTGGGGTAATTGATTAAATGATTTAATTGATCTTAGCGGTCGTAACGCGGGGTGTTACACTCTTCCCCCCCCCCCCCCGCCCCCCCCCCCCTTATCGGGAAGCTTCGTCCCGAAGCTTGGTCATTGCCGAGTGACTTTCTCTTAGTTACCTGGTGTGAAAAGTTCGGGGTAGCGTTCCCTCATTGTGTCTTTGAGCTCCCACGTTGCTTCCTCGGTCCCATGGTTGGTCCAGAGGACTTTCACCATTTCTATGGCTCGGCGAGGGTGTTTCTTGTCTTGGTGTCCAGGATCCTCACGGGTCTTTCTTCGTATACTAGTGACTCGTCGAGGTTCACGACCTCGGGTTGAAGCACGTGGCTTGGGTCGTGTACGTATTTCTTTAGTTGGGATACGTGGAATACGTTGTGTACTCGTTCTAGTTCGACGGGTAGGGCGAGGCGATAGGCTAGGTTCCCAACTTTTTCCATGATTTCATAGGGGCCGATAAATCGAGGGCTGAGCTTTCCTTTTCTTCCGAATCTCATCACCCCTCGTGTGGGCGAGATTCTCAACCAGACCTTGTCCCCGGTGTTGAATTCGGCTTGTTTCCTCTTTAGGTCGGCGTAGGACTTTTGGCGGTCTTGGGCAGCCTTCATCCTCTCCCGGATGTGCTTGACCTTGGTGATTGTGTCCTGTAGGTGTTGGGGCCCTAGTGTTATTGGGTCAACCATGTCTTCCCAACATAAGGGGGTTCTGCACTTTTTTCCGTATAGAGCTTCGTAGGGTGCCATACGAATGCTCGCGTGGTAACTGTTGTTGTATGAGAATTCAATAAGGTCTAGGTGCTCCTCCCATGTCCCTTGAAAGTCCAACATGCAAGCTCTTAGCATGTCTTCGAGGGTCTGAATGGTCCTCTCGGTTTGGCCGTCCGTAGTGGGGTGGAAAGCAGTGTTTAGTTTTAGTTGTGTCCCCAAGGCTAATTGCAGTGATTTCCAGAATTGTGAGAGGAACCTGGAGTCTCTATCGGATACGATGTTTCGGGGGACTCCGTGATACTTCACTACCCGGCTCAAGTAGGCTTGGGCCAGTTGTGTCATTGTCCATGTTTCCTTCATGGCGATGAATCGCGCTGTTTTGGTTAGTCGGTCCACTATGACCCAAATCTTATCCTTACCGGTCTTCGTTGGGGGTAGTCCTCCGACGAAATCCATGGATATGGAATCCCACTTTCCTTGTGGTATCTCAAGGGGTTGTACGAGTCCCTTGGGCTTGCATCGTTCGGCCTTCACCCTTTGGCAATTTAGGCACCTGGCCACGAAATCCGCGATTTCCTTTTTCATGTTGGGCCACCAAAACGACCTTTTTACATCTTGGTATAGTTTGTCACCCCCTGGGTGAACCGAGTATGGGGAGTTGTGTCCTTCCTCCAAGATTTGTTGCTTCAAGTGGGGGTGCGTTGAGGGTACGCACCACCTATCTTGGTAACGGAGACTGCCGTCTTCGTGTATTTTGAAGGGTCCTTCCTTCCCCTGGGTTAGGTCGAGGCGGATTTTGTCTAGTTCCGGATCCTGCTGTTGCCCTATTTTGATTTCCTCGAAGAGCGTAGGCACGACTTGTGCGTTGAATAAGTGGATGTCGGGGTGGTTTTGACCTTGTTTTATTATTTCCAAATTCAGTCTTTGGAAGTCCCTGTACAGTTGGTCTGGTAGGATCCAAGTGGTGTTGAGGGAGTGGTTAGTCTTCCTGCTCAGTGCATCCGCCACCACGTTAGACTTTCCCTCATGGTATTGGATGTCCAGGTCGTAATCCTTTATGAGTTCTAACCACCTCCATTGTCTCATGTTTAGGTCTTTTTGGGTGAAGATGTACTTTAGGCTCTTATGGTCCGTGTAAATCTTGCACTGCACCCCGTATAAGTAATGCCTCCAAATTTTCAGTGCGAACACGATGGCGGCTAGCTCGAGGTCGTGGGTGGGGTAGTTTTCCTCGTGGGTTTTGAGCTGCCTGGATGCGTAGGCTATTACTCGGCCTTTTTGCATTAGCACGCACTCCAACCCCTTCTTGGATGCGTCACTGAAGACCTCGAATCCTTCTTCCCCGGAGGGGATAGCGAGTACGGGTGCCGTGGTTAACTTATCCTTCAATTCTTGAAAGGCCGAGACACAGTCGTTGTCCCATTGGAAGGGGGTTTCCTTTTTCATGAGCTTGTTGAGGGGTTGGGCTATCCTGGTGAAGTCGGGTACAAATCTCCTGTAGTAGCCCGCCAAGCCTAGGAAGCTTCGGACTTCGGTGAGTGAGCTTGGTGTGGTCCATTCTTTAACGACACGGATCTTGGCGGGGTCCACCTTAATCCCTTCCTTGGTTATCACGTGACCCAGGAAGGCCACGCTGTCTTTCCAAAATTCGCATTTAGAGAACTTGGCGTATAGTTGGTGCTCCCTTAGAGTTTCCAGGGTTATGTGGAGGTGTCTTTCATGTTCTTCCTTGTTTCGGGAGTAGACTAGGATGTCATCAATGAATACGATGACGAAGTCATCCAAGTGGGGTCGGAATACTCGGTTCATGAGGTCCATGAATATGGCAGGCGCGTTGGTGAGTCCGAAGGGCATTACGGTGAATTCATAGTGACCGAAACGTGTCCGGAAGGCTGTTTTCTGAATGTCCGGTTTGGCCACCTGTATTTTGTGATACCCGGATCTTAGATCAATCTTTGAGAACACCCCTGCCCCTTTAAGTTGGTCGAACAAGTCGTCGATTCGGGGAAGGGGGTACTTATTCTTTATCGTGACTTGGTTAAGTTCTCTGTAGTCGATGCATAGGCGCATGCTCCCATCCTTCTTTTTAACAAACAACACTGGCGCTCCCCATGGGGAGGTGCTAGGACGGATGTAGTCTTTGTCTTGCAATTCTTGCAGTTGCGTCTTTAGTTCCTTCATTTCTTTAGGTGCTAATCGGTAGGGGGGTTTAGAAATTGGGGCAGCGCCTGGTACAAGATCTATGGTGAACTCAACTTCTCTGACTGGGGGTGCCCCGGGGATTTCGTCCGTGAAGACGTCGGTGAATTCGTTTACCACTAGGATGGTTTGTGGTTCGGGGGTTTTGGTGCTGAGGTCCTCGACCGAACATAGGAAGGCCTCGCTTCCCTTGTTTAGGTATTTCTTCATTTTCATCATGTTCACCACTTTGATCCCGGCTTCCCGGTGGGTTCCATGGTAAGATACCCTCTTACCATTTGGTCCCCGTAGGACCACTTTTTGTTCTCCGCATAGGATTTGTGCTTGGTATTTCCCTAGCCAATCCATGCCCAAAATCACTTGTACCCCATCCAGTTTGAATCGGATTAAGTTGCTGGGAAATTCCGCCCCTTGTATGGTGATCATTATATTTTCGTACATGCGGTCGCATTCTAGGATTTCGCCGGAGGCCACTTTGACCTGGAGTCGGACCTTGGTGCTGGTGTTGAGGCCGAGCCGAGTGACAAACTCGGTTGCTATAAACGAGTTGGTAGCCCCTGAGTCAAATAACACTGTAGCGGGGGTGGCGTGTACTAGGAAGGTTCTGGAGACTATGTTGCTATCCCCAATTTTGGCTTTGCTTAGAGTAAGGATTCTTCCTTGAGCGGTTGGTGTTGTGACTTGGCGGGGCGAGGCGGCCCTGGGGCTTTTAAGGCCGCAGTTGGGGTTCATGTGATTTCCTTCTGATTTCCTTTTGTTTCCCAGGTGTGTTTCCCGGGGTTCGTTTGGCACTTGTTGTAGTTGGGATGCTTTGGCATAGGCTTCCCTGAGGGTTCCTGGCTCTTGTGTGGCCAGGTCTTTTTGATATTCGGGGTCAAGGCCTGTTATAAACCTTTCGATCCTGATCCTCTCGGTGGGTACTAGCTCGGGGATGAGGCGAGCCAGTTGCGGAATTGTTGGTAGTATTCCATGATCGAGGTTGCACCTTGTCTTAGGTGGAGGAATTCTTCGTATATGGTGGCTCTTAGGTGGTTGAGATATAATTGTTCTCGTAGCCGTGCTTTTAGGGTTTCCCAGTTGAATCCGGGGTCTTGTTCGCAGGTGGGTCCTTCGTGAGCCCACCAGGTGTCGGCCTCGTGTCTGAAGTAGAAGGAGGTCATTTTTACTTGGTGGTCTTCGGGGCATTTAGTTGCCCTGAATATCTTGTCGAAAGTCCCGATCCACTCCTCGAGGGTCGTGGGATCTTCGTTTCCTGAGAGGATGGGTGGTTGGTGCATCGAGATTTGTTGGTGGATCTCCAAGTTCTCGTTTGGTAAAGGCTGGGGGGCGGTAGTACTTAGTGCCTGGGCAATTTGGGCCAGGCGTTGTAGATTCTGAGTCAGGAATTCCTCGGTGGGGAGTTTCGGTGTTCCTACCTGTCCTCTTCTCGGTGCCATCCTGGAGGTCATAGGTCGATGTTATTTTGCGTCCTTACCTTGATGCAATAAGCGAAGGCGGGGGGGGGGGGGGGTTTCTTTATGTTAGAGAGGGATAAAGTGAAGAGAGGTTATGTGTAGGTTTCACAATCTCACCGCGCGTCCTAAGATTCCTAAATCCTATGTTCCTAAGTACCTAGTGTTTAAGCTTAATGTCCTAAGGTCTGATCTTAAGAGTCTTATCCTAGGGTCAATTTTAGGCTCTGATACCAACTGTAACACCCCAGATTTTCAAGATATTTAAAGCTTATAAAATAAAGGCGAAATCTCGTTAAATCCCAAAACATAATACAAGAGTGCGGGGTGCTATGCCACACCTGAGCTAGAGAACTCAGGTGCACAGGCTAACTATCTAATATCCTTGGTAAAGTAAATGCATACACATGGCACGCAGGCCGAAAGGGAAACTAACTACATCTACGTTCCAAGTTCTAGCGCGCTCCAGTGACTTACTCTTCTGTGCCTGAAAGCCAAATATATCTGTTCAGCGAGAGATGCTGGTAACCCACTCCAACGCATGGAAATACATTACATATAGAGATATATATATAGATATACGAAAATCATTTTGAGCATGAAGATATATCCTACGAACTCTAGCTTTTAAAACCGGGAATGACTCGACAGATAAGGCTAGACACAAGCAACAGTATAACAAGCATATACAATCTACGATAAGCAAGACAGATAAAGCTGAGCACAATTAATAATCATAACCCAACATAAACAATCCCCAGCATAAGTCCCATAGTCACATTCCCCAAGATACTCATAACCACAACTCATCTATATCTCATCCCATAGCACACTTTGTTGGCGCCACAGGACCAATCGCATGCCCATACATGAGGGTCAGCGCATATAGCTCTGACACGGCTCCGCAGCACCCTGCCCCGTCTTACATTACGGAGGAGCCGATCGCAACCGACTGATGGACCTTTGTCCTACATAATATTTATATACCTGACCGGTCTTTACCAGCCTGGTTAATAGTTGAGATGGTTCTCAGCCCATTCAACTACCCGTATAGTGGACCTTTGTCCTGTATATATTTATATACCTGACCGGTCTCTACCAGCCTAGTTAACAGCCGGTATGGTTCTCATCCCATCCGACTGCCCGTATAGTGGAACTTAGTCCTATATAACATTTATATACCTTACCGGTCTCTACCAGCCTGGTTAACAGCCGGTATGGTTCTCAGCCCATCCGACTGCCCGTATAGTGGAACTTAGTCCTATATAATATTTATATACCTGACCGGTCTCTACCAGCCTAGTTAACAGCCGGTATGGTTCTCAACCCACCCGACTGCCCGTATAGCCCGATTGATCTTAACCAACTCGGGGTTACATGCACACATAACACATAGCAAGTACATGCAACCCACATTAACACATTGGGAAGGGGGAGAAAACGTATAACGAAACCTATGCGTGATCCATCACATACTAAGAATAGTCCTACGGGGTTCATACTTCTTCCACCTAGATCAACGGGATACCAATTCAACTAGCATGCAATACAGTAGACTCATAAACCTACGAACGGTACCCGAAATATCAAACTAGACACAGGCACGATAAACGGAGTCCGTTGGGACACCACGGGGAACGGGGGAACATCAAACGGGGAGGTCGGGATCCCGAAGTGGGAGAATTTCCAGCAGGTAGCCGGTGGGTGGGGGGCCACCCGCCGGTAACACTGTTCCGGGCAACGGGTAGCTGCCCGCTGCCGGAGATACAATTTCCGGCCGAGGGTAGGTGGCGGGTCCCCTACCCCCCACTGACTCTTATCACACAATTTCGCCCCGGGATCCATTGTGGAACCCGAAACCATGCTTAGACACTTTACAACGCAATTAACGACAACACGTAGACAATTAACGGATCAAATACGAGAAACGAATGGCACATAACCTATCATGCTTTTCTAAACATAATCGACACCCAAACATGCGATTTCCCCACCCGATAATCCAAGAATAATATCATACGACACAACCTAGGGTTCTAATCACTTTTATATCAACAAGGATACGATTCGTCTTCTAATTGCAAGATTTGGTAAGAATAACACATAAACATCAAGGGCATCACACAATTATCAAGAACAACACATAATCATCAAGGACTCCATATAATCATCAAGAACACCATAATTATCAAGAATCTCCCAACATCAAGATTATCAAGATCCCTCATGGGATCATCACATCAAACATTAATAATCATCATCATATCTCGTCAATCACAATAATATGGGGGAAACCCTAAGGGGGAATCATAACTATGAAAATAGGTTTTGTTGAGACATGGGTTACCTCTTAGCCTTAATTAATTCCTTGGCTATGAAGGGTCTTTCTTTAAGCTTTCTTGCTCTCTTGATTTCTTCTAAGGGGATTCTTGGAGCTCTTTGGGTGGTGGGGCGTTAATGTGGTGGGGGTTTCTAGGTGCCTCTTAAGTCCCCTATTTATATATTTAGGAGTCCTAGTTCGGAACTAATATTATGGGCTTGCTAGTTCTATTTCTTTTGGGACTAAGGATTGGGTTTAGGGATAAGGGCCCGTGGACTATGGTGGGCCTTCCCAATTAATTATTGTGATTTAATTCTTTCTTTTGGGGTAATTGATTAAATGATTTAATTGATCTTAGGGGTCGTAACACGGGGTGTTACAGGTCATTAAGGACCCACAAGGAAATGAGATGACTCGTAAAGTCACCGAGTCATTCCACAACGAGGTTAGGTAACCAACTGCGCTTCAAAAGGAAAAGAGCATGCAAGGACACCCTCACCATTAAAAGTAACACAAAAAGGCACAACTAGTCGAACCTCGGGGAAGACATGAAGTCTTACTAAGAATTTCATTCACTAAAGAGGAGATGAAATTCAATAAGAAGGGAAAATCAACCCAAAGTTTACCGACTCCCAAGAAACTTTGGGAAGAATTTGGGAAGTGCGCCCTAAGAGATTGGCTTGGTTGACCAAACTTGGTCAAGACCTTGGACGCATTAAAGAAGTAAGTGTTAAATCATCACGGGAGATTCCCTCAAGATAGGGGAGAAGGATGAAACCTTAGCCTGGGAAGCTAGGTTTAACAAGGATCTTAAAGTCAAGCAAGTGCCAACACTAAGGAAGAAGGATCATCAGTTCGTCAATACGTCGTGATCAAAGCATCAAACCAGAATAGTCACTTGAAGATCGAGAACCCTTAACCCATCCTAGCCGAATTCCCTTCCCTCCCTCGGAAAATCGGCCCCCTCCTTATTTCAAAACCCTTTCTACCCTTCAACCACACTCTTGATCCCCTATTTTAACAATTCCATACAAGGTGGCAACCTCGCACCCTAAGTTGCAACCTTGAAAACTTTGATCCTAGTTCATAAATTCACTTTGTCCTCAGGTTTGAAACCCACTCTTTAGCCCTTTAAACCTAATCGTTCCCAAAAACCCCGCACACATAAACATACAATTATACAGTTTCCCCGTAGAATGCTTTCTCTATAGGACCACCGAACTACTTTGGACTCGTTACCCCTGCATTGACTTCCAAGCTTTGGGGACGAAGCTTCTCGTAAGGGGGGGAGAGTGTAACACCCCGTGTTACGGTCTTCAATCCCGGATTAATTATTTAATTATTCCCATTAATAATAATTAAATATGATTTAATTCGGTTATGTATCCTTTAATTAATTAATAAGGTCCACCATGAACCGTGGACCCTTGCCTAAATTTGAGTCCTAAGCCTATTAGGAATAAAAGATGTAAACCCTTTACTATTCAGATTCTAATTAGGAATCCTAGACCTAGTTATCTATTAGGAATAAAGGAAGTAGGTCTTTTACTATTCAGACTACGATTAGGATTCCCTTTAATTAATTAATATGGTCCACTATGGACCATGGACCCTTATCCCTAAACCCAATCCTTAGTTCCAAAAGGAATAGAATTAGCAAACCTATAATATTAGTTCCTAACCAGGACTCCTAAATATATAAATAGGGGACTTAAGAGGCACCTAGAACCCCCCACCACAATAAACGACTCACCACCCCAAAGAGCTCCAAGAATTCCCTTAGAAGAAATCAAGAAAGCAAGAAAGCTTAAAGAAAGACCCTTCATAGCCAAGGAATTAATTAAGGCTAAGAGGTAACCCATGTCACAACAAAACCTATTTTCATAGCTATGATTCCCCCGTAGGGTTTCCCCATATTATTGTGTATTGATGATTTGGGATGTTATTATTTATGATTGATGGGATAATTCCATGTGTGATCTTGATATCGGGAGATTCTTGATAATTATGGTGTTCTTAACGATTATGTGGAGTTCTTGATTATTATATGTTGTTCTTGATAATTGTATGGAGTTCTTGATACTTATGTGTTATTTGTACCGAATCTTGTAATTAGAAGACGAACCGTATTCTTGTTGATGTAAAAGTAATTAGAACCCTAGGTAAATGCTCTTGTTGGCGTTCTTGATGCTTGTGTGATGTTCTTGATGTTTATGTGATATTCTTACCGAACCTTGTAATTAGAAGACGAATCGTATTCTTGTTGGTATAAAAGAGATTAGAACCCTAGGTTGTATCGTATGATATTATTCTTGGTGTATCGGGTGGGGAAATCGCATGTTTGGGTGTCGATTATGTTTAGAAAAGCATGATAGGTTATGTGCCGTACGTTTCTCGTATTTGATCCGTTAATTGTCTACGTGTTGATCGTTAATTGCGTTGTAAAGTGTCTAAGCATGGTTTCGGGTTCCACAATGGTTCCCGGGGCGTTTTGTGTATAAAGAGTCAGTGGGGGGTAGGGGACCCGCCACCTACCCGCGGCCAGAAGGGGCGTCTCCGGCAGCGGGCGGGCAGCCGGCGGGTGGCCCCCCACCCATCGGCTACCCGTTGGAAATCTCCCCCATTCGGGACCCCGGCTTCCCCGTTTGATGTTTCCCCGATCCCCGTGGTGTCCCAACGGACTCTGTTCATCGTGCCGTGTCTAGTTTGATGTTTCGTGTACCGTTCGTAGGTTTATGAGTCTTATATATTGCATGCTAGTTGAATTGGTATCCCGTTGTCCTAGGTGGAAGAAGTATGAACCCCTCAGGACCATTCTTAGTATGTGAAGGATCACGCATAGGTTTTGTTATACGCTTTCTCCCCTTCCCAATGTGTTAATGTGGGTTGCATGTGCTTGCTATGTGTTATGTGTGCATGACACCCCAATTCGGTTGCGATCGGATTGGTTATTCCTGAGCTGCGGTTCAGAAGCTGGCTGCGGTCAGATTTACACTCTTGGGCTGCGGTCCACCGTTGGGTTGCGATCAAACGTTTCTACATGAGCTGCGGTTCATATTTCCTGGCTGCGGTCAGATGACATTCTCTTGGGCTGCGGTCCACTGTTTGGTTGCGATCAAACATTATGATGAGCTGCGGTTCATCGGTCGGTTGCGATCGACCCCTCCGTGTTACGATACGGGGCAGGGTGCTGCGGGGCCGTGTCAGAGATATATGCGCTGACTCTCATGTATGGGCATGCGATTGGTCCTGTGGCGCCAACAAAGTGTGCTATATGATGAAATACGGATGTGTTGTCATTATGAATGTCTTGGGGATGTGACTATGGGATTTATGCTGGGGATTGTTTATGTTGGGTTATGTTTATTAATTGTGCTCAGCTTTATCTGTCTCGCCTGTTGTGGATTGTATACGCTTGTTATAACTGTTGATTGTGTCCAGCCTTATCTGTCGAGTCATTCCCGGTTTTAAAAGCTAGAGTACGTAGAATATATCTTCATGCTCGAAATGGTTTTCGTATATCTATATATATATATCTCTATATGTATTGTGTTTCAACGCGTTGGAGTGGGTTACCAGCATCTCTCGCTGAACAGATATATTTGGCCTTCAGGCACAGAAAAATAAGTCACTGAAGCGCGCTAGAATTTGGAGCGTAGAAGTAGATAGTTTCCCTTTCGGCCTGCGTGCCATGCTTATGCATTTACATTATCAAGGATATTAGTTAGTTAGCATGTGCATCTGAGTTCTCTGCCTCAGGTGTGGCATAGCACCCCGTACTCTTGTATTACGTTTTGGGATTTAATGAGATTCCACCTTTATTTTATAAGTTTTAAATGTCTTGAAATTTCGGGGTGTTACATTTGGTATCAGAGCCTAAGTTTGACCCTAGGATAAGACTCTTAAGACCAGACTTTAGGACATTAGGCTTGAACTTTAGGTACTTAGGAACATAGGATTCAGGAATCTTAGGACGCGCAGTGAGATTGTGAAACCTACACGTAACCTCCCCTCACCTTATCCCTCTCTAAAATAACTTCCCCCTACGCTTACCACACCAAGTTAAGGGTGCAGCACACTGACTCATAGATACAATAAATATTGACCCTGAAAACCAGCAGCATGGCGCCAACAAGAAGACAGTCAAGGATCCCACACTCCTCGAAGAATGAACCCAAACCTTCAACAAAGTCCTCGGGTTAGTGGAATACCCAGAGGAACGCCGCGTAGGGATAGCCTCATTCCACTTCAAGACACGAGGCTGATCTTTGATAAATCCACGAAGAACCCACTTATGGGCAACAACCAGGGGTTCAACTAGGAGTGCCTAGGGGCACGGCTACGGGGACGATTCCACCCCGCACCTGTAAGGGCAACCATGTATGAGGAAAATCCTCCACCTAAAACAAGGGATGACCACCATCAGGGAATACCACAAACGATCCCTCCAGCTGGCTCGTTTCGCGCCTGAATTAGATCCTACAGAGACAACCAAGATAAAGAAGTCTGTGACAGACCACAACTACGAAACCTAGAAGGCCCTAATTGTAAGCAAACCCCGCACACCCAACGAAGCCTACACCAGTAATGCCAACTTCTACCAAACAGGGAATTTAGGGACAAACACGAAAGAAGGAGTAACGGAAGTGGGAGACCGCTCCCTCCAGCATGAGCGAACCCTTCCGGAGCTGGTTAAGAATGGGCGCAACTATCCCAGCCCGGAGACCGGGAACGCCAATTAAATGCAAGAAAGAAAAGTAGTACATAAACAACATCTTTTCTCTATCATTAGCACGAATTGTCGAAAATGACTCGATATGACAAGAAGAGGCGACAGACGCATGAAAAGTATCATACAACTAGAGCCTCCCGGCGATAAGGGTCTTACCTGGGAACAAGGACCTTGATGGTTTTAAAACACCGTAAGAAGTACATGTAACACACAAAATCGCCAAAACACCATGCGACGTCAAAGGCAGTCAATCAATGCATTCCAAGGAAGAGAAATGCATCACCAAGAACTTGGTCACCAAAGGACTGAACAAAGAACGAGCGACAAGCCGAGCTCCAAGAAAAACCAAGAAGGCTTATCATTAATCAAGCAAGGCAAAGACCAAGTTGGCTTATAACCAACCACCCGGTGAAGGTGACGAGGTTGCTAATTGGAAACCAGACCCGACCTACTGAGCAAAAGGAACATGCGAGAGTCTTGACTCATCTATAAACTCGTACCTAAGGATCAATAAAACTATACGATGGGCCACCCTATGTATTCAAGTCCCTTCTATTGTGCACACGGACATGGGGCTTGTCGGGACTTGAATCTGTGCATTCTTGGGATTTTCCCCGAAGGAATTCACTCTTCCTAGTCACCTTCCCGCTGGTCCCCAACGGGACCTTGACGGGTCCCCAACAGGAGCTTGGCAAGCGGACAACCGCCCACCTCGCGCCCACTGGTACAATGTGCTGATTTCTTAACTCCTCACTTTATTGATTCATGGCGCACTTGTGTGCCTCGATTGATGAACGCGAGTCTTGGGTAAAGAACCATGGGTCGCCCAAACATGGTGTCATCGGTAAAAGACCTTGACACGCAAGACACCATCGGAAAAGCACAACCAATTGCATTACACGTGGGGCTGAAGTTGGACTCTACGATGCAACCGACCAGGGATGATTGGCATAAAGGATTGTGCAAACCAAGGAGGCGAGTTGGGAATTCGTGCTAAGGACTCACAAAGACCTTAAAAGTCAAAATGCTAAGGATGGACCGGGACTCCTTCAAACCATGGATATCGTTCAAGCAAATCAGATGACTCCTTACAAGTTGTATGGAATCAAGAACTACGTAGTCCGTGGTGCTAGGCAAAAAGTAAAAAGCACATTTGTGTCAAGATCTCAAGGGTCATTAAGGACCCACAAGGAAATGAGATGACTCGTAAAGTCACCGAGTCATTCCACAACGAGGTTAGGTAACCAACTGCGCTTCAAAAGGAAAAGAGCATGCAAGGACACCCTCACCATTAAAAGTAACACAAAAAGGCACAACTAGTCGAACCTCGGGGAAGACATGAAGTCTTACTAAGAATTTCATTCACTAAAGAGGAGATGAAATTCAATAAGAAGGGAAAATCAACCCAAAGTTTACCGACTCCCAAGAAACTTTGGGAAGAATTTGGGAAGTGCGCCCTAAGAGATTGGCTTGGTTGACCAAACTTGGTCAAGACCTTAGACGCATTAAAGAAGTAAGTGTTAAATCATCACGGGAGATTCCCTCAAGATAGGGGAGAAGGATGAAACCTTAGCCTGGGAAGCAAGGTCTAACAAGGATCTTAAAGTCAAGCAAGTGCCAACACCAAGGAAGAAGGATCATCAGTTCGTCAATACGTCGTGATCAAAGCATCAAACCAGAATAGTCACTTGAAGATCGAGAACCCTTAACCCATCCTAGCCGAATTCCCTTCCCTCCCTCGGAAAATCGGCCCCCTCCTTATTTCAAAACCCATTCTACCCTTCAACCACACTCTTGATCCCCTATTTTAACAATTCCATACAAGGTGGCAACCTCGCACCCTAAGTTGCAACCTTGAAAACTTTGATCCTAGTTCCTAAATTCACTTTGTCCTCAGGTTTGAAACCCACTCTCTTAGCCCTTTAAACCTAATTGTTCCCAAAAACCCAGCACACATAAACATACAATTATACAGTTTCCCCGTAGAATGCTTTCTCTATAGGACCACCGTACTACTTTGGACTCGTTACCCCCGCAATGACTTCCAAGCTTCGGGGACGAAGCTTCTCGTAAGGGGGGGAGAGTGTAACACCCCGTGTTACAGTCTTCAATCCCGGATTAATTATTTAATTAATCCCATTAATAATAATTAAATATGATTTAATTCGGTTAGGTTTACTTTAATTAATTAATAAGGTCCACCGTGAACCGTGGACCCTTGCCTAAATTAGAGTCCTAAGCCTATTAGGAATAAAAGATGTAAACCCTTTACTATTCAGATTCTAATTAGGAATCCTAGACCTAGTTATCTATTAGGAATAAAGGAAGTAGGCCTTTTACTATTCAGACTACGATTAGGATTCCCTTTAATTAATTAATATGGTCCACTATGGACCATGGACCCTTATCCCTAAACCCAATCCTTAGTTCCAAAAGGAATAGAATTAGCAAACCTATAATATTAGTTCCTAACCAGGACTCCTAAATATATAAATAGGGGACTTAAGAGGCACCTAGAACCCCCCACCACAATAAACGACTCACCACCCCAAAGAGCTCCAAGAATTCCCTTAGAAGAAATCAAGAAAGCAAGAAAGCTTAAAGAAAGACCCTTCATAGCCAAGGAATTAATTAAGGCTAAGAGGTAACCCATGTCACAACAAAACCTATTTTCATAGCTATGATTCCCCCGTAGGATTTCCCCATATTATTGTGTATTGATGATTTGTGATGTTATTATTGATGATTGATGGGATAATTCCATGGGTGATCTTGATATTGGGAGATTCTTGATAATTATGGTGTTCTTAACGATTATGTGGAGTTCTTGATGATTATATGCTGTTCTTGATTATTGTATGGTGTTCTTGATGCTTATGTGTTATTTGTACCGAATCTTGTAATTAGAAGACGAACCGTATTCATGTTGATGTAAAAGCAATTAGAACCCTAGGTTGATGTTCTTGTTGGCGTTCTTGATGCTTGTGTGATGTTCTTGATGTTTATGTGATATTCTTACCGAACCTTGTAATTAGAAGACGAATCGTATTCTTGTTGGTATAAAAGTGATTAGAACCCTAGGTTGTATCGTATGATATTATTCTTGGTGTATCGGGTGGGGAAATCGCATGTTTGGGTGTCGATTATGTTTAGAAAATCATGATAGGTTATGTGCCGTACGTTTCTCGTATTTGATCCGTTAATTGTCTACGTGTTGATCGTTAATTGCGTTGTAAAGTGTCTAAGCATGGTTTCGGGTTCCACAATGGTTCCCGGGGCGTTTTGTGTATAAAGAGTCAGTGGGGGGTAGGTGGGCGGTAGGGGACCCGCCACCTACACGCGGCCAGAAGGGGACGTCTCCGGCAGCGGGCAGCCGGCGGGCGGGAAGCTGCCCTCCGGCGACCTGCTGCCCGGAACAGTGCTTGCCGGCGGGTGGCCCCCCACCCATCGGCTACCCGCTGGAAATCTCCCCCATTTGGGACCCCGGCTTCCCCGTTTGATGTTTCCCCGATCCCCGTGGTGTCCCAACGGACTCCGTTCATCGTGCCGTGTCTAGTTTGATGTTTCGGGTAGCGTTCGTAGGTTTATGAGTCTTATATATTGCATGCTAGTTGAATTGGTATCCCGTTGTCCTAGGTGGAAGAAGTATGAACCCCATAGGACCATTCTTAGTATGTGAAGGATCACGCATAGGTTTTGTTATACGCTTTCTCCCCTTCCCAATGTGTTAATGTTGGTTGCATGTGCTTGCTATGTGTTATGTGTGCATGACACCCCAATTCGGTTGCGATCGGATTGGTTATTCCTGAGCTGCGGTTCAGAAGCTGGCTGCGGTCAGATTTACACTCTTGGGCTGCGGTCCACCGTTTGGTTGCGATCAAACGTTTCTACATGAGCTGCGGTTCATATTTCCTGGCTGCGGTCAGATGACATTCTCTTGGGCTGCGGTCCACCGTTTGGTTGCGAACAAACATTATGATGAGCTGCGGTTCATCGGTCGGTTGCGATCGACCCCTCCGTGTTGCGATACGGGGCAGGGTGCTGCGGGGCCGTGTCAGAGCTATATGCGCTGACCCTCATGTATAGGCATGCGATTGGTCCTGTTGCGCCAACAAAGTGTGCTATGTGATGAAATACGGATGAGTTGTCGTTATGAATGTCTTGGGGATGTGACTATGGGATTTATGCTGGGGATTGTTTATGTTGGGTTATGTTTATTAATTGTGCTCAGCTTTATCTGTCTCGCCTGTTGTGGATTGTATACGCTTGTTATAACTGTTGCTTGTGTCTAGCCTTATCTGTCGAGTCATTCCCGGTTTTAAAAGCTAGAGTTCGTAGAATATATCTTCATGCTCAAAATGGTTTTCGTATATCTATATATATATCTCTATATGTATTGTATTTCAACGCGTTGGATTGGGTTACCAGCATCTCTCGCTGAACAGATATATTTGGCCTTCAGGCACAGAAAAATAAGTCACTGGAGCGCGCTAGAATTTGGAGCGTAGAAGTAGATAGCTTCCCTTTCGGCCTGCGTGCCATGCTTTTGCATTTACATTATCAAGGATATTAGTTAGTTAGCCTGTGCATCTGAGTTCTCTGGCTCAGGTGTGACATAGCACCCCGTACTCTTGTATTACGTTTTGGGATTTAATGAGATTCCACCTTTATTTTATAAGTTTTAAATGTCTTGAAATTTCGGGGTGTTACAGTTCTAGACATACGAAACATCAAGAAGACACTCAAATAGTTCCACAAAAGAACATCGGGAAGTCAAAAGACCAAATATCGAGTCAAAAGAATCACGGGGAACAAATCCCCAAGCAAAACCAACTTGTGTACCCGCGGGTGGGCCCACGGGTGGTGCCCCGCCCGTGGTTCCGCCCGCGGGAACACACTCCCAAAAGCCTAGTACACGCGGGTGGGGCGGCGGGTTGTGCCCCGCCCGCCGTTCCGCCCGCGGGTACACGTCCTGTACCAAAACAATCCCTTCGTGGATTTTTGATGCGTAGTATATTTGCAAACAAATAATTCTCGGAGTACGAGTTATCGATCCACAGGGAAGTGGTTGTATCAAGCACTAGTTACTAGCTTATTCATTAGAGCTAATCCTAACAATTACTTAGATGATTGATTGGCATAAAATAAATAAAATAAAACAGAGGTTCAGGATTTTGAAAACAATTAGAGAGAAGTTGAGATTCATGGGATTCAAGTATCTAATCACCTAATGTCAATTATCGTTTGCAATATTTAGTTTGGAATTAAGATTTGTGTGGGAATGCAAAGTGGAATCGAATTACTCCCGTAATCTCTATTCCTAGTGAATTTCCACTCCCATGGCTTAAACACCCAATAAGATCAAAGATCAGCATTCAATGATTCCTAATTACTACCATCTCCCGATGAGCAATAATCTAGAATAAACTTCCCCTAATAAGTTCCCCTTTCCCAAGGACCAACCATTAGGTGCAATCGTGTGTGCCCTAATTTATGCCCCAACTCCCATTGGTGACACAAACATGGCTATGAAGCTAGTAACTATGGCCATTAATTACAAGCATCAAACAATATTATCACGATTGCAACACAAGTATTAAACCCAAATAATAATATATTAAAGAAACTGAGAGCTCAGGCACATAGGTTCATAAACACTTTTACCCAAGAATCTCTAAAGAATTTAGCCAAGCATGACTAAATTATACATAGCAAATATAAATAAAGAATTACAAATCATCAAAAGAGTACAAGAATTAACCAGACGATTTTCCCAAATCTCCCTAGTCTTCTTCTTGCTTTCCAAGACAACTTGTGGCTCTTGATTTCTCTCCTTCTTGTCTCCAAGAATCTCTGAATTCTCTCGGTCCCCGTCCTCCCAATAGGGTTGAGGAAGGAGGGATTTTATAGTGGTTACAAAGTTGAGATGAAATAGGAATCTTGTACCAAATTGGACTCAAATTCTAATTCCTATATTTAAATAAAGAAATTGTCGTCTTTAATGATATTTAGAATTTGGAAGATTCCTTGAATTGCTAACTTTTAATATGGAGATATGAGCCTTGAAATCCGCGCAATTAATATTAGGAAAAGAGATCTCGCGCTTGTATTGAATTTTGCCCAGCTGCGCCACTTTAAGCGTCTGTTTTTTATCCGCGCCACTTTAGGCGTCTGTTTTTATTCCAGAAACAGACGCATATTCGACGCGTCGAGAATTTTCTCGACGCGTCGAGACTTCCTGTGCGCGAATTGATTAGCTACTGGAAAATTTCGACGTGTCGAGCCCTTGGCTCGACGCGTCGAATCCACTAGGCCCCGAACTCATCCAAAATTGCTCCAAACTCATCCTTGAACTCCCCTTGGTCATATCTTTGACCTAAAATGGTTCAAAAACATTAACAAACACCGTAAAATATTCAAAACAAGTGCGAACCATAATTAAATGATAATAGCAAGGAAAACATGTATTAAATAAGCAAAATTAAAGAGCTTAATTACTGTGATGATTCAAAATAACCATAAAAACAAGCACAGATGTGATAACATCACCCCCTCACACTTAAGCTTTTGCTTGTCCTCAAGCAAAACTAAGGAATAAAATCACAAGTCAAAACATACAAATTACTCATGCTCTCTCTTGCACAACCTTTCAAACCACCAACCCACTTGCTACAAAACAACAAGCTTCAAGAATGAAATTAGTTTGGCACATAAGAGACCCATTTCCAAGCCAATAACCAAGCACCAAGAATTTAAAGCATGTGAGACCCATTTCCAAGCCAATAACCAAGCACAAATACTCAGTTGAGATTATGCAAGATACGGTTCATGAATGAGATCCCTTAGGCTTGCCTTTCATACTCCCCTAGATCAAATCTAAGAATGCATGCTAAGATCAAATAGGACTTTATTTAGCTTGTAATGGGGCTACGGGTGATGGCTAACAAAGAAGTGGTATGGAAAAATTAATCAAAAAGAGAGAATGTCACAATTTATCTAAACTTTTCAAAATTTGGAAGAGATGAGATAATCATAATTCCAAGGAGCAAATTTCTTTTAAGAACTTAGCATCTCTTTGGTAAAGTGGGGATCCAAACTCAAAAACTTTCAATCTTTTTTTTTTTTCTCATTCTTTTCTTTGTTTTTGGACTTCTTTTGGATATAGCAAGATAATTTTAATCCAAACTTTCATGACCTCCACACTTGAACATTTGTAACACTAGCTGCTTTTTTTTTTTTTTTTTTTTTTTAGCACAACTCCATAAAACTCTTCTTACGGAAAAGATAAAGATAAAAGTTTCATTCTCTCAAGGGTGGAAGGGAAATATTTGGCCACGGGTTAAGGGTTATAATAATGGGGTAAATCAAAGAAAAACAATCACAAAGAGGGGATAAGTGCTTAGCACTTATTTAAACAAACAAAAGGCACAATGGGGATACGAAGGATAAAAATATATATAGGGACAGGTTTAAAGGCTATGGCTAAACAAAAATGGCCTAAATCACTTCAAAACATGCAAAACTTAGACATCACTTAGGGAGTAATGAGGCAAGTTCTAGCAAAACACCCATGACCGGAATCTCACATAAGCCTTCACTATCAATGCAAAACACAAGATCAAGAATTAATCCAATTATTAAGTGGTTAACAAAGCTATTGGCAAGGGAATAGATCAAATATGTGTTACACCTCAAATCATCCATCACAAATTGAGATGCAGCAAGCACCACTAAAACAAACCACAAACCAACAAGAGAGAGTAATTGTAACTGCATGCTAAGACAAGTAACTTATTCACCAAAAATAGCATATGAGTCATCCAAGCAAAAGCAAAAATTTTAAAAATTTTAGAAATATTCCGAAAGTAATGATTCCTCCCCCTCACACTTAAAACTTTGCATCGTCCCTGGTGCAAGAGAAAAGAGAAAAACTATAAAACAAAAATAATCACGAACTAGAAAGCAATAAAACTAAATAAAACGAATCTAGAAAGCAATAAAATTAGACTAGAAAGCAATAAATATGAAAGAAATAAAAGATAACATGGGGTGCCTCCCATGAAGCGCTAAGTTTAACGTCGTTAGCTCGACGTTACCTCTCTAGCCATCAAGTGATTGGAGAAGAAAAATCCCCTTCTTTCCATCAACTTTCTCTTCCAAGTATTTCTTCAAGTGGTGTCCATTTATAAACTCTCTTAAGCTCGAACCCTTCACGTCATCATGTAAGGAACCACATTTGCCCGAATCAAGAATTATGCCTCCATTCTCTTTTCCTTCTTTTTCAACACTCTTTTGTTCAACAAGTAATGAGAGTCTCGGATCATTCACATGAACCAGCAAGTATTGGGAATCATTGGATATATAGATAGGCAAATGTGTGCCATTATCCTTAAGAACTCCAATGCCTCCCAAATTCAAAATTTCTCTGAAGTTCTCTCCAAGGGAAGTGTTCTCCATTGGTGAGACATCCTCATTCAGATCATGTGCTCCATTAAGAACTTCCTCATCTAATGGGCAACTCTCTATATGTTCCTTGCCATCATTACCTTGCAACTCTACATTTTCCTCCCAGCTTGGTGTCTCCATCTCAATGCATTTATCAAATATTTCTTCATCTTCCTTTCTAAGATCCTCATCATCCCTTTTATTTCTCTCAACTTCATGACCTTCATTTGGCAAGAGCAACTCTTCTTGAACCTCTCCATTAAATGAATCTTGAAGTGGCTCTTGAATTGTCAAATCTTGCTGTCGAGCCAACATGTGATCGAGTCGAGCATTCATGCGATCAAGTTGAGCCATCATGTGATCTTGTAACTCCAGATATTTCGAGCACAATTGCATTAACTTGGTCTCTTTGGGCTTCATCTCAATTATTTGGTCAAGTGATTGACAATCTTGTTGAAACTCTTGGTACGGCAACTCTTGAGCTTGCCCTTGATACTTGTAATTGGGATCCATGATAAAGCAATTTTCCGCCTCATGAGGTCCACCACATATCATGCACCATGAGGGTTGTGGAGTAGGTGGTGTGCATCTTTGATAAGTAGCTTGACTCATGTTGGCACAAAATCCTTGAGTAGATTGTTGAGGGATATGGTTAGTGGGGTTGAGCATGTAACAATTTTCCACAAAGTGATTCCCACCACAAAATGAGCACCATTGGAGTTGTGATGTTTGATATGAACTTTCTTGATAATATCCTTGACTAGAGTTGGCAAAATTTGAGAAAGGGAATTGTTGTTCCATTCCTCCATATTCTCGATTCATATTCCAACTCATCTCATAACCTTGAGAAGGAGGGTAAAACGGTGGCATGGTTCCTTGGAATGCATATCTATCCATAGACTTAATCACACTCAAAACAATGAACTTGTTATGGGTTAGGAAAATAAAATAAAATAAAATAAAATAAAAATAAAAAAAATAAAATAAAAATGAACTAGTCTACTAGAATAAAGATTTCACTAATGTTAATACTAGAAGCACCACCTCCCCGGCAACGGCGCCAATTTGATGTGTAGTATATTTGCAAACAAATAATTCTCGGAGTACGAGTTATCGATCCACAGGGAAGTGGTTGTATCAAGCACTAGTTACTAGCTTATTCATTAGAGCTAATCCTAACAATTACTTAGATGATTGATTGGCATAAAATAAATAAAATAAAACAGAGGTTCAGGATTTTGAAAACAATTAGAGAGAAGTTGAGATTCATGGGATTCAAGTATCTAATCACCTAGTGCCAATTATCGTTTGCAATATTTAGTTTGGAATTAAGATTTGTGTGGGAATGCAAAGTGGAATCGAATTACTCCCGTAATCTCTATTCCTAGTGAATTTCCACTCCCATGGCATAAACACCCAATAAGATCAAAGATCAGCATTCAATTATTCCTAATTACTACCATCACCCGATGAGCAATAATCTAGAATAAACTTCCCCTAATAAGTTCCCCTTTCCCAAGGACCAACCATTAGGTGCAATCGTGTGTGCCCTAATTTATGCCCCAACTCCCATTGGTGACACAAACATGGCTATGAAGCTAGTAACTATGGCCATTAATTACAAGCATCAAACAATATTATCACGATTGCAACACAAGTATTAAACCCAAATAATAATATATTAAAGAAACTGAGAGCTCAGGCACATAGGTTCATAAATACTTTTACCCAAGAATCTCTAAAGAATTTAGCCAAGCATGACTAAATTATACATAGCAAATATAAATAAAGAATTACAAATTATCAAAAGAGTACAAGAATTAACCAGACGATTTTCCCAAATCTCCCTAGTCTTCTTCTTGCTTTCCAAGACAACTTGTGGCTCTTGATTTCTCTCCTTCTTGTCTCCAAGAATCTCTGAATTCTCTCGGTCCCCGTCCTCCCAATAGGGTTGAGGAAGGAGGGATTTTATAGTGGTTACAAAGTTGAGATGAAATAGGAATCTTGTACCAAATTGGACTCAAATTCTAATTCCTATATTTAAATAAAGAAATTGTCGTCTTTAATGATATTTAGAATTTGGAAGATTCCTTGAATTGCTAACTTTTAATATGGAGATATGAGCCTTGAAATCCGCGCAATTAATATTAGGAAAAAAGATCTCGCGCTTGTATTGAATTTTGCCCAGCTGCGCCACTTTAAGCGTCTGTTTTTTATCCGCGCCACTTTAGGCGTCTGTTTTTATTCCAGAAACAGACGCATATTCGACGCGTCGAGAATTTTCTCGACACGTCGAGTCTTTCTGTGCGCGAATTGATTAGCTACTGGAAAATTTCGACGTGTCGAGCCCTTGGCTCGACGCGTCGAATCCACTAGGCCCCGAACTCATCCAAAATTGCTCCAAACTCATCCTTGAACTCCCCTTGGTCATATCTTTGACCTAAAATGGTTCAAAAACATTAACAAACACCGTAAAATATTCAAAACAAGTGCGAACCATAATTAAATGATAATAGCAAGGAAAACATGTATTAAATAAGCAAAATTAAAGAGCTTAATTACTGTGATGATTCAAAATAACCATAAAAACAAGCACAGATGTGATAACATCAATTTTCAACTCCAAGCTCAAATTCAAGTCCAAAACATGCCAAATCTCACCAAATACAAAAAAAAATGACTTGAATCAACGGAAATGCCAAGCAATGGCACAAAAGAACCTTAAACACAAGCTCTAGATATGCATTTTCACAAGATCATGCTTCAACACTCACATTTCATAGCAAAAACACAAGTAGAATCCAAGAAATCACATATAGGTAAGCAAAATAGGTTTTGTAGAGCATGGGTTACATCTTGTAGACTAAAGACTTCACTTTACACCTCAATAAGCTCCTCACAAGGCTCACCTTCCAAACCCACTTCAAGAACATACCAAAAGATCATAAAGATCCTATCTTTAAGAAAAGACACCTTAGGTAAAACCAAAAACACAAGATGAACTTAGATCTTAACCTCCTAGATGCCCAAATATAAGAAAGGTTGAGTCTTGGAAGCAACTGTTGAAGTTTTGGCAAGGTTCCAACTTGGCTTGGAAGAAAAGCTACTCACCTTTTTAGAGAGAAGATGGAGCTAGATTTTTAGAAAAGTGTAAGGAGAGAATGAAGGTGGTCTACTAGGTTAGGTTACAATACCAACAACAAGTGAAAGGTCAAGAATACCCTTACTAACATAAGGAAGTGCAAGGGACATGGGAACTCCTTTCAAAGCTCAATGTACAACTTTGACTTTGGGGTTGACTAGTCAATTACTAGTCCCCAACTATTAAATTTCAGGAATTTAAGGAATTAAATTACAAATTTAAAAATGATTAATTACTCAATTAATCCCTTAATTGGATTTGAATTTTGGGGTGTCACATCCTCTCCCCCTTCAAAGAAGCTTCGTCCCAGAAGCATGGGTACGACGAATTAAAGGCAAACGGTGAAAAGAAACAACATTGTGACAGGAAGTTCAAGAACAAACTCTTTTGGTCAAAAACTCCAAAAGATTCCACAAGGTTCCAAGGCAAAGAAGTATTCCAAAGCAAGAAAGAAGGTATTTCAAATCAAGGATTGGCAAGAGTTTAACAAACGTATAGATTGAGCATCAAGAACTCTAGCCTCAACACAAACACCGACTTCTAGACAACAACCAAGAACTAGACAACTAACTCCAAACACCAACTACTAAGCTAGCTAAACAACAAAGCAACAAGCAAAACAAGCACACATGGCAAGCAACAAACAATGAAGACGAGGTACCTGCTGAGAACAACTCTGGATACCGCTCTCGCATGGTGGACTCCAGCTCCCAAGTAGCTTCCTCAACCCCGTGATGCGTCCACCAAACCTTCACCATCTTTACAGACTTCCTACGGGTGTCCCGAGACTTGAAATCCAAAATTATGAGCGGCCTTTCCTCATAGGTCAAGTCCTCATCTAGCGGTATCACTTCCGATGATAAGACATGAGTTGGGTCGTGAACATATCTCTTGAGCTGCGATATGTGGAACACGTCGTGCACCCTCTCCAATTCCAAGGGCAACGCCAGGCGATAGGCTAAACTTCCAACCTTCTCAAGGATTTCATACGGACATATAAACCTGGGCTCAACTTTCCTTTCTTTCCAAACCGCATCACTCCCCGGGTGGGAGATACTTTCAACCAAACTTTATCCCTAACCAAGAAATCCACTTGCCTTCTAGCCAAATCGGCGTAGGATTTTTGGCGATCTTGAGCCGCTTTCATCCTTCCTTGAATCTGTTTAATCTTCTCGGTTGTGTCAAGAAAATATTGCGGCCCCAACACTATCGGGTTGACTAATCCTCCCAACATAGCAGACTGCGACACTTCTGAACGTAGAGGGCTTCATAAGGCGCCATGCGTATGCTCGAATGATAACTGTTGTTGTAAGAAAACTCGATTAAATCCAAATGGTCCTCCCAACACCCTTGGAAATCTAGCATAAAAGCTCTCAACATATCTTTGATCGTTTGTATAGTCCTCTCTGTTTGCCCATCAGTAGCCGGGTGGAAAGCAGTACTGAGATTTAATTTGGTTCCAAGAGCCGCCTGCAGAGACTTCCAAAACTGAGACAAGAACCTCAGATCACGATCGGAGACGATGTCCCGCGGAACTCCATGATATTTCACCACTTGATTAACATAAGCTTGAGCCAATTGCGTCATTGTCCAGGTCTCCTTCATCGCTATAAGGCGAGCAGTCTTAGTCAATCTATCAACTATCACCTAGATTTTGTCCTTACCCGAACGGGTCGTCAGTAGACCTCCCACAAAATCCATAGATATGGAGTCCCATTTCCCTTGTGGAACCTCTAACGGTTGTACCAATCCTTTGACCTTACAACGCTCCGCCTTAACCTTTTGGAAATTAAGGCACTTTCCAACAAACTCTGCGACCTCCTTCTTCATGTTAGGCCACCAAAAGTGACTCTTCACATCTTTGTACAGCTTGTCGCCTCCGGGATGGACCGAATAGGGCGTGTTATGACCATCTTCCAAAATCTGTCGTTTCCACCAATCAGGGTACGCACAAACGGCCTTTGTATCTCAACTCTCCATCCTTAGACAGGTCAAACGGTCCCCCTTTTCCTTTTATTAGGTCATCTCTTGCCTTCATCAAGCTTGCGTCTTTTTGTTGCTCTTTCCTGATTTCTTCTAGAAATGTAGGTACCACTCTTAAGTTGCAAAAACGGACTTCCGATTCGACCTCACCTTGCTCTACCACCTCCAAGTCCATCCGTTGGAACTCTTTGCAAAGTTCATCAGCTACTATCTAAATAGAATTGACGATATGCTTCGATTTTCGGCTTAAGGCGTCCGCTACTACATTAGCCTTTCCCTCGTGATGCTGGATATCCAATTCATAGTCCTTGATGAGTTCTAACCACCTTCTTTATCGCATGTTAAGATCTTTTTGGGTGAAGATATATTTGAGACTCTTATGATCCGTGAAGACCTTGCAACGCACCCCGTACAAATAGTGCCTCCAAATCTTCAAAGCAAACACTACGACGGCCAATTCCAAATCATGTGTAGGGTAATTCTTTTCGTGAACCTTAAGTTGACGCGAGGTGTACGCAATTACTCTCCCATTTTGCATCAACACGCAACCCAGTCCCTTCATGGATGTGTCACTGTATACTTCAAACCCTTCCGTCCCTGATGGCAGAATCAAAACCGGTGTAGTCGTGAGCCTCTCCTTCAATTCCCGAAATGCTAACTCACAAGCTTGATTCCAAGCGAAAGGCACTTCTTTCCTTAATAACTTAGTCAATGGTTGAGCCACCTTAGCGAAATCCAAAACAAACCTTCGATAATAACCTGCTAAGCCAAGAAAGCTTCTTACTTCCGCCACCGATGTAGGCACAGTCCAATCCTTCACTGCCCGTATCTTGTCCGGATCCACAGAAATACCCCTACTATCAATCACGTGACCCAGAAATGCTACACTGTCCTTCCAAAATTCGCACTTTGAAAGCTTGGCGTACAACTGTTTTTCCCTCAGAATCTGGAATACCGTCCGAAGGTGTCCAACATGTTCCCTTTTATCCCTTGAATACACCAGGATGTCGTCGATGAACATGATCACGAAGTCGTCGAGATGAGGTTTGAATACTCTATTCATCAGGTCCATAAACACTGCAGGGGCGTTTGTCAAACTGAACGGCATCACCGTAAACTCGTAATGACCGTACCGAGTCCGAAATGCGGTCTTAGGAATATCCTTGTCTGCCACCTTTATCTGATGATACCCCGACCATAAATCAATCTTGGAAAACACTCTTGCGCCACAGAGTTGGTCAAACAAGTCGTCGATTCGCGGAAGGGGGTACTTGTTCTTGATTGTGACTTGGTTCAGCTCTCGATAGTCAATACACAACCTCATACTACCATCCTTCTTCTTTACAAACAACACCGGAGCTCCCCACGGCGATATACTTGGTCGGATGTAGCCCTTGTCTAAAAGCTCTTGTAGTTGGGTTTTCAGCTCTTGCATTTCCTTCGTTGCTAACCGGTATGGAGCCTTGGAAATGGGTGTAGTGCCCGGTATAAGATCCACTGAGAATTCCACTTCTCTCGGAGGGGGCATACCCGGTATTTCCTCAGGAAAAACGTTAAGGAACTCACGAACGACGGGTATGGTCTGAGCTACATTCCCTTTTGCCTTCAGGTTTTCAACAGAGCACAAGAACAACTCATTGCCTTTCTCCACGTACTTTTTCATCTTTATCATTGATACTAACTTGATCCCGGGTTTCTCCGTCGTTCCCCGATACGACACCCTCTTCCCGTTGGGCCCCCGTAACACCACTTTCTGCTCTTTGCACAGGATTTGAGCTCTAAACCGTCCCAACCAGTCCATACCCAAGACAACGTTTATCCCGTCCAAGTCATACTGGATTAGATCCCTAGGAAACTCCTCTCCCTTGATGTTAATCTTGATGCCTTCAAAGAGACGGTCACACGTCCTAACTTCCCCGGATGCTACCTTAACGTTAAGCTTCACACCAACGCCACCGGTTAAACCCAACTTCTTCACGAGTCCGGGTGATACGAATGAGTTAGATGCTCCCGAATCGAACAAGATCGCTGCCGGGACGGTCTGCACAAGAAAGGTTCCAATTACCACATCACTGTCTCCTGTTCGAGCTTCACTTAAGATAAGCGTTCTCCCTTGAGGTGACCCTTCCGTCGGATGGTGAACCTCTATTCTCCCGTTTCTTCTTAAATCCCGAAATGCCAGTAAGGCAGCTGCACTAGGACTTACTTTTGTTGACGTGCCGCTCCGGATCCATTGCTCAACTACCCCAGAAGCGTCACCAGATTCGGCCAACCTAGATTTCTTAACCACTTCACCCGCGTCTTCAACGCTGCGGTACGCTGACGGGGACGCATCACAAACTTCTACAACAACAACACGGTTACCAAAAGATAACAAACAAGCAAAGAACAGAAAACAACACTCAGCTCACCGCGCAACCTATAGTCCTAAGCCTAACACTTAGATTCTTAAGGTCACTTAAAGGTCTCAAACCACACTTAGCCACTTAGTAAGTCTAGACTTAACTCCTTCCTAGGCTCAAACCTAGGCTCTGATACCAACTGCAACACCCCCTAAAAACAAGCTATTTAAAAGTCTTAAACATGCAGATAACTGAACTAAACAACAAACACAGCGGAAGACTGAAAGATAACAAGATAAACTTAAATCCAAAACAATGGGGTGTTATGCCACGTTCACCAAAAAGGATGAACGCTACGGCAATATCTGCATTGTTTAAAACTAATCCATAGTCTCAAAAGTCTACAACTAAGCCGGCACACAGGCCATAAAACCAGCGGGAAAAGCTACACTAGCAAGCACTAGACTGCGCACTCGCCTAGACATCACCTGAAAGAACACAATTAAACATGGGACGACGTCCGGTCAGCGAATAATGCTGGTAACCCACCAATACATGTGAAATAACATACATAAGTAAGATATAAGTTTGTAAAGCATTTTCGAAACGGAATACATAAGTATATAAGTACAAAACCAAGAGCAGTAGTCAACACAAGAATCAACACTCTCTCAACAAGGATACGGGAACACATCCCAAAGCCACAAAGGATAACCACAACACAAAGGATAAAGACAAGACCGATGGCAAGACATGCCCTTTGTGACTACACACGTCACAAGAAGAGAACTCATAACAATGGCTACACGAGCCCTCGTGACATCACCCATCACGAGTTGATATGCCTTCCTTATGCCTGGTTCCAACCTTATGGCTACCCCCAACCTTGTATCTTCTTCCAACCATTACCTCCAGGACCCCTGTACAACCAAGTCCAACCTTTTCCCTCTTGGACCGTCGTCCCCCACCAACGAGACCACCAATTTCATAGTACACGAGGGTACCGTACACACACACGGCAACACATGCCACCCAAGAATCACGTGAACCTTACACAAAGGTCAAAACTCCATAATCACGTCACGGCCACCACTAGGACCGCTGCAATACCTTGGTGACTAGTGTCCCATACCACTAATCGTGCAATCCAGGTAAAGCCACACACACATCACACCACAACAGGAATCAATCAACGGATCACAATGAAGATATGAAACCATACTCAATCAAGGAATGGGTCACAACCCAACAACAACAACGATGAATAACACAAGTTATCATCAACCAATAGGGGGGTACAAACAACACACGCGCTAGCATTTGAACACCGAACTAGCATACTCATCAAGCGGGTAAACCAAAGATAGTTCCGAAGAACACACAAGACTCATCACGGTTCAACAAAACACAATGTTGAACACTTAGCACGATTCACGACACCGAAACCTACATGGAACCCTACCATATAGTTCTAGACATACGAAACATCAAGAAGACACTCAAATAGTTCCACAAAAGAACATCAGGAAGTCAAAAGACCATATACCGAGTCAAAAGAATCACGGGAAACAAATCCCCAAACAAAACCAACTTGTATACCCGCGGGTGGGCCCACGGGTGGTGCCCCGCCCGTGGTTCCGCCCGCGGGAACACACTCCCACAAGCCTAGTACCCGCGGGTGGGGCGGCGGGTGGTGCCCCGCCCACCGTTCCGCCCGCGGGTACACGTCTTGTACCAAAACAATCCCTTCGTGGATTTTCAACTCCAAGCTCAAATTCAAGTCCAAAACATGCCAAATCTCACCGAATACAACAAAATGACTTGAATCAAAGGAAATGCCAAGAAATGGCACAAAAGAACCCTAAACACAAGCTCTAGATATGCATTTTCACAAGATCATGCATCAACACTCACATTTCATAGCAAAAACACAAGTAGAATCCAAGAAATCACATATAGGTAAGAAAAATAGGTTTTGTAGAGCATGGGTTACCTCTTGTGGACTAAAGACTTCACTTTACACCTCAACAAGCTCCTCACAAGGCTCACCATCCAAACCCACTTCATGAACATACCAAAAGATCATAAAGATCCTATCTTTATGAAAAGACACCTTAGATAAAACCAAAAACACAAGATGAACTTAGATCTTACCCTCCTAGATACCCAAATATAAGAAAGGTTGAATCTTGGAAGCAACTCTTGAAGTTTTGGCAAGGTTCCAACTTGGCTTGGAAGAAAAGCTACTCACCTTTTTAGAGAAAAGGTGGAGCTAGATTTTTAGAAAAGTGTAAGGAGAGAATGAAGGTGGTCTACTAGGTTAGGTTACAATACCAACAACAAGTGAAAGGTCAAGAATACCCTTACTAACATAAGGAAGTGTAAGGAACAAGGGAACTCCTTACAAAGCTCAATGTACAACTTTGACTTTGGGGTTGACGAGTCAATTACTAGTCCCCAACTATTAAATTTCAGGAATTTAAGGAATTAAATTACAAATTGAAATAGGATTAATTACTCAATTAATCCCTTAATTGGATTTGGATTTTGGGGTGTCACACTACTACTGGCTTTTGTGTCTTCCTAAGACCAGCCTTGATATCATGGAAATAAAAAAAAAAAAAAAAAAATAGGTTACTGTATCCAAATCCTCCTCAGAAGCAGAGTATAGGGCTTTGGCAGCAACCACATGTGAGGTACAATGGCTAATCTATTACTGACTGAGTTTGGCATAATGCATACTACTGTTGTTGCTATCTACTGTGATAACATGTTCGCTATAGCCATTGCTGAGAACCCAATCTTCCATGAATGCACCAAACACATCGAGTTGGATTGCCACTTGATTATGAAAAAATTACAAAGAGGAACCATCAAGTTGTTTCACATTGCTTCTGGAAACCAGTTAGCTGCATCTTCACCAAAACTCGCTGCCCAAGTTCCTTCTTTAGATATGTTTCTAAGGCTTGGATTGTTTAATCTATACAATCCAGCTTGTGGGGGGCTTTCAGGAGAATGACACGTGGCTGCATTGACACATGGCAACATCTCCCTTTCCCTACAGTTATAATCTGTTAGTCTATTACATTTCAAATCAGTTCTTGTTTTCCCACCTTTCACTTCTTTGTATATAAGCCTTGTAACTGCTCTACTGTAAGGATGATCAGACTTTTGCATAATTCAATTTCCATTTCTCTTCCCTTTCTAAGTTCCGCAACACAAGGAGCACCAAAAAATGGGAGGCAGTGTCAGTGTCGAAACATAATTAAGGTCCCAAACAAGATTAATACTTTTGTTTGGACTCTTAAGCATGAAAGAATCATGACAAACAAAGAAAGGAAAGAAGGGGATTCACAATGGACTCAAGATGTCCAATCTGCAACCATCCTAATGAAGATGCCGATCATTGCGTTCGGCGCTGCAAGGAGGTGACCATGATCTAGGAATTATTACTACCCCTCGGGGCCATTAATTAATTCATGTATATTGATTTTGATATTTGGCTAACCAAGAATGTGACAGGAATTGTGAACGGTAGAAGAGTTGAAGGATGGGGAGAGCTCTTTCCTTACACAGTTTGGTGGCTATGGAAATGGAGATCCAACAAAGTCTTTAAAAAGGACACGTGGGATTGGAGAATGAAAGTCAAATGGATTTACGAGCAACACAAGGAAGCAAAAGAAGCGTTTGCGAGAAATGCACAACCTGTAATGAAATGGCAAAACACCACATGAAAAAAGCTCGTGGATCTTGAATGCAAGATATAACATAAAGGTTCCTACTAAATTTTAATTCAATTATTAAGTTGGACTAGCTCCAGGATCTACTCTAGACAGAATAAAGAAATTAATTATAAAAGCAATAAAAGGAACCGTGCACCAGGAAATGTTCACGCAGTTTGGAGCCTCACTCCTACGTCTGCGGGGCCACTCATGTCAGCCCAATCCACTAGATGATCAACAAGGAGTACAAGGGGGAGTACATTACACACTAAAGCATAAACTACACTACTCTAGCGCACTACTCCAGCGACTACTCCAGCAACCACTCCAGCATCACCATGGACTTGACGTGCAGGCTATCCTCATCACAACTTGAACCAGTTTAGAAACCTTCAACACACGAATATATTGATAGAAAAACCAGTGGAGGATTTGAGGAATGATTTGTAGAATTTTAATCCTTGAATCTTCAACTTTAATGCTTAACAAAGTAGCATTTTATAGTGATGATATGAAACCTCTTTGGTCTGAAAAAATGCAGCCTTCAATTCCTCAAGTTAAGCTGCATCTCCTGGTTTAAAAAGTCATAGAAGTAGGGTCTTGACCAAAATAAATGTTTGAATGAGTTTCACTTCTTCTGGATTACTTCCTGGAGCTGATCATAGACTGCATCCTGGCGCTGACACTAGACTGGAGTAGGCGCTGATCCAGACTCAACCTGACACAGACACTGGACCATTTTGACAACTAATTTAAGCCAACTTAAGTGGGTTTTAAATGTGTAACATTTTACACTTACACCACAAAAAGCCCCCATGCATGTGAAGGATGGATTAACCTTCATACGGATGCAGCGAATGGTACATGGGTGCGTGGCTTCAGTAGCACCACGAGAGCAACAAGTGCAACTGAAGGAGAACTAAAAGCCATTCTGACAGGACTTACGTGGGCCTGGGACAATGGTGTGAAAAATCCTTAGAATTTTGAGTGATTCAAAGAAAGCTGTGGACTGGATCAACAGCAACAATTGTACGCAAGGACCATATGGACACCTGATTACTGAATGTAAAACCTGGATTGAACGGACGTGGACGGTGGTTTGCGAACACACACCAAGAGAGACAAACCATGTTGCGGATAAGCTGGCAAAGGAGGCGATAAGTCCTAAACCAAAATAGTTCAGATTTCTGTATTGCGTATAAATTAACCTAGAAACAAGGTTCATCACCCACTAAGTACTATAACTATTTCTTTTAAATGATTGAAATTATCTTAATGTGTGCTCAGATAATATCTATGTGACTCTCCTTAACAGAAGGTCACGGGATCAAACTACTTGGTAGTGAGATATTGACTACAACAGGTAGAAAAAATATAGAACGGATACTATCTTGTAAATTGTAATAGAGTTATTAGTACTTACTAAAAAAAATCATTTTAATGTTGAACACGTCATTTCGAAATGATTTTTTTCCCATTTAGAATTGTAAGTCGTATCCATATCAATTTAATAAATAGTGAATAATAAATACATAAAATTAATGTTTTGCCACTAAATATATTAATGAGAATTATTTATCCTTGACCAAAATAAGAATAATAATAATAATAATAATAATAATAATAATAATAATAATAATAATGAGAATTTATAATATTACAGTACATAATGTTGTCTTTTTTTCTTTTTATAGTAAGTCATTAATTCAATCAAAATATAAAATGAACGCATTTGATATTATTATATTTATTTATTCATTATAACTATTTTTGATCATATTTAATTTTATGACACTAATATTATTATATATCGACATTGAAAATTGATTGGACGATAGATATTTCAAGAAAACATTTGGTTTTATATTATTTCTATTTCTGTAATATAATGGTAAATCAAGTCAATTTTCAATTAGTCAATTAATAAATGTTAAATTAAATAAAAATCGAGGAGATAAATACAAATATAGTATCTCAAGACTATACTCTTTTTAGGATAAGCGTTTACCATTACGTAAAAAGTTATAACTAGCAGCGAAGTCGCAACTTTATTTCTTTTGACCACCACACATAGGCTATAGCTAGTAGCGAAGTAGCAACTTTATTTCCTTATACCACCACAGTACACATAAGCTATAGCTAATAGCGAATGAACAACTTCTAGTGACATGACCCTGATACCAGCTACCGCCACACATTTTCGAGATCCAGGGTTTTGGACTTATTAGCCCTTTACTGACCACCGTCCAACAATCCCCATAGCTTTATGTACTGAACTTGACTCTTACCGGCCTCCGCCCAATAATCTATCTTTTTGATAAGTATGTCCACCAAAAATAAATATTTTTCCTTGCTAGAAAAACGAATTTATAATTTTTTTAGCATTTAATTATTATGTAAATCTTTATTATTTTGTGATGCATGCATGTGATAGGTTAATTAATATATGATTAATTAAATAAAATAAAAATATGATATATAAATAATGTCTATAAAAAATAACACTTTTTTTAATATAAAATTTTAAGTTCTGAAAAAATAATACTTGATGGATATATTAGAAATGGAGCAAACCGACCCGGGGATAGGGCAAGGAGGACTCGAGCGGACCTAGGGCCCGAGGTTGAGCCCGTACTTGACCCGAACCGCCCTAGGGCAAGGCCTCGACCATGGGGCCATAGGTCTTGTCTCGGAACCGGACGCGGTCAAAGGAGGTTGTAACCGTTCCCACTACATTAGGGGGGTAGTTAGGAGGCTTCTTGTGTATAAATGGCTTTTTAATTGTCTCATTAAGACACATTCTCAATCTTTGTCCTAATTCACTATTGTAATAGCATTACATATCTTTTGTAATAACATTGCAACTACAATTCACTATTGATATGATACACTTTGATTCCCATAAATAACGAGAATAATAATTTTTATTTCTTTATTTTTTTATCAACATGTGATTGAAGTTTTACTTGGTAAGAATTCAAATCATTTTCCTGCCCAATATAATAAAATCTGGTAAAAAGTCAAAACTCGACAGCCGTAAATCATCTTATTAACGAGGTTCATTACTCACAAATCTGCCTGACTAAGAAAAGATTGAGACTTCACACTTTGATTGCTAGAATTTTGCATAGATTTTATGGTTTTGTGAGTGATTGAATTTTGGGTGCTTTTTTTTTTTTTTTTAAATGTCAATGTTGCATTTTCAGGGTTTAACTTTGGAAAGGTAAAAGATGTCCATTGGTGGGATATGGATAACAGGAAGAGGCAGGAAAACAACGCCGGAGAAAAGATGTCTATTGGTCAAGAGTTAGTGGCGGCAGCAGCAAGAGGTTCACGGCCATTAGTCATTAACGTTAAAGGAGAAAGCATGTGCACCATGTTTTCCGCATTGTCACCATCGGCAGCACGATTACTATATTATCGTGCATGTGTCGTGCAATTCATATAGTTAAGTGTCATTCTATATAGTAAAATTCACATATGAGTAAATCGGTGTAAGAATTCACATCAATTTACGCCCAATATATTAAAATTTCGTGAAAAGTCAATATTTGACTCCTATAATTTGTTGCATATTTCGTTGGTAAACACCCAATAATAATTCTACGAAAAGATTATTATTTTATAGAAGAATCGGGAAGGAAAGGGTGAAGAGATATAGCTCGGGTTTGGTGTTGGTTGTTAGCACGAGTCGAGCGAATCACTCTTTCCTTAAAACCTTATTTGCTACCTCCCATAGGTGCTAGGAGCGTTGTAGTCTAGGATTCCCATAATAAAACGTGCTACGGTTCAACGTTTGAGCAACCAAACTTTGAATCCGGCGAACAAGAACAAGGCTTAGAACACAGTAGGCTAAAAAAAAGGAGTAGAAGCAGAGATTTTGGAGCTGAAAACTACGATTTCTTGTTCTTGTAAAAATGTTGTTGCTCTACCCCTTCTTATATAGGCCATAGGACAGCTGGAGTAAATAACATCATTATGGCATTTAAAAATGACATAAAACCAAATTTTTATAACACCTGAAACAACAGCCCAATAACTGAGATTAAATTCAAAATTTAAAATTGGAATTAATGCAAAAATTAATTTTGTAACGGATGAATTTAATCTCACAACAATCCCGAATGATTCTGGCGAGTGAACTCTTGTAGTGTTGGTTAGATTTAGCCTGGCTCCAGTCAAATTCGACCTCTTAAGGCCGAACCATCAACACCGAGAATGAACTCTTGTGTTTGTCAGATTCAGCCTCACAATTACAAACCTGAATCAAGTCATTTCAGTCTCATTTTGGGCCATGTTTGCGACATCGTCACCGTTGGTGGCATGATTACAAGCGGAGTAGCAACGAAAGAAATGGTTTTCTTAATTTAATTATGGTGCTTTCAGGAGTGCTAATAACCCTGTGGTTATGAATTTTTAAGGGAAACCAGTGATGTTTGACGGGCTGTCTAGCTAGGTTTCTTATTCATCAGCACAACATGCCATCTGATTTTTAAAGGCTAGTGAATGGATAAATTACTGACGGTAATAACGTTACCGGTAATAATAATATAATAATGCTATAAGAGAGTAACAATAGTTGTATTGCTGTTGTCTCAGTATAGAAAGTACAGTGTGTCCCCTGCTCAGCTGAGGAAAGTTCTATTTATGCTAGGTCCTAACGGTAACAACATGAAGAGACATCCTTGGGGAGTTGAGCTAACGGCAAGAATATGAAGAGTCATGAATGAGGTGTTGAGGTTTAACTCTCTCTCATCAATGGTGGCATCAAAGGTGGCTTCAATGACAATAAAGGTGACACCTGTTGTAATTCTAACCGTTGGAGTTCTGCCCGTTGGGTTCCCATGTGATGCTGAGTCAGATGCTCATTTGTGATCTGGGTCGGGTGCCAGCCCTATTATCCTGTCACCAGTCCCCCCTACTCCTGAGTCAACGGATGTGTTTGAGTTGACTTGGGAGTAAGGCTGAATCTATCTTGATCCTGTGTAGAATCCTGCTTGATTTAGGATATGTGATTTTATTTGATCTTGTGTATGTGATTTTATATATATATATATTTTTAAATCACATATGATTTTATTTTATTTCTTATGCTAGCCGAGATAGGCTTTGGCCTAGGTTGGCAGAGGTGCGTGCCTCCGGCCGAGGCGTCGCCTCGACTGATCGTGGCTGAGGCGTGCGCCTCGGCTGACCGTGGCCGAGGAGTCGCCTCGACTGACCGTGGCCGAGGCATCACCTCAACCGACTGTGGCCGAGGCCGGCACCTCGGCCGATCGTGGCTGAGGCGTCGCCTCGACCGATCGTGGCCGAGGCGTCGCCTCGACCGATCGTGGCCGAGGCGTCGCATCGACCGATCGTGGCCGAGGCGTCGCCTCGACCGACCGTGGCCGAGGCGTCGCCTCGACCGTTCGTGGCCGAGGCGTCGCCTCGACCGATCGCTGATCGTGGCCGAGGCGTGCGCTTCGGCTGATCGCGGCCGAGGCGTAGCCTCGACCGATCGTGGCTGGGGCAGGCTCCGGCCTATTTTTATTATATTTTTTATTTTTTATTCATTTTTGTTTTTGCCTAGATGGACTTCGGCGTTGGCCAAGGCGGGCGCCTCGGCCGAACCATGGCCGAGGCGAGCGCCTCGACCATCTTTTGGCCGAGGCGTGTGCCTCGGCCAACCCTTGGCCGAGGCGGGCGCCTCGACCATCCGAGTCGAGTCACGTCTCGGCCAACCTGTGGCCGGGGCGTGCGACTCGTTCCTTTTTTTTTTTTTTTTTTTTTTTTTTTTTGAAACAACATGGGCGGACCACAAGCACGAGATATTATTCCAAAAGATTTCAGAATGCAAATCGGGCGGATCGCGATTACCAAACACTAGTCCCAAACGACTGCTAGAATATTAAGGAAAATACTTAATCAAATGTTCCTAGCTCCATACCCGATCGATTATCCTTACAGATGGTGTGGACTTATGGATCATTTCTGCCAATCTTTTTGCATGCTTTAACGTAACAGCTGCGGGCCGCTCGCTGGTCTCCTCTGACGACCCCTATCCCGCTCGGAGTGGGGAACTTCATACACAAGTGTTCCACCGACACTATGGCCTTGAGGTTCTCCAGTGCTGGTCTCCCTAATATGATGTTGTGCGCACAAGTGAGTCTTACCACGATGAATTCCAAGTCAAGTTTGCGAATGTTAGGGCTCGTGCCTATCTCCACTGGTAAGACCACTGACCCCTCCGTCTCCACTGAATCACCCGTAAATCCAGAGAGTGGGGTACGGACTTCTTTGAGCTGGTTCCTAGGTATCCCTAACTTGGTGAAGGCATCGTAATACATCACATTGACTGAGCTTCCTATGTCGATTAAGATGCGGTGGACCATGACATCGTTGACATCCATCTTAATCACCAGGGCGTCACGATGGGGTAACGGGCCCTCTGGGAGGTCATCATCAGAGAAGGTGATGACCTCCTGTCTCTGTTTCTTTTCTCTAGGAAGACTCACCACTTCTCCCACGTATAGCTGCCGGCTCCACTTCTTTCTTTCCGCGGGCGTGTCGCCCCCTGTGGGTCCACCATAGATAAAGTGTATGGTGTGCTTCTTTTGTCGTCTGGGCGCCACCTCGGTTTCTTTCTCGCTATCATTCTGCTCAGGTATTTGGTCGTGGTCTCTTTTTTTGGCGTTCGAGGTGGACGGCTCGATGCCATCCTCATTCCTCCAGACATTTTTTGGTGGATTGTGTTGCGACTGTTGCTGCTGCTTGGATCGCTTGACGAAATGTCGGAAGTAGCCATGTTGGATGAGTTCTTCTATTTGTCTCTTCAAAACGTGACACTCATCCGTATCGTGGCCGGCTTGCCTATGAAACCTGCAGTACTTTGTTTGGTCTGCCTTTGGGGAGACCTTCATGCACTCCTCGGGGAATTCTACCATTCCCATCTCCTCAGCTTGCTTTAGAATGACACTGACGGGATGGGTAAGAAGAGTTAGATTACGCAAGGGGACCAGGCGAGGTCGTTCGTGGTCTTGGTCTTTCCCTGCGGTCGGGTGGTTCGAGAGTGGTGCCTGGCTGAGCGGACCCGCTTTCCCAGGCTTCCCACCTTTCCTTCCATCCTCTTCGTCCTTCTTCTTCCTGTCGACGTCCTCTGCTTCGGCATAGCGGCTAGCCGTCCTTATCAGATCTTCGTAAGAGCGGGGGTGGTGGGCGTTCAACTGCTTGTGGAAATACCCTGATCTTAAGGCATGGATAAATATCGGGATCGCCGCCTTGGAGTCGAAGTCGTAGACATTATTGACTTCCTTTTTCCATTTTATCAGGAAGTCTTTGAGGCTCTTGCCTCTATCTTGCTTCACTACACAGAGGTGAGAGAAGGATTTCTTACGCTGTATGCTACCGGAGAAGTATGTCAGGAAGCTCTTGGACAACTCCCCAAAGTTTTGGATCGACCCATTAGGGATGGTGTTGAACCAGTCTTGGGCCGCTCCATCCAGGGTGGACAAGAACGCTCGGCACATGATGGCGTCCCCTGCCCCGTGTACTCCTTGATGGCGGGCAACCTAAAGTCCCTCGGCAAAGGTACGTCCATGATGCATGGGGAGAATGGTGCTGCCATCCGTACCTCGGGTTCCGGCGACTACTCCCGTGCCTCCACCCTTCTTGCTAACTCCTCGATTCTTCTCTGCAGCCTCTCGACCAGGGCCGACTCATCAGGGTGCCGGCGCGGGGCCGGCTGCCGCTCCTCCAAGTGTCGGTGTGGAACCCGCTCATCAACGCGTCGCTTCCCCGCCGAGTGCCGTCGCGGAGCCGGCTCTTCGACGCGTCGCTCCTCCAAGTGTCGACGTAAGGCCGACTCATCAACGTGTTGGCGTGGGGTCGGCTCTCGAGACTCGCCCACCTCCTTTGTGGGTGATCTCTCGACTTCTCTGTTTTCGTGTTGGCGAGGACCTCTGGTAGAGGATCCCTTGGCCCGTGATCCTAATCTTTGCCGCACGGGCGCTCTTTGTCCCAATCGTTCTGGTGCAGATTGGGAAGGGCCTGGTTGTCGTCTGGCTGGTCCACTTCTTGGGTCTCCACCCTTATTTCTTGGGGCCGCGGCGGGGGCACTTGGCCTTGCAGTCCCACCGCCACCTGATTTAGCGCCACCGTCACTGCTTGCTGAATGAGATCGGCGGTCGCCTGGAGGTTCACGGCTTGGTTCACCCCTCCATTGTTGAGTTGGTTTCGAAGGTCCCCTCCATTGTTGAGTTGGTCTTGAAGGTCCCCTCCGTTGTTGAGTTGGTCTCGAAGGTCCCCGGGCCTCCCGTTGTTGAGCTGTTCTCGGAGGTCCCCTCCGCGATTGTTGGTGAGTTGGTCCCGGAGGTCACCTGAGGCATTACCATTATTCACGTTGCGGGAACCATGGGAGCTGCGGGACACCATTCTTTCAAGCTTGCTGTTGAAAAAGGAATGAGTTGTGTGTGTCGTAGCCAGCTTGAGTATTGGACTCAGGCTCTCAATGAAAACACCAATGACGGTAATAACGTTACCGGTAATAATAATATAATAATGCTATAAGAGAGTAACAATAGTTGTATTGCTGTTGTCTCAGTATAGAAAGTACAGTGTGTCCCCTGCTCAGCTGAGGAAAGTTCTATTTATGCTAGGTCCTAACGATAACAACATGAAGAGACATCCTTGGGGAGTTGAGCTAACGGCAAGAATATGAAGAGTCATGAATGAGGCGTTGAGGCTTTAACTCTCTCTCATCAATGGTGGCATCAAAGGTGGCTTCAATGACAATAAAGGTGATACCTGTTGGAATTCTAACCGTTGGAGTTCTGCCCGTTGGGTTCCCATGTGATGCTGAGTCAGATGCTCATTTGTGATCTGGGTCGGGTGCCAGCCCTATTATCCTGTCAATTACAATGACTAAACGATCTATTAGATGGGATACGTAGAATTTTATTATTCATACACATACTTAAGAATAAATAAGTATTTCACTGTTGTATAAAAAGATATGATCTAACAGAAAAATGACCTTCAAGAACACCAAATAACTAAGTCTGGTAAGATAAGGTACTAACGGAACCGGACTGCTAAAATTTACATACCCAATCACAGATTAAATTTTTTTAAAAATTATTAATTACGGCAAATTATGCCCTGAAATTCATGGTGAACACGGATCCAAATGGTGCCATTTTTACGGAAAAAAAAATCGCTAATGTAGTGTTAACGGCGCACGTTTGGTCAAATTATGAATTTTCTGTTATGAGATTATGAATGCACTATAAATTCATAATCTCATGACAGAAAATTCATAATCGCATAAAAGAAAAACATTTATTAAATTATGAATTTTCTGTTATGAGATTATGAATTTCCTGTAGATTCATAATCTCATAACAGAAAATTCATAATCTCATAACAGAAATTCATAATCTCATAACAGAAAATTCATAATCTCATAAAAGAAAATTCATAATTTCATAACTGTACATTCATAAATCCATGCAATTATGAAAGTGCAGGCATGGATTTATGAATGTGCAATTATGAAATTATGAATTTTCTTTTTATGAGATTATGTTGAAGAAGCTTGCGCGAAGAGGAAGTGAAACCGCAAAATGTGAAAATGAAGAAGAAAAGTCGCGCGGTTAAAAAAAAAAAAAAATAAAAAAAAATAAAAGCGGTGCACTGTTACCGTTGGGACCGTGTTCACCACACGGTTCCATGGCATAACGATCCATTAATTACGGAGTGTAAATTTTTTAAAATTTGAGAGTTGTTATACCATGGACCAGTGTCTATCTTGCAAGGTGGACCCAGGACCTAAACGGCGTATAAATAGTGTATTTTTAGTATTGAAATTGTGAATTTTAGAATATAAATTGTGTTTCTAAGTCAAAATACATCACAATTGTAGAAGATAATTTGCGAATACAATACAGGGTCATCAAATTGTAATCTGTTAATATTGTGTGGTTGCAATATTTGAAAGAAACTTGTGAATACAAAACAAGGTAATCAATTACATATATGGTAACATTGTGTGTTCGTAGTATACAAATTGTGAATTTTTAAAGGGTAAATTGTGAAGATTTAGTATGTAATTTGTGAACATTTGAACCAGGGTCCACAGAATAATTTGTGAAAGTTTAAGGGCCAAGCATCAAAGACCTTGGTTCATATTAATGATTTTTGGCAAATTATACTATGGATTAGGGACTACCTTGCATTGTGGACTCTGATTCAAAAGTAACATCTACAAATCTACAATACAAATACAAATCTAATAAGAGCGAATAATGTTAGGCCCTTAACTGGAACAAAAAAAAATGTCGGTACTAATTGTTTCTTAAAATGAATGGTTCATATTATTTTGATTTTAGTATCTTTTAATGATTTTCCTTATTTACCCTCTATTATATTATTTTCTTCCTTTAAATAACCTTAAATTCCGTTAGTTTAAACTTTAGTAACGGAATATTCCGTTAACTATTTATTATTTTTAATATACTCTCATTATTTTGATTTTAGTATCTTTTAATGATTTTCCTTATTTACCCTCTATTATATTATTTTCTTCCCTTTTTTTTTTTTTTGGAATCTATTTTCTTCCCTTAAATAACCTTAAATTCTGTTAGTTTAAACTTTAGTAACGGAATATTCCGTTAACTATTTATTATTTTTAATATACTCTTAATTTATATAAGGTCTTAGGTTCAAACCTCATCCCAAGTATAGTTGGCATAATTGTTAAACATATATTATGAATATGTTAAAATGTATTTAAAAAATATATAATATAAAATTTAACATAAACTTTGGTCAAATAATTAACTCGACTAAATAAATAGCATTCAAAGTTGAGCATCAAATATTATAAATCAAGAACTACTTTAAAATCATTTGATTTTCTTGAATTTTTTATTAAAAAAATAAATTTACGTTAAGTTTTTTTTATTTTAATAAATTAATCTTCTTCGGATTATTTATAACAAAACCTAATATTTCAATTATGCTTTTGTATTATTGGAATGATTTAGGCCATTATGGTATTAATATTTTTTGTATTTTTTTATAATGGTACAATTCTACATTACTTTACAAATATTATACTATTATTTTTTTTATCGGACAAAATTGTTCTTACATCATTGTCAGACCTGCGCGGCCTAACTACAAAGTTGTTGATCATAAATACAATTACACATAGACTCTAAAACGGTAAGATCATTTTTCAAATAATTGACAATGTTAACATCCTACTAGCTCCAATTGAACAAGTTTACACATCAAAATTTTATCAATGCATGAAAACTTTTAAAGAAATTTGTAAGTTAATTTTTACTATATCATTATATTAATATCTATTGTAACCATATATTTTGAATTATTTATTATCATCCTCTATTGAAAGCAATTGTAGCAATTGTTATGGACAAACTCTCAAAACAATTTGTCTCAACAAGGAATGAAAATTAAAAAAAAAATCATTGATTTCATTATTGTTGAAGAAAAGTATGTACGACACTTTATTACGCTTATTAATTAAATAAATTAGTAGCTACAACAAAAAATGCATATGCATTTAATTAATTTAGAATTAGATGTCTATAATGCTTTATTTAAAAAAAAATATTCATTATAAAAAAATTTAAAAGAAATATAATTTCATTAGTTATATTATCTTTATTTTCTACAATTCAAAGATTCCTTACCTTCAAATTTATTAATTTATTATATTCACTACATTGTTCATTGTCTTCTTTTTTACATTATCTTGTAATTAAATATTAAAGTTATAATACAAAACATGTTATATATATATATATATATATATATATATATATATATATATATATATATATATATATATATATATATATATATATATATTTATTTATTTATTTATTTATTTATTTATTTATTTATTTACAAGTATTTTATACAAATTAAATATAACAAATATTAATATTTTGTTCAATACTTTCACATGATAACCTACAACACACATCTCACAACACATGAAGTATGTAGAAAAAAAACTACCACTACTAAATATCAATAGGTATTTGTACGCTAAAGAATTCATATTACAACTAAAATTTCAGTCATATACACAGCAAGGCAAATCTAAAACTTCCTACACCATAATCTCATTGCATGATGAATCCCTCCATCCTGCTACCAGTAACCTAATTGCACATGACACACTACCAATAAAAAAAAAAAAAAAAAAAAAAAAAAAACATGTACTGAGGATGAAAACAATATCAATGCTACCCAAAAAAGAATTAAGAAGAATTAGAGAAATTTAAACAAAAAGTAGTATTTATTTAGACGATCGCTTTAAGACTAAGTATTTAGACTAGCATTATTACAAAGTTGCAAACATTTATTTTAGTGACAGTTATAATCAATCTCTCATATATTATCTTGCAATTATATACTTTAAATTACCGATTTAAATAAATAAATTCAACATTTATTTACCTATGCATGAACATCTTATATATAATATTGCATTGATATACTTTGGAATACTTATTTAAAAATAATTATTGGGCATTATCCCATTCGCACAAAGCGCGTAAAAAAACTAGTTCAAATTATGTATCTGTATTTTAAACATTTTGTACCTGCAATTAACAGTTTAGGTATATATATGTATATAAATTGAAGACACATGCATGTTAATTATTTTTTTTTTTTGTAACAAAGAGAAGGGGACACCCGACGAAACAGAACGGCAAGCACCGTCGAAAATTAAGCGACTCGTCTAGTCGACATTGCGCCTAATCGGTCCAGAGCAACCATCTCTTCAATCTCTTGCGGCGGCTGCTCTAGAATAAGAAGACCGCCTTGCTGAGACGCGGCCATGGACGCTAGATTATCTGCCAATCTATTCTGTTCTCTGTAGACATGAGTGTACCGTACCTCGGAGAAGGAAGCTGCCTCCCTCACACACATGTAGAGGATATTATGTGAATGATCTCGCCAGCCCTCTCCCTGCCGTAGAGTCTCTATCACCGATTTTGAGTCACACTCTAAAATGATCCGTCTCGCACCATAGTCTCTTGCCATCCGAAGACCCTGCAGAACTCCCCATGCCTCCGCCGCTTCAACCGGACATCGCCCAATTTTATACAGAAAACCTCTCCGCCATTCTCCATTAGCATCACGGATAACACCCCCACAGCTTGCTGAACCATCTCCCTTGCATCTGCCATCCACATTCAGTTTTAGCCACCCCTCTACTGGTTTCGTCCACTTCAGCCGAGATATTTCTGCCCTATGATGATTGGCCAGCGGTCTTCGTTTATCCTCAAAAGCTCGAGCCGTTTCTTCATCACATTTGCGCATCCAGTTGATCTTTTGTTCAAGAGCCATTGCGTTGTTGTTGAAAATCTCCTCGTTACGCCATCTCCATAGCCACCAGAGTCTGGTACCAAAACGCTCAGGCCATCCTTCATTAAAACCTTGTTTTATGTCACCTTTGAGGTTCATTGTGAACCATTCATCCCAGTCTAGGTTCTGCATGGTTTCCCTCGTCCTCCGTTGCAGAGAATGCTCCCAGACTTGCTTAGTTGCGCTGCAACGTCGAAACAGGTGGTTCAAATCTTCACGTTGACCTGCACAGCAGTAACAACATTCATTAGTCGTTATATGTCTTTTGGTTCTCTCGTAATTTGTCAATATTTTTCCATGCTTAACGAGCCAGACGAAGAAGGATACTCTAGCCGGCACCCTTAAACCCCAGATTAGCCTCCAGATTTTGTCCATCTCATCTCCTTCATTTACACTTGCCAACCTGTAGGCTGATTTCACTGAAAAACGCCCACGGGGTTCCGGGCCCCATCCCCATTCATCTTCAGACTCTTCCGTTAGAGCATACCCGTTTAAACGTTCCAGCTCGTCCGTAGGGAGGTATTGTTGTATCTTCTCCCACTTCCATCCCCTTGTTGGGTCCCAGTATTCATCCACATTTGCATACAACTCTGGAAGACTCAACGTGCCCTGAAGCTTCTCGTAGAGTGATTTTGACGATATCCATGGGTCCATCCAAAATCGCGTGGATTTCCCGTTCCTAACTATATGTGTAAGGCCACTTTCGAGGATCCCACTTGCGGCTTGGATTCCTTTCCATGCATTAGACGTGCTACGTCGTCTAACTGGAGTATCCAGACTTGAGCCAGCGTTTCGTTTATATTTAGTGATTAGAGTTTGCACCCATAGCGCGTTTGGTTCAGTCTTGATCCTCCAACCGAGTTTCATCATACAGGCAGTGTTCATGGCAACATGCATGTTAATTATAAACCTATAACGTGATAACTATAAACACCAAAAAATGTGGATGAGAATTTTTAAAGTTTTCAAACATATTGACTACTTATGACAAAAACTCAAAAAAATTCTAAATCATAAAATATGTATGTATTTGTGTATAATAATCCTTGACGTGTGTGGTAGAAAATTTTTTACCAACCAATTATATATTGACATATATAGTTAAATATTTTTTGAGTACTATTAACCCTGTTACATATAGTATCTGTTCATATATAGTATCTCAACCTACTAAAACACAACGAGTCAATATTGCCCCCACTTGAGAGAGTCACTTTATGTCGCTTGACCACAAGGTCTTTGCTATAGTTAAATATTTATTATTAATGATATGCATATTATTATATACTCGATTTATTTTTACATCTAACTAATTTATAAGAGTCAATGCAGGTTACACCACTTAATTACATTTGTTTTCTTTGTGCTCGTAAAGTTGTACATCATATTAAAAATGTTGTATTTTATTTTTTTCAGACAAAAAATGCCGTTACACCGTTAAATATATGTTAATTAAATATTAAATAGTAAATCAATTTAGAAAAATAGTAAATGAATTTAGAAGATAACAGATGATGATAGGGAAAATCTTAATTATTTCGACCAATTTAGAAAATAACAAATTACTTAAATAGAAGCACAGAAATCTGTTTATAAATACATAAAGCAGTCTAAGACGGGAGATCAGAGGTGTTCTCAATTCAAGCAATCATGTATGCAGGTGAAGGAATAAAAGTTGGGTCATTTTAAGTTACTGGGGCTACCATGCTAGTTTACAACTCTATTGAGCTTGAAAATACTTGAAAAATCCTCCCTTTATACTATGGATTTATATGATGATGATGAAACGAGACCATATGATATGATGATGATATGATTTGACATGGATATGATATGATTATGCCAATGAGATTATACTTACTATTGTTGGTATTGAGAGACTTTAAAACGGTTATACTTATGATAGGAAAAATCTTAAATACTTCAACCAATTTAGAAAATAGCAAAATTACTCAAACGAGGGCACATAATCTATTTATAAATACAAAAAGTTAAGCAGTTGTTCAATACCAGATCAAAATTGTTATCAATTCAAGCAATTAAGCATGCTGTAGGTGGAGGAATAAAAGTTGGTCGTCATTTGACGTTAATGATGATGAGTGAAAGGGAGAGAAAATAGGCGATTGAAAGGAAAAAGGCGGCGTTGTGGAAGCAAGCGAAAGAGCTTTGTGTGCTCGTAAAGTTGTACATCATATTAAAAATGTTGTACTTTATTTTTTCAGACAAAAAATGTCGTTACACCGTTAAATATATGTCAATTAAATAGTAAATCAATTTAGAAAAAGAGTAAATCAATTTAGAAAATAACAGATTATAGGGAAAATCTGATTGAATTATTTTAACTAATTTAGAAAATAATATACTTACTTTAATGGGAGCACATAATCTATTTATCTATTTATAAATACAAAAAGCAGTCTAAGACGGAAAATCAGACGTGTTATCAATTCAAGCAACCATGCATGCAGATGGAGAAATAAAAGTTGGTCATCATTTTAAATTATTGGGGCTAGTTTACTATTCAATCGTTATATCCTACACCACGGCGCACATAGCACTGTGCGCCGCACACCTCCCAAAACGACGTCGTTTTGGGGTAGTGTTGGGAGGCGCGGTAGGAAGTTGCTGAGATTATGTGTATTTGTTCACAACGTTATGTGTATTTGTTCACAATGTTATGTGTATTGGTTCATACAGTTATGTGTATTTTTTATACAATTATGTACATTCTTTTTATACAATTATGTACATCCGAATCAGAAAATTTGTGTGTATTATGTTAAGAGTTGATGTGTATTATGTTAAAAGTTTATGTTTATTATGTATTATGTTAGATTATGTGTATTATCTTTTAAAAAGAGTATGTATATTTTGTTATATAATTATGTACATTCATGTATAACATTATGTGTATTCTAGTATAACATTATGTACATTCTTGAACAGCGGGTTTTTTTTTAAAGAAAAAACTACTGCCATTCACTGGGGCGGGAAATTTCAAAAAAAAAAATAATAATTAAAACGACGTCGTTTTGCATCTGGGCGCATAGTGCAACGCGCGCCGTAGTGTAGGATATAAATTGCCTTTACTATTCTATTGGGCTTAAAAATACTTGAAAACTCCTTCCTTTATACAATGGATTGATATGATGAGGATATGAGATGGAATGATATGATGATGATATGATTTGACATGGATATGATATGATATTATATGATATGATTATGCCGATGAGATTATACTTACTATTGTTGGTATTGAGAGATAAAGACTCTTTAAAAACCGTTATACTGATAATAGGAAAACCCTTAAATGCTTTGACCAATTTAGAAAATAGCAAAATTACTTAAATAGGGAACAGAATCTATTTATAAATACAAAAAGCTAAGTTGTTCAAGACAAGATCAGAGGTAGTGTTATCAATTCAATCAATTAATCATGTATGTAGGTGGAGGAATAAAAGTTGGTTGTCATTTGAAGTTAATGATGATGAGTGAACGGGAGAGAAAACGGGCGGTTAAAAAGAAAAAGGCGTTGTTGTTGAAGCAAGCGAAAGAGCTTTGTGTGCTCGTAAAGTTATACATCATATTAAAAATGTTGTACTTTATTTTTTAGACAAAAAATGTCGTTACACCGTTAATATATGTTAATTAAATATTAAATAGTTAATCAATTTAGAAAATTCGTAAATCAATTTAGAAAATAACAAATGATAGGGAAAATCTGATCGAATTATTTTGACTAATGTAGAAAATAATATACTTACTTTAACTGGAGCACAGAATCTATTTATCTATTTTTAAATACAAAAAGCAGTTTAACAGGGAAGATCAGAGGTTTTATCAATTCAGGCAACGATGCATGCAGGTGGAGGAATAAAAATTTGTCGTCATTTTAAGTTATTGTGGCTAATTTACTAATCTATTGTGCTTGAGAATACTTGAAAACTCATCCCTTTATATTATGATGATATGAGACGGTATGATATGATGATGATATGATTTGATATGGATATGATATGATATGATTATGCCGATGAGATTATACTAACTATTGTTGGTATTGAGAGATAAAGACTCTTTAAAAACGGTTATACTTATAATAGGAAAAATCTTAAATACCTCAACAAATTTAGAAAATAGCAAAATTACTAAACGGGGGCACGAATTTATTTATAAATACAAAAAGCTAAGCAGTTGTTCCAGACCAGAGGTAGTGTTATCAATTCAAGCAATTACCCATGCGCGTCGGTGGAGGAATAAAAGTTGGTCGTCATTTGAAGCTAATGATGATGAGTGAAAGGGAGAGAAAACGGGTGATTGATGACGAGTGGATCGGAGGGAGGTCCTATTGTTAATAATAAAAATATTATAAATAGATATACATATTATCGAGCATGTGTAGTGCGATACATGAAGTTAAATGTTGTTGTTGTTGTTGTTTTTTTTTGAAAGTTACTGGCTCTATTATATTGTAGTATCTGTTTTTTTTTTTTTTTTTTTTTTTGTTGTTGTTGTTGTTATTTATTATTATTTATTTGTAGAGTTAAAATTAGAAAGGTCATTTTCAAAAAAAAAAAAAAAATCTTAGAAAAGGTCCAGATTTCTGTACTCTGTATTTGCATAGATAGTGATAAGCCCTAGAAACAAGGTTCATCACCCACTAAATACTATAGTTATTTCTTTTGAATAATTGAAATATCTAAATCTAACAAGCACATTGTGCTCAGATAACACCTCTATAACACTCCTCGTGGCAAGGTCACAGGATCGAACTATCCGGTATCCGGTGGTGGGATATTGACTCTTGCTTTGAGCTACAACAAATAGAGAAAGTATAGATCAGATATTATCTTGTAATAATAGAGTCATTTTGTGAATGATTAAATTTTGGGTGCTTGTATTTTTTTTTTAATGTCAATTTTGCTTTTTTAGTGTTTAACTTTGGAAAGGTAAAAGATGTCCATAGGTGGGATATGGATAACAGGCAGAGGCTGGGCAACGACACCGAAGAAGAGGGGTCGACTCATGGCTGGAAATCTTTGATTTTCCGACCATATTTTCGGCCACCTAAGAAAATGGTCGAAAAAGTGGTATTTTTTTAATTTTTTGTTGAAGGATTATGGTGGGGAAATAGGTCAGAATTTTTGACCATTTTTACTTAATGGTCGGAAATACCGACTAAAATTAAAGGTGGTCGAAAAAAAAAATTTGACAGTTTAAATTTAATTTTTTAAATTGAGTTGGGAATTTCCGCCAATCTTTCTAGTAGCCGATTTTTCAGATCACTTTACAAAATTGGATGCTATATCCGACCACCTTGTCCAGGGGTCGGAAATAGCTACAAAGGTTTTCCAGATGCCAAAAGTTGTCCGAACATGAGATTCCGAGTTGATTTAAGATCACTTTCAAGTGGTCAGAAATTCCTTGATTTCCAACAGTGACTAGTCAAGAGTTAGTGGTGGTGGCAGGAAGAGGTTCACGACCATTAGTCATTAACGTACGTTGATGGAGAAAGCATGTGCGCCATATTTGCTACATTGTCACCGTTGGCAGCACAATTACTATATTATCGTGCACGTGTCGTGCAATTCATGTAGTTATAAGTGTCATTCTATATAGTAACATTCGCATATGTGTAAACCTACGTAAGAATTCACATCACTTTACGCCCAATATAATAAATTTTGTGAAAAGTCAAAATTGAACCCCTATAATTTGACATAGATTCAAAGTTCAACCCTCATAAATCTGTCCGACTAACAACATATATAAGTCCTAATCGAATCGTCTTCTATAGTCGTCTTTTCAAGCACAACCTATTGCATTTATTCTTTCTTTTAATTAGATATTTTTTGTTTTAGTTTCTCATTTTGTCTTCCCCAAATAATTAATCAATATTTTCTGAAGTTTTACCAAAAAAAAAAAAAAAAGTAGAGGGAGACCAGTGATGTTTGACAGGCTGCCAAGGTTTATTGTTCATAAGCACAGCTTACCATCTGATTTTTCGAGGCTAGTTACGGTCGTGGAACTCCCATCAACTGCTAACCCGGCCCCCACCTCCCCTTACAGCAGTAACACCCCTATTGCCTGCACTACACTGTATAATCCTTTCTTTATTAATTTCTTAATTTGTTACATATTATATACTCTATTTTTTTAGTTGGTGGTAGAAAATTTTTTACCAACCAATTATATGTATATCGACATATATAATTAAATATTTATTATTCATATTATATTATTTTTTCATCTAACTAATTTATAAGAGTCAATGCTGGTTACACCACTAAATTATATATGTATTCTTTGTGCTCGTAAAGTTGTACATCATGTTAAAAATATTGTACTTTATTTTTTTCAGACAAAAATATCCCTACACCGTTAAATATATCCTTTACCATATAGCGATGGCCATCTCGATTACCATTCCAAATGGATGGTTATATGTTCGAACCCCGATGGTGGAGGCTTTAGATTCTTTGGCTTAAAAATGTTTGATAAAGTATAGTCGTATAGAATAGATACTACCTTGTTTCAAATCTATATATTGATGAGGTAAGGACCCCGGCCCAAGAGATAAGGGCCCAAAGAAAATAGAAGTGGGCCAACATCGAGAGGAGCCCAAAGAGCAGTCAAGTCGAGTCCAGGAGTCGGCCGAGGCCCAAGCCCAAGAAAGGACCCGGCTCGAGGAGCCGTTGAGGGCATTAAAGGGGTTCCTTTAATAGAGAGCCGTTGAAGCATTGAAGGCAGGACCCGGTCGGGCTGTTACAAGCCTAGGAGAGCCGTTGGTCGACCGAGTAATAGCGTCCAACGGCTCCATATCTTGATTAGCCTTGAAGTCGGCCATTAAGGGCCTTCAAGTCGGCAGAGGAGGAGCCACTATATAAAGGCTCCTCCATTCTTGTAAAAGAGGACACACATTTTCGGACACCCGGAAGAGGGGAGAATAACAAAAGAATTTCCAAGCACTAATATTGTCCCTGAGTTAGACATATAAATTATTGAGAGGTGTATCCTCCGACCAAAGGTTGTGTTGGACCTCCTTGGGCCCGAAAACCCTAAAACCATCACTGGCGCCGTCCGTGGGGATCGAAACGAAGAGTCACGTGTCCTCTTGAGTGAGGCGAGTCCGAGGAACAACAGTCGAATCAGGAAAACTCCAGACATGGCAGGAAGCGAGGAATAGTCGAGCCGTCACGACAACGGACGGGAGGCCGACCTGAGAAGCCAGCTGAATAGGAGAAATGCTCGGAGCCAAGAAAACGAGACGACACCGCCGCCGACGCCGCAAATAAACCCGCAATTACCTCAGGTGCTGCTCACCCCGGAGCAGTTGCGCGCAATCGGGCGCGCCTGCGCCGAAGCGAGCCTAGGAGTGAGAGAACAGTCCATCACTCGCCAGCCGCAACGCGAGTTGCAACCGCCTCAGAGGCCCGACATCCGGCAATTGAGCCGACGGGCTGAAAGCCAACCGGTACAATCCGTTCATTCCCGGCTAGGTCCCAGCGTTGGGCGTCGGTCGGCAAGGGAACGATTAGGCCGGAAGGAGCCCAGTCGTGCCCCGTTAGCCGCCCGCGACCGACAAGCTGCACGAGAGAAGAGCCGAACCAAAAGAGCCAGGACTGAGACTCGTCGCTTAGAGCAACCTCCCCGCAACCCCGTCCAACCGGCTGAGTCTGAAGTCGGCGAAAGCACGGAATCCACGGGAAATCGCACCCGGGAGAGGGTCGAAGTGGCTAACCTAGTACAGGAGGTGCGAAATCTGAAAGAACGGATGGAGGGAAAAGCCAAATCCCCAGGACGTACGTTGCTGACCGCCTTACCCTTCTCAGACGAGGTTATGGCTTTTAAGATACCGAGTGACTTCAAGTTCCCGGAACAAGCCACGTTCGATGGAACCGGCGATCCCCGCGAGCATTTGCTGAGCTATCAGGCCAAGATGCAGGTTTTGGGGGTACGAGACCCGGTCATGTGTCGTGCTTTCTTACCCACGTTGAAGGGGTCAGCACAAAGGTGGCTGGTGGCGCAGCCCTCAGGGTCGATTCACAACTTTGAAGAGCTGGCAGATCGCTTCATGAGCCATTACGCCGCTAATATTAAGCCACAAAAGGACCTAACTCACTTGGGTGACATCCGTCAAGACGAAGGCGAATCTTTGAAAACCTATCTGGCCCGCTGGCAGAAAGAAATCCAGTCCATAGAAGAGGTCGAGGACCAAACAGCGCTCACCTTCTTCATCGAGTCGCTGCGGTCCGGCCAGCTGTACCGAGACCTGAGGGACAATCGGCCGGCCACCTACGCAGAAGCCATTCATATGGCCAACAAGAGGGCCAATACGGAGCAGGCTATGAAGCACAAGCGACAGCGCGAAGTCGGCGGATCTGCCAGCGGAAAGAGAACGCGAGCGGAAGCCAAAGAAAGGCGCCCGGACGTGGCTCGGCGACCCGAAGTTAGACGGCCGTACGACCGACCAGTGGTCCACGCCTATCGGCCGATTCCCGAGCGTCCGGTCCACGAGGTACAAGCGGTTGCCCCGCCTCCGCCTCCGCCGATCGACGATCGCGCGACAAACGAAGAAATGGGTAAGAACGCTAAGTATTGTCGTTATCATAAATCTTATACCCACAGTACGGAGGAGTGCTTCTACCTGAAGAAGATCATGGAGGGCATCATCCAGCAAGGAACCCCGCCTCCTAACCAGTGGAGGCGGAGGCCGGGCAGTCGAGGGGATGAGGAGCCCGTCGCCGTTGCCGAAAGCAGTCGAGGCAAACAGCCGGTTCCCGAAGAGGAGGAGGCTCAGTGGCGCCAAAAACCAGTTATCAACATGATAGTCAGCGGGCCGGAAGGTGGCGATTCAACGAACACCAGAAAAGCTTGGGCTCGGCAGTTGTACGTCGGAACAGTGTACGGGCGTGAGGAGAACTCCAAAAAGGTGTGTCGAGAGCCCATCGTGTTCACCGACAGAGACTTACCAGCCGGAGAAATACCGCATCGAGATGCGTTGGTTATAGCCATGGACGTCAACGGCATCGTCGTTCGGCGAATCCTGGTGGACACCGGGAGCAGCATCAACGTGCTATATCTAGAAACCTTCACCAAAATGGGGCTGACTCGAGAACAGCTGAACCCCGTCAAAACTCCCCTCGCCGGCTTCACAGGGGACTCAGTGGAGGCGGAAGGGTCGATCACACTCCCAGTGGAGATTGGCACGTACCCGGACGTACAGAAACTCAGCATGAAATTTATTGTGGTAGACCTGGCCTGCTCGCATAACGCGATCCTTGGCCGACCGGGTCTTGAGGATTTAGGAGCCTTGATCTCAATTGAGCATCTCTGCCTGAAATTCCGCACACCGAATGGAGTTGGCACGGTACGCTGTGACCGAAAGGTTGCCCGCGACTGCTATCTGCAGGCATGCAGAGGGATGGGCAAACGCGAGATGCAGATCCATGAGATCACTGAGAGGCCCCCGAAGAAGACGATACTACCTCGCCCAGAGCCTGCTGTCGAGTTGGAGGAAGTTGAGATCGACTCTGCATGGCCGGACCGACGGGTCCGAATTGGAGTCGGCCTCTCCGAGACATTGAAAAAAGAAATTGTAAAGGTGCTCTGGGAGCACCGGACGGTTTTCGCCTGGGACCCAGAGGACATGCCTGGCGTCGACCGATCAATCATATCGCACAAACTCGCCGTAGATCCGGAGCACCGACTAGTCGTACAGAAGAAACGATACCTAGCCAACGACCGGAGGGAATTTGTGAAGAAGGAAGTTGGCACGCTACTAGCGGCCGGGCACATCCGCGAGGTTAAGTACCCGGAGTGGTTGGCCAATGTGGTCCTCGTACCCAAGCCCCCGGCGTGGCGAATGTGCGTGGACTACACCAACCTTAATAAGGCTTGTCCGAAAGACCCGTTTCCCTTACCTCGGATCGACCAGTTAGTCGACGAAACGGCCGGGTCGGCGCTACTGAGTTTCATGGACGCCTTCAGAGGGTACCACCAAATATTTATGCACCCGGCGGATGAGGAGAAGACCGCCTTCCTGACACCGGACGGAGTTTACTGTTACCGAGTCATGCCCTTCGGACTTAAAAATGCCGGGGCTACGTACACCCGAATGGTCGCCCGGTTGTTCCAACATCTGCTTGGGAAATCGATGGCTGCGTACGTCGACGATATGCTCGTCAAGAGTCGGGAGGAGGATAAGCATGCGGAGGAACTGGCCGACTGCTTCAAGGTAATGATGAAATACAACCTTCGGCTGAACCCCAAAAAGTGCGCGTTCGCCGTCCAAGGTGGCAAATTCTTGGGCTACATGGTCACCAAACGAGGCATCGAGCCTAATCCGGAAAAAGTACAGGCCATCATCGACATGCAGCCTCCTACAACCGTCAGGGACTTACAACGGCTGACTGGCCGATTGGCCGCCCTTAGCCGCTTCTTGAGCAAAGCGGCGGATAAGACCGTACCTTTCTTCGAAGCCATGAAGAAGAAGGAGGGATTCGCTTGGACTGCCGAATGCCAACAATCGTTCGAGGAGTTGAAACAGTACCTCTCAACGCCCCCAGTGCTGTCCACCCCCCAGGTGGGCGAGCCTTTATTCTTGTACCTCGCCGCCTCAGCCAAAGCAGTGAGTTCGGTGTTGGTCCGAGAGGAGGACCGAGTCCAGCACTCGGTTTATTACGTAAGTCGCTCGCTGAAGGCCGCTGAGATGCGGTACACCGTTCTGGAAAAGATTGTGTATGCATTGGTAGTCACCGTGCGCAAGCTGGCACCCTATTTCCAAGCCCATACCGTTCGAGTTTTGACAGACCAGCCACTCGGAAGCGTGCTAAGAAACCCCTTGTCCTCCGGCCGACTTGTAAAGTGGGCCGTAGAGTTGACTCAGTATGGGATTGAGTACCAACCCCGGCCTTCCATTAAGTGTCAAGCCTTGGCCGACTTCCTGGTCGAATGCACGGCAAGTGAGGAAGAAAAAGAACACGCCTCGGAGAGCTGCCCAGGCGAGTGGTGGGAAATGCACGCGGACGGAGCATCGAGTCGACAGCACTGTGGAGGCGGTGTCATGCTCATCACTCCGGAAGGATTCCGGCTATATTACGCTCTGAGATACCGGTTCTCGACATCAAATAATGAGGCCGAGTACGAAGCGGTATTAAACGGCCTCCGGCTCGCCAAGGCCCTGGGAGTCGAGCGGCTGCGAATCAAGACTGATTCCAGACTGGTAGTCGGACAGATCTCGGGTACGTGTGAAGCTAAGAATGCGAGGATGGTACTATACAAAGAGCGTGCGATCGAGATGTTAAAAGGGTTCGGGGCTTACGAGATAGAATACATACCCCGAGCGGACAACATGGAAGCTGACTTATTGTCCAAAATTGCCCTGGAAGGGGTACCGGACCACCTGATAAAAATTTGCCAGAAGGAGGAGCTACATCGGCCGAGTGTTGGAGAGACACCACCGGAAGTCCAGCAAGTAGATATCGAGGAATGGGATCGAGAAAAAAATCCCGAAATGTTCTGGATAGAGGATATCCGGCGATTCGTAGAAAAAGGCGAGTTGCCGGAGGACCCGGGAGTCGCCGCGAGAGTTCGGCGAAAAGCCCCTTCCTTCCGGATCATCGACGGACAGCTATACAAACGGTCGTTCGGAGGACCCTTACTAAAGTGCCTGCTTAGACCTGAGGCTGAGAAAATAATGGACGAAGCTCATAGAGGCATTTGTGCCGCGCACCAGGGCGCCCACACGCTCGCCCGGAAGTTAGTCGTCCAGGGGTATTATTGGCCGACCATGGTGCGAGACTGCATCGAACGGGTGTCCAGGTGCGGCGTCTGTCAAGCATTCGCCACGAAAAACACCCGGCCGGCCACCTTTTATACACCGGTCACCACTGCTATCCCCTTCGCCAAGTGGGGAATAGACTTGTTGGGGCCATTGCCCGTCGCCCCGGGAGGTCTGAAGTTTTGCGTCGTGGCTATCGACTATTTCACCAAATGGGTCGAGGCAGAACCATTGGCTACCATCACTGAGTACCAATGTCGACGTTTTCTGTGGAAAAGGGTGATATGTCGCTTCGGCCTGCCCGAGCACATCGTCAGCGACAACGGACGACAGTTTGACTGCCAGGCCTTCGCTGATTTCTGCCGCCGACACGGTATCAAGCATACCAAGGTCTCGGTGGCGTACCCACAAGCCAATGGGCAGGTCGAGAATGTGAATCGAACGTTGGTCGATGGGATCCGGAAGAAGCTCGAAGACGTCCGAGGAAGTCGGGCGGACGAACTTGACCGAGTCCTATGGGCTTATCGCACTACCCGGCGGCGAGCGACGGGGGAGAGCCCGTTCTCGCTCGCATACGGCTTCGAGGCCAAGGTTCCAGTCGAAGTAGTCGAGCCCACCCACCAGGTTCGCACCTACTCGGATGCAGCGAACGAAGAAAATTTGCGGATCGAGAAAAATTTCCTAGAAGAAAGGAGGGAAGCCGCGAGTGCACGGATGGTCGAGTACCAGCAGGCGGTGAAAAGATATCGCGACCGGAGGACTCGCCCGCGAACCTTCCAGGTTGGCGACCTCGTGTTACGCGATCGACAGGCCAGTCAGCCCACCGAAGGGGGCAAGTTTGCGGTTAAGTGGGAGGGGCCATACCGTATCGCAGCAGTGGTCCAAGCCGGAACCTTTAAGTTAGAGACTATGGAAGGCAAGCTCATAGATCGCATATGGAATGTCACCCATTCGAAAAGGTTCTATCAGTAGAAAAGGATAGGCCGTGTACGTGCTCAAGGATTCCAAAAATCTAAATAAAGCACATGGGTTACAGTTAACCGTCCCAGGGACTCGGCGAGAAAGAGTTAGGAAACAAGGGCCCAGACCCTTAGTCGTTTCCGTGAAAAAGCCAAAAGGAGTCGCCTCGACTGAGGGACTCGGCTATATAGAAACAACGGGGCACTGACCCTAAACCGTTTCTGAGAAAAGAAAAAGCCTAATGGGTCACCTCGACCGAGGGACTCGGCGAGAAAGAGTTAGGAAACAAGGGCCCAGACCCTTAGTCGTTTCCTTGAAAAAGCCAAAAGGAGTCGCCTCGACTGAGGGACTCGGCGAGTATATATAGAAATAACGAGGCACTGACCCTAAACCGTTTCTGAGAAAAGAAAAAGCCTAATGGGTCACCTCGACCGAGGGACTCGGCGAGAAAGAGTTAGGAAACAAGGGCCCAGACCCTTAGTCGTTTCCGTGAAAAAGCCAAAAGGAGTCACCTCGACTGAGGGACTCGACGAGTATATATAGAAACAACGGGGCACTGACCTAAACCGTTTCTGAGAAAAGAAAAAGCCTAATGGGTCACCTCGACCGAGGGACTCGGCGAGAAAGAGTTAGGAAACAAGGGCCCAGACCCTTAGTCGTTTCCGTGAAAAAGCCAAAAGGAGTCGCCTCGACTGAGGAACTCGACGAGTATATATAGAAACAACGGGGCACTGACCCTAAACCGTTTCTGAGAAAAGAAAAAGCCTAATGGGTCACCTCGACCGAGGGACTCGGCGAGAAAGAGTTAGGAAACAAGGGCCCAGACCCTTAGTCGTTTCCTTGAAAAAGCCAAAAGGAGTCGCCTCGACTGAGGGACTCGGCGAGTATATATAGAAATAACGAGGCACTGACCCTAAACCGTTTCTGAGAAAAGAAAAAGCCTAATGGGTCACCTCGACCGAGGGACTCGGCGAGAAAGAGTTAGGAAACAAGGGCCCAGACCCTTAGTCGTTTCCGTGAAAAAGCCAAAAGGAGTCGCCTCGACTGAGGGACTCGGCGAGTATATATAGAAACAACGGGGTACTGACCCTAAACCGTTTCTGAGAAAAGAAAAAGCCTAATGGGTCACCTCGACCGAGGGACTCGGCGAGAAAGAGTTAGGAAACAAGGGCCCAGACCCTTAGTCGTTTCCGTGAAAAAGCCAAAAGGAGTCGCCTCGACTGAGGAACTCGACGAGTATATATAGAAACAACGGGGCACTGACCCTAAACCGTTTCTGAGAAAAGAAAAAGCCTAATGGGTCACCTCGACCGAGGGACTCGGCGAGAAAGAGTTAGGAAACAAGGGCCCAGACCCTTAGTCGTTTCCGTGAAAAAGCCAAAAGGAGTCGCCTCGACTGAGGGACTCGGCGAGTATATATAGAAACAACGGGGTACTGACCCTAAACCGTTTCTGAGAAAAGAAAAAGCCTAATAGGTCGCCTCGACCGAGGGACTCGGCAAGAAAAGATAGGAAACAAGGGCCCAGACCCTTAGACGTTTCCGAGGAAAGGCCTACGGGAGTCACCTCGACTGAGGGACTCGGCGAGTATTGAGAGAAACGACGGGGCACTGACCCTAAATTGTTTCTGAGATAGAAAAGCCTAATGGGTCGCCTCGACCAAGGGACTCGGCAAGAAAGAGTTAGGAAACAAGGGCCTGGACCCTTAGACGTTTCCGAGGAAAGGCCTACGGGAGTCGCCTCGACTGAGGGACTCGGCGAGTATTGAGAGAAACGACGGGGCACTGACCCTAAATTGTTTCTGAGATAGAAAAGCCTAATGGGTCGCCTCGACCAAGGGACTCGGCAAGAAAGAGTTAGGAAACAAGGGCCTGGACCCTTAGTCGTGCCTGCGGAAAAGCCTTGAAGAGTCGCCTCGACAGAAGGGGACTCGATGAGCAGTTAAGAGAGACTAGATTAAAGGACAAAGCGTCGAGCTCAAGATAAATACGAAAAGGAAGAGAAAAGGGGAATTTCATTAAAAAAGGCCCGAAAAGGAGGCCAGCCTTTACAAAAAGGGGCTATCCCCAAACAGAACAGCCCTAAACTACGGGGGAGGGGGTGTCGACATCAATCCCTTCGATTTGGGCCCCTGCCGTTGGTCCAGTCTGGGGAACAGAAGAAGGGTCCTCGGCCTGAAGAGAGGACTCGGCGAGCTCAGGAGGTGTCGCTGAAGGAAGAGTCGCCGGATCAGAGGCCGCCGGAAGAGCTGCCGGATCCCCAGTCGCCGACTGTCCTTCAGTCGCCGGAAGAGCATCTATCACGGGCTTGAGGCCCCAGCTCTCGGGAGTGAAAGAAGAGTCGCGGACCAGCAAGGCAGAATGGATCTCTGTCTGCACCTCGCGAAAGCCGAGGCGATAGTCGCGCTCGCCCAAGTCCAGGAGGAACTCGTCACCATCCGGCGTCGACAGCCACTCCTTAGCAATCTCTTTTTGGCGAGCCTCTATCGCCGCCTTCACCTCCGCCTCGAAGGCGGCCGACTTCTTGTACTCCTCAACAGAGGTCGCAGCAATCGTCGCCACCTTGTCTCGCTCCTCCTCCCACTGACGAGTAACCCTCAGCATCTCGGAGTTGTGCACCTCCACCACCTTGAGGTGCTTCGCCTGCTCTTCCAAAAAGGCCTCATCCGTCTGACGCAGCTTGTTGGACATAGACCGCATGTCGGTCAAATAGTTTTGCAGCCGCTTACTCATCTCCATCTGGAAGGTGAGGTTCTGCGAAACAGACACGAGTCAGGTAATGAAAGGAAAGGACGAAGGGAAGGTCAAGTGGGAAACACTTACGCGGTACGATTGGCGCAGTGAGGCCTCGAGGATGTACCCGTCCCCCAGAGCATGAGTCGCCTCCACGTCCTTAGGTAGAAGGACGTTAGCACACCACTTACGGACAGAGGAGGTGCCCATCCAGATCTGGGCATCCTCCTCTACCTCATGGCACAGCCGGATCCTTTTTGGAGCCGACTCGTCAGTTTGAACAGCCGGGCGCTTAGAGCCGGAGCTCTCTGTCTGAGGAGGAGGTGGCTGTCGAGTAGGCGACACCACTGGCGACGGAGTCAGATCCACCACGTTTTGAGGAGGAGGAGGAGTCGGCCTGGGAGCCGGAGACGGTAGAGAAGAAGAGGCAGCAGCAGTACCGGAAGAGCGTTGGATCAGCCGACGCCTCATCTTTTTGGCTCTGTCTGCCATCTCGGGAGTCGGTTCAAACGCCTCGTCGGAGCTGGAGGAGTCGGAGTCGTATGGACCTGTAAAAAGGAAAGAGAAAGCATGAGGTGTTCCGAATCGGAATATGGCGAGATAGGAAAAGAATAAGGGGTAACGAAGACTACCTACGGTGGCCGCACCCTCCGGTAGCAAGCCACGCTTAGCCATGGCCCGAACTCGGGACCAGTACTTGACGGAGTACGGCCCGAAGCCCTTCAAGAACTCGCCGTCCAAGACCGCATCGTCGGAAGGAACGGCACGTCGAGGACAAGGCTTGAACAGAGCGGCCGGCCACAGGGTCGGAAAAGTAAAAGAAGAAAGGGCAGGGCGGACGAAGAAATAAAGGAGCTTCCAATCCTTGATGGAATCAGACAGCCCCTCGAAAAGCTGTCGCCCCGGGCGAGCGGCGACTTGAACAAAGCCCGGCGAGTGCGAACCAACCTTGTTTACGGTAAAAAGATACCGGAACAGGTCGAGGTCCGGCTCGCACAGCCACCAGTGGCAGAGATTGATGAAACAAGTAAGGAGTCGGTGAGAATTGGGCACTAATTGGCCCGGAACCAAGTTATAATGGTGGTAAAAAAGAGAGAGAAAAGGACATGGAGGAACTCGGAAGCCAAAGGCAACCGAGTGTAGGTGAATACCGACACAACCCTCGGGTGGGTCGTAAATTTACTGGCCCTCCGGGGCAAGGACTACGGCCGAGGGCCCAAGAAGATACTGGGCCATCTCCAGATCCGCCGCAGTAGCGACGGACGGCGGCCCGGAGGGACGGACGATTGGATCGAACTTGCCCCGCGGCCGTATAACGCCACCTGGCAGAGCCGCCACCGTCGTCAGAGGAGCGGGGCTCAGCGGAGTGACCGCCCCCGAAGAAGAGGGGGTCGGAGGAAGAGAAGATGTCGATGGAACATCCGAGGGAAGTTCCATACGACGGAGGGAAGACGTCAATGGAACGTCCGCCGGAAGTTCCATACGACGAAGAGGAGAAGAGGAAGACGAAGAAGGAGAAGAAGAAGAGGGAGAGGTCGCCTCGGTGTTGTCAACCGAGTAACGACGAGAAGAAGAAGAATGTGAGGAAGAAGACATTACCTAGATCAGGAAGGAAATTGGAGGAGGAACAAAGTGGCCGGAGAAGCTCGAAGTTGAAACTGAAAAGGAAGACTGGAGAAGAGAGTGGAAAGAGAGACGAAGTGGCTATTTGAAGGGTAGGAATTTCAAAGGGCGGCCACATGCCACCTTCTCGTTGGAGGGGCTGGAGGTGACGAGATGTGAAGGGACGCCGCATTTAATGCCTCAAAAGGCGGGGCAACGGTTCAAGTCTAGGGTTAGCCCACAGACGGCGCGTCTGCCCTAGGCTAGGGTCGAACGTCACGTGACCCGGCCTGCTAAGCCGGAAGCCCGTAGTGGGCCATGGCCTCTGAGCCCACGAGATACGAGCCGGAAGCTTCTAGAAGCAACCCGGTAGAGCCCGGCTCATCAAATGATATCGGCCGAGCTCACGAAGAAATTCCGGTCGCGGGGTCGGCGATCAGACTCGGCGACTCCCTCGGCGGGAGGATCTCGCCATAGCAAGACTAGGGGACAGTCTCATAGATCCGAGGTCGGGCGACAAAATAGTAAGAAATTGCGGGGTCGGATAGAAAAGCACACTGTTTATTTAAATCAATACGAGGATTACAAGGCCCAGAACTCGGCCGGTGCAAACTACAAGAGAAAAACAGAGTCATGGCTTGGCTTCCTTCTCTGTCGACGAGCGGGCAGCCGGAGGACCCTCTAGAAAGTATTGGGGGCGGAATGGTAGAGGACTTGACTCAGGCTCTGGCATCTCGTCCAGATACACGGCCGGCTTCCCATCGTCAATCATTTGTAAAGGCCTCTCCAGAGCGCTCGGCGACATGGCAACGCCAAAAAGCGGAGGAACCTCCCACACCTCTTCCTCATCGGGAGCAGGATTCCCGACCTCTGGTCCGGGATCCTCCACCACAGGCTCCATTTCCACATCGATAGACTCCCTACACATCAGGTCCAGCATGTCCGGAGGCACCACGATGGGGTCTGCAGCCGAATCGCCCACCAGACGACCTCCGTTAGCCAGCCTTTTCTGCCTCAACTGCTCCAGTCGAGCATGCTCCTTGTTGCGAATGGACCAGCGGCGATCACCATCTCTGTAACTCATAGCGCCGTGCTTTCGCAAAATGAAGAGTGTTGCGATTTGCATCAACTGTGAAGGGTCTTTATATAGCCCAGTGAAGGCGAATATCTAGGCGATAATTACGGAGGAGACTGGCATAACTGAGCCGGATTGGACGGATGATGAGAATCTTTGTCAGAGATTAGTTCCATCAGATCCGCCTGGGAAGAGCAAGATTCGCACGCTAACATAGAAAAGATTGGATTTACCCGAGCTATAGGGAATCTTGCAGATGTCAGACTGAAAAGAACCTGACGATGTGACCGACTCCTTGACCAGTCGTCCGAATGGGTACGCAACAAAACACGACAAAACACAAGGCAAGACGAAAATAGCGCTTTTATTATTATTATGGAAAAGGAGGGTACAAGCAGCAAGGAGCTTATTACAAATAATGAATATGAAAATGCTCCTAAAAAAGATTCCTCCGAGCTATGACCGACCCCGGTACATAAGGTCACTCGCCAGGCGAGGAAGAGTCGCCCCCAAAGAATCCCCCCGATGGTCCAGGGGGAGAGGGGCAGAACGAGTCCCAGAAAGCTGGCATGAGCGGCGGCGCAATGGGTTCCTCATCATCCGGATACGCCTCCTGGTAGCGGGCGTAATCCTCGTCATCCATAAGGCCCGTGACCGGCCCATCCAGGTCGTCCAGCGGGATGGAGAAAGTCATTTTGAAAGTCAATTGTTCAGGGACGGCCACCTCCACAAAGGATCCATCTTGAGAAGTCACCCTGGCGGTTGCTGGAGTCGGCAGACGAAGCAAAGGCGGCACGACTTCTCGCTGTGGTGGGGTCGGCGGCTGAGAAGCTGAGGAGGTGGCACCAGCAGGAGATCTCCGGGGAGCTGGACGAGAAGCTTTTTTCTTGCTCTCCCTCTCAGGTCGAGTCCGCTTAGAAGGCAGCGGACGCCGAGGAGACCCGAAGTCAATTCGCTTCCCTTTCAAGGGAGAGCGACCCATGATGGACTTGTGAAGAAAAGAGAGAAGGAAGGAGGCCATTTATAGGTGCCAAGCCTAGATGAAAGAATCTCAACGGCTCCGCGAGATCCGGAGAGGATGGCTGATGATCCGGACGTTACAAGGGGCTATTCAGGGCACGGATACGGTAATTAAAGGAGACGAGTGGTTGCTACTTTTCCAAACCCAGGTTGAAGGACCGGGTATGGAAAAGTGAGGGACTAATTGATGAGGTAAGGACCCCGGCCCAAGAGATAAGGGCCCAAAGAAAATAGAAGTGGGCCAGCATCGAGAGGAGCCCAAAGAGCAGTTAAGTCGAGTCCAGGAGTTGGCCGAGGCCCAAGCCCAAGAAAGGACCCGGCTCGAGGAGCCGTTGAGGGCATTAAAGGGGTTCCTTTAATAGAGAGCCGTTGAAGCATTGAAGGCAGGACCCGGTCGAGCTGTTACAAGCCTAGGAGAGCCGTTGGTCGACCGAGTAATAGCGTCCAACGGCTCCATATCTTGATTAGCCTTGAAGTCGGCCATTAAGGGCCTTCAAGTCGGCAGAGGAGGAGCCACTATATAAAGGCTCCTCCATTCTTGTAAAAGAGGACACACATTTTCGGACACCCGGAAGAGGGGAGAATAACAAAAGAATTTCCAAGCACTAATATTGTCCCTGAGTTAGACATATAAATTATTGAGAGGTGTATCCTCCGACCAAAGGTTGTGTTGGACCTCCTTGGGCCCGAAAACCCTAAAACCATCATATATATATATAGATATATATATATATATATATATATATATATATTAAATAGTAAATAATAAATCAATTAACCTAATTAGCATTTTCATTTTGCATTTCCACATTTGGTAATTTGGATCCCCAATTTAGAAATCTCATTATGGTATAACATAATTACTTAAACGGGATACCAGAATGTATTTATATTCCAAGAAAAATCTTAATTAGTTAGCATATTTGGTAATTTCGATTACGAATTTAGAAATCTCATTATGGTATAACATAATTACTTAAACGTGGTGCCAGAGTTATCTATTTATAAATACACTGATAAAATTTTGATATATATAATAAATTATAAAAGCAGTCTGGTCTATAGAGGTGTTACCAAGAATTCAAGCAACTATGCGTGCAAGTGGAGGAATAAAATTTGATCGTCATTTTAAGTTTATGATGATGAGTGAAAGGGAGAAAAAACGGGTGATTGAAAGGAGGAAGGAGGCGTTACGTTGTTGAAGCAAGTGAAAGAGTTTTGTGTGTTGTGTATGTGATGTGGAGATTGGGATTGTAATGTTTAGTGCCAGTGAGGGAGGTCCAACTATTAATAATATAAGGTGATAACTATATACACATAAACACCTAAAATGTGGAGATAAACTTTTAAAGTTTTTTTTTTTGTTTTATTTTATTTGTTTATTTATTTATTTTTAATGTGGAGGTAAACACATAAACACCTAAAAAAAAAAAAAAAAAAAAAAAAAAAAAGAACAACTTTTAAAGTTTTCAAAAATTTTGACTTCTTATGACAAAACTCAAAATATTCAAAATCATAAAAAAAAAATGTATGTATTTGTGTGTAATAATTTGACTTTGGTGGTAGCAAAATTTTTACCAACCAATTCTATATTGATGAACATCGTTAAATATTTATTATTAATAATATTCATATTATATACTGTATTTATTTTTACATCTAATAACTAAGTTATAAGAGTCAATGCATGTTACACCACTAACAGGGCGTTTCGTTGGAGGGGGGAATTATGTGGGAAAGGAATTGTAATTCCATGGGAGTTGAATTACTGGGAATAAAGTGAGAATTTAAACTCCAGTGTTTGGTTGACAGGAATAGAATTATTGGGAATTTCAATTCCAATGTTTGGTATACATGGGAATTGAAAGGGAATAAGTAGTATAAAGTCAAAAATGTCCATTATTGTTGTTAGACGTTAATTTTAGGTTAAAAAAAGAAGGGATAATTTTGACTCATCACTATCTTTTTTCCCAGGAATTAAAATACCAGGGGGGGACATGGGATTTTAATTCCATGAAAATGGGGGAATTGCAATTACATGAAATTGCAATTCCCTCCAACCAAACTACGGAATTTAATGGCCTTTGGAATTAGGTGGGAATTAAGTGGGAAGGGAATTTAAAATCCCTCCAACCAAACGTCCTGTAAATTATGTTCATATTCTTTGTGCTTGTAAAGTTGTACATCATGTTAAAAATGTTGTATTTTATTTTTTTAGACAAAAAATATCCTTACACCGTTAAATATATGTTAATATTAAATATTAAATAATAAATCAATTTAGAAAAATAGTAATCAATTTAGAAAATAACAGATGATATGGAAAATCTGATGGAATTATTTTAACTAATTTAGGAAATAATATAATTACTTTAATGGGAGCACATAATCTATATATAAATACAAAAAACAGTCTAAGACCGGAGATCAGAGGTGTTATCAATTCAAGCAACCATGCATGCAGTTGGACGAATAAAAGCCGGCCGTCATTTTAAACTATTGGGGCTAGTTTACTACTCTATTGGGCTTGAAAATACTTGAAAACTCCTCCCTTTATACTATGTATTGATATGATGATGATGATATGAGACCGTATGATATTATGATGGTATGATTTTACATGGATATAATATGATATGATTATGCCGATTAGATTACACTTACTATGATATTATGCCGTTATATTTATAATAGGAAAAATATTAAATGCTTCGACCAAATTGGAAAATAAAAAATTTACTTAAATCGGGCACCATAATCTATATATAAATACGAAAGGCAGTTTAGTCTGCAGATCAGAGGTGTTATCAAGCATTCAAGCAATTAAGCATGTGTGTAGGTGGAGGAATAAAAGTTGGTCGTCATTTTAGGTTGATGATGATGAGTGAAAGGGAAAAAAAAAGAGGGGTGATTGAAAGGAGGAAAGCGGCGTTGTTGAAGCAATGTGGAGATTGGGATTGTAATGTTTAGTGCCAGTGAGGGAGGTGGCGCCTCCCCGGCGGTGGCGGTAAGGTTACCCATCATAACATGATTTTCTCTGCTGCTGATTTCAATCAAGATTGGCCTTACAACTTCTGATCTCATCATGTTTTTAAACTCACTGTAATGATTTATCATTGCAATTTGCCTTTAATTATTGTCATGTTTAATTTCTTAGAACTTAGCTTGTTTTAATTGAAATATCAAGCTAGTATGCTGTTACAATGTTACTTTTGTGTGGTATTGTTGTTGTTTTTATTTATTTATTTAGTATTAATGAATGAAGTATTTGTAATTGGAAAAAAAAAATTATCTTTACTTTGATTGGTTGATTGGTTGATTATAGTGCTTAATGGTATTAATTAAATTAGATTAATACATGAAGTAAATGAACAATAATAATGTAACAAATTAAAACTAGAATGTTATATATTAAGTAAACAAATTCAGTATAATTGAACAAATTATTGACTATATATCAACTTTTCTAATCTATATATATTTGGTTAGGGACTATGTAGAATTTATTAAATTTGATCCTTCCATTAGAGTATTATATTCTAAATGTTAAGACAAATAAGGAGTGTTAAAACAAAAACAAGACAAACTTGTATGTGTACACTCCTTTAGTTCCCATGTTTTAATTAACTCCGGTCAGTTAAGGTCCTATTATTGAATATTCCTATAAAATGTATATCTTGGGAGGAAGGTTAGAATTTGTAGAGGCTAGTACAAAGAGAAGCGTTATTGTTGCCAACGACTTTGTGGTCTAGTGGCATGGAGTGACTCTTTTGTAATTGCCAATATCATATACGACTTACATATAAACCATACTATTTATATTAGATACATAAAAATGTATATATTATTAATAATCAATAAAAGGTGTATGTGACATATATACATAGAATATAAAATCTTCCCTTACTAGCTACAATAAGGGAAAGTCTATAAATGCATATGTTACACCTCTATAAGCCAATAGAACTATTAAAAACAAACTTTTAGCCAATCATATTAGCTATTATTAAAGTTTATGCTATGTGAATTCTATTCATTCTAAATCTTTTTATCCATAACTAGAATTTTCACACGTGTAATGCACACGGATTGAATTTGTTGTAATATATTAAGAATATTTGGATGGATATATAATTATTTAAATTAGAAAATCAAATATTATATAGTGCAATTAAATATATGATTTGGATCGTTTATGGGTTTTGATGTTATCATTGCTTGAATTTGAGCAAATAATTGCTAAAATTAATAGCTAATCGTTGGCCGGTGAGAAGATGCAGGAGCTGGAGAAGAGGAAGCAATTTCTTCTGCAGCTGCGCAATGACCCGCCGGCCGCTGCAAGCATTGGCGGCGTCCCTCCGCCACCACCTGCGCTGGATTCTGCATCTTGGCTCATTCCGGCCATGGAGCCTCGCGCGACCGGCTCGCAACGGCGCGGTGAGGTACCCATCAAGACATGATTTTCTTTTATGCTGATTTCAATCAAATTTGCCCTTACAACTTCTCATCATCTTTTTAAAATTACTGAAAAGATTTGTCATTGCAATTTGCTGTCATGTTTCTTAGAACTTGTTTGATCGAATTGGAGTATGCTGTATGTTACTGTGTTACTTTTGTGTGTTGGTTTTTTTTTTTTTTCTAGTATTAATAAATGGAGTATTTATAATTGGAAAAACAATTTATTTTGATTTTGATTGGTTGATTATATTGTTTAAATGGTATTAATTAGGTTAATACATGAAGTAAATGAACCATAATAATGTAACAAAAGTAGAATTGAGATTAGTCCGAATATAATAGGAGTTTAAAGGTGCATCTGATTATTAGGACCTGTTCTAGACGTTTTGGGGTCTGACCAAAAAAAAAAGAAAAAGAAACACTAAATTGGGAGAACAATGAGAGTAATTACGCAATTCTAGTAACCGGCCTACAGCTAGAATGTTATATATATTTATATATATATATATATATATATATATATATATATATATATATATAGAAGAACGCTCATATGCGGCGGGGTCTTACGGTGCGGCGGTGCGGTCAAATTCCAGAATACACCAACAGTGTTAACAATATGCACCAACAGTGTAATAAAAACACACCCCAATGAAATTTAATAAAACATCACAAAATACACCACAGACTCAAAAAAACACACCATATAACTCACCACCCCCAATGGTGTATTTCCAAACAGTGTATGGTGTTTTTACTCACACCTAATGGTGTGTGTTTGGTGATGCGGGGCTCTGTTTACTCTGTTTTGTGTGGTGTATTTCCTAACGTTGATGGTGCATATTTGGTGAACTATTGGTGTTGCCGCACCGTAAGAAATAACCGCACCGTAAGACACTGCCGCACCTGAACCCGCCTATATATATATATATATATATATATATATATATATATATATATATATATATATATATATATATATATATATATATATATATATATATATATATATATATATATATATATATAGGCGGATTCAGGTGCGGCAGTGTCTTACGGTGCGGCAACACCAATAGTTCACCAAATATGCACCATCAACGTTAGGAAATACACCACACAAAACAGAGTAAACAGAGCCCTGCATCACCAAACACACACCATTAGGTGTGAGTAAAAACACCATACACTGTTCGGAAATACACCATTGGGGGTGGTGAGTTATATGGTGTGTTTTTTTGAGTCTGTGGTGTATTTTGTGATGTTTTATTACATTTCATTGGGGTGTGTTTTTATTACACTGTTGGTACATATTGTTAACACTGTTGGTGTATTCTGGAATTTGACCACACCGCCGCACCGTAAGACCCCGCCGCATATGAGCGCTCTTCTATATATATATATATATATATATATATATATATATATATATATATATATATATATATATATATATATATATATATATATATATATATATATATATATATATATATATATAGGGTACTTTTCTGGTGCACATTTGTGTTATGGTGTGAACGTGCGGACACATACGGTGCACTGATATGGATTATCGGATGTGCACCGGAGTTGTGCCTATTGTTGAATGCCGGCGAACGTGAGCTACCCCGGCGCCTGGACCCTCTCGATGCTTCCGCGTGCCTGCGCGACAGAGCGGATGGCGGCGTCGTCGGCTAGAATGATAGGCCGGACCAGCATCTCCTCGAGCGGTGATTGCCACCTGACCTTGCCATCCACACACACGGCGAGAGCGACAGCTACGTAGTGCTCTGTAGAGTGAAAGACAAACCTCCGATCCCGCTAAACCCACACCAATCCTATTTGCCCTCGTACAATTACCAAACCGCCCATACACTAACTCAGTCTACACAAGTGCCCAATGTGGCGGAGTGCACCATGCCCCCGCGCACACTAATCCTCATCTGTTGCACAAGCAAAATGCACGGCCAAGATGTTTGTGCACGTGTGGACATTAACAATAGTTTGCACTAGAATACTTTTCTATATATCTATATATATATATATATATATATATATATATATATATATATATATATATATATATATATTTGGTAGAGACTAGAATGTTTTATATTAAGTAAAAAAATTCAGTATAATTGCACAATGCAAATTCTTGACTATCAACTTTTCTAATCTATATATAGTTGGTTAGGGACTATATAGATTTTATTAAATTTGGTCCTTCCATTAGTGTATTATATTCAAAATGTTAAGACAAATAAGGAGTGTTACGAAAAATAAAAATAAATACAAAACAAACTTGTATGTGTACACTCCTTTAGTTCCCAAGTTTTAATTAGTTCCAGTTTATAATAAGGTCTTGTTGTTGAATATGACTATCAAATGTATAGTAATTGTGGTGTTATTTTGGGAGGAATGTTAGAATTTGAAGAGGCTAGTACAAAGAGAAGCGCTATTGTTGCTAATAACTTTGTGGTCTAATAGCATGGAGTCAAGGCCGGTCCTATTGTTTTATAGGCGGCCCGGGACAAGTGAAAATAAAAGGCCCTATCGCCTATACCATATACAAAAGTTAACATAAATTTTCATAACGAAATTTTAAATTCAATATATAAGTACAAACATACTAATATCAACAAACTTAAAATAAAATTTAAAAATTTTCTTAGCTCTTCTTTGAGAGTCTGCTCAATTTATTTTTCTTATTTTGTGCTTCCAGATAATTTGTTAGGCAACATTATATTAAACAATTATTATAAACTGGTCTAAACCATTGTTAGGCACATGTAGAGCGCTTTCACTTTAGACACCAAAGATCCTGATTCCACATAATCGGTGAAATGTGTCTTCAATCCCTTCATAAATAAAGGAATAAACACATTACAAAACTTACAAAATCAAATATATTAGGACTCTAGTATTAGTCTCCTAGTATAGCTTAGCTTCTACATATCTATCCATAGTATATTACTAGTCATTGGTGTATCTCATACTATTATTCTTTTACATTATGCAATACACATCTAAATTCTCTGAACTCATCTGGTATCAGTTTTGCCTACGGTTTTGATCCTAATCCATGGCTTCCATCGGTGATAACTCATCTAAGCGAACTGCCACCGCCCTCGACAACACTGCGTCTTCTCCGGCACCGGTGGCAGTTTCTCCGACGCTCGCCTCGGCTCACCATTTCGTCTCTGTAGACACAGAAAATTTGAAGCCGACAAGTGGACCGATTAAATCATTATCAAACCCAATTTCAGGGTTAATCATTAGGTCAATTTAATTAATTGGGCTATGATAATTAAATTAATTTAATTAGTCCAAGTAAATTTGATTTGGGCTATTGAATTAAGTAATTAATTGGTCCAAGCCCATTTCATAATTGAATTATAATTATAATTATAATTTAAATATAATATGGTTTTATTATATTTGAATTAGATAATTATAATTTAATTTGAATTTGAATTAGATGATAGAATAATGAACCTAGACTTGATTTTGGCAAGGTTCATTTTAGTAGATAATTAATTAATTTAATAAATAAATATTAGTGGAGTTTGTTGAGGGATTTTAGTTACAAACTTCACTATAAATAGAGCCTCAATTCCATTCTTCAAAGGACACCTTAAATACATTGAGAACAACTTGAAGACTTGAGAGCTTGAAGGCTTGAAGATTTAAGAGCTCTTTTGAAGGCATTTGAAGATCTGGAAGAATTAAAGGCATTGAAGGCATTTTTTGCAGGTTTTAAAGATCTTGAAGCCTTTTTGTAGAGTTTATTGCTTCGGAGCTTGACGTTTGCTGTTGAAGATCACGCCGTTTGAATCCCGGAAGCTATGCCGTTTAAATCCCGGAGGCACGCGCCACTTGAATCCCGGAAGCTAAGCTGTTTAAATCCCGGAGACACGCGCTATTTGAATCCCGGAGGCTACGCTATTTGAATCCTGGAGGCACTTCAATAGATAACGGCATTGAAGAACGCTTGAAGACTTGAACGCATTTTTTGTTGATTTTGCAGGCAATTTGAATCTATTGCATGGTCGATTATTTCTAAATTCTTGACGCTCGTTGTTGGAAGCCACGCCACTTGAACCCCGGAAGCTACGCCGTTTGAATCCCGGAGGCTACGCTATTTGAATCCCGGAGGCACTTCAGTAGATAACATTAGTGAAGAATCAGAGGACTAGACAGAGATTTTGTACCTGCATTGAATTATACACACGCTGTACACGAAATTTTGTAAATATATACAAAGTTTACTTTTTTGTGTTTACAGTCTCCATCAAATTGACGTCCAGAAACTACTTGTTCTGGCGTAGCAGATGCTCCCTTTCCTCTGTGGTCAAGGACTCCTTGGCTATGTTGATGGCACAACACCGTGTCCTCCGGCTTCCATGACGAGCGGTGATGTGGTTTCTGTTAACCCTTCCTTTTTAGCATGGACTCAGCAGGATCAGTCGATCCTTTCACTGTTGGTCTCCTCCCTTGCAGAGGAAGTTATGATCTTGGAAGTTAGCCGCACTACCCTGTGAGCAGTGTGGATGGAGATCAAGTCTGCCTTCGGTTCGTCGACGCGAGCTCGTGTTCTGGGGCTCCTTAGCCACTTGCAGGCTCTCCGGCAGGGAGATAGCACGCCGGCGGAATACTTAGGTGTTCACAGGTGCGGGTGGAGGAGCTCACCCTCACTAGCGCCGGCTGGTGTCTCTAGACGAACAGAATCTATACTTGGTTGACATTCATCAAAAGCATCTAATGAATTATGAGTTCAATATATCTTGTTTAGCAGAAAGACGGATATTCATTGCTCATTATCAGACAATCACTTATTCACAAACTTCGTCTGGGGCTAATAGTTTTCATTTCCCATCTCATGGAAAACCTTTTTCGCTCCGCTTAGCCTTATTCCACTCTAGGGGTATTTTAGTGATAGGTTCTATAGGAACTGGACGATCCTATTTGGTCAAATACCTAGCGACAAACTCCTATGTTCCTTTCATTACGGTATTTCTTAACAAGTTATTGGATAAGAAACCTAAATTTATTGTTGATATCGATATTGATGATAGTGACAATATTGATGCTAGTGACGATATCGATATTGATGATAGTGACAATATTGATGTCTTTCGGGGACTTTGGCCAGAGTTCCGTTCTATAGACTTTGGCCGGAGTTCCGTTCTATGGACTTTGGCCGGAGTTCCGTTCTATGGCTACGTCGTTGGTGACCGCCGATCATCATATCCCAACTTTCAGATTACCTTGTTGTATAGCAATTCATCTGTGCAGATGATTTTTCCTCGGCGGTTGAAGGTTCTTCTCCGACTTTCATTAGGGCTCGTCGCGGTGGTCGGCCCGGTGGTGACTGGGGGCGAGGTGGTCGCAGCTCACGTGGTGGCCGGAATGGTCGCAGAGGTCGCGGGAATCCACCTCGCTATCAGATTTATCGAAGTCATGGCCATACGGCTCTTACCTGCTTCCGGCGTTACAATGATCAGTCGACTGCTCCCCAGGCACACATGGCGGTTCCGGCATCCTCTGTAGCTTCTGGTGATGATGCCTCGCAGTTCTCGTGGTTCCCGGATACTGGGGCTACTCACCATGCGACTCCCTTGGCGGGGGTGCTATGACGGACTCGGAGTCCTATGCCGGTGGTGATGTTCTGCGGGTTGGAGACAATTCAGGTTTGCCTATCTCCCGTATTGGTCGTGCACTGATTTCTACTCCTGTTCATCCTTTACATATGTCTAATGTGTTATTAGTTCCTCGTTTATCTAATTCGTTGTTGTTTGTTCATCGTTTTGCGAATGATAATAACGTTTTCTTTGAATTCAATCTATCTTATTTTGTTGTGAAGGACCGCATCACCAAGGCTGAGTTGCTTAGAGGTCCTAGCTTGAGTGGTTTGTTATCTAATTCGTTGTTGTTTGTTCATCGTTTTGCGAATGATAATAACGTTTTCTTTGAATTCAATCCATCTTATTTTGTTGTGAAGGACCGCATCACCAAGGCTGAGTTGCTTAGAGGTCCTAGCCTGAGTGGTTTGTATTCGTTGCATGGTCTTGGTTAGTCTCCCACTGCGCTCCTTTCTGCTCGAGCTTCTTCCAGTGTCTGGCACAATCGGTTGAGGCACCCGCATTTTCGTCTTCTGAATAAGGTGTTGCCGGAGTGTCCGGTTAGCAAATTAGACTATAGTTTGTTGTCTTTGTGTTCTTCTTGTTAAAAGGGAAAATCGTCCCGTTTTAGTTTGTCTAGAGTTTCTGTGAGTCAGAATCTACTTGACCTCATTTATACAGATATTTGGGTCCCGCGCCTGTTTTTTCTTACTTTGGTTATCGTTATTTTGTTTTGTTTGTTGACGATTTATCCCGCTATTCATGGCTACATCCTTTGCGTCTTAAGACTGATGTTTATGCTACGTTTGATTATTTTCGGCTCATGGTTGAACGATTGTTTTCTCGCTCCATAAAATCTATCCAATATGATTTAGGGGCCGAGTTAGGGGGCGAGTATAAGAAGTTGCATACTATTTTTTCTTCTTTGGGGATTGTTCACCGTCAGCTATACACATGAGCAAAACGGCTGTGTTGAGCGGCGTGACCGGCACATTGTTGAGACCAGCTTGGCGTTGCTTGCTCAGGGCTCTGTTCCTCTTAAGTATTCGGACTTTGCCTTTGAGACGATAGTCTTTCTTATTAATCGTCTACATTAGGGTTTGTTAGTCCACACTTCAAATTGTTTCGGTCACCTCCCACAAATTCTTTTCTCCGTGTGTTTGGGTGTTTGTGATTTCTGTACCTTTGCCCGTACAATAAATAAGCACAAACTATCCTATCGGTCCACACTGTGTATGTTTCTTGGTTATCCAGAGTTGTTCCATGGTTATCGGTGCATGGACCTTAGTACTGGGAAGGTCTACATATGTAGACATGTGCGGTTTGGTGAGCAGGTTTACCCTTTTTCTGAGTCTTCTCCTGTGCAGGCGGTTAGTCGGCGTGTTCCAGCTTCTCCTTGGGGGTTGGTTCGGTTGTTCATGTTGGTGATACCTTGCCTGTTGATCCATTGGTGCCTGGTGATGATGATGTCGTTTCCAGTTCTGTTGGTTCGGCTGTTGTTCAGCCGGTTGGTCAGCCTGTTCGGCGTCGTAGGCGTCGTGCTGCTGAAATTCGTCCCATGCATCGCACACGTAATATGATGTTGCGCCACATGGCTCAAGTAGCTGGGGCTTAGCCGCAGGATTTGGCGGTTTCTGCTTCCTCTCCGGATCCGACTTGCTATACGGAGGGTGTTAAGCATCTAAGTGGCACACCGCCATGGATGAGGAGTTTAATACCTTGCTGGCTAACAGTACCTGGCGTTTGGTTCCCACTACTTCTGGTATGAATATAATTGGCTGTAAGCGGCTGTAAGTTGGCCTTACAACTTCTGATCTCATCATCTTTTTAAAATCAGTGTAATGATTTATCATTGCAATTTGCCTTTAATTATTGTCATGTTTAATTTCTTAGAACTTGTTTGAATTGAAGTATCAAGCTAGTATGCTGTTACAGTGTTACTTTTGTGTGGTGTTGTTGTTGTTTTTATTTATTTATTTAGTATTAATGAATGAAGTATTTGTAATTGGAAAAAAAATTATTTTTATTTTGATTGGTTGATTATAGTGCTTAATGGTATTAATTATATTAGATTAATACATGAAGTAAATGAACAATAATAATGTAACAAAACTAAAATGCTATATATTAAGTAAACAAATTCAATATAATTGAAAAAATTATTGACTATCAACTTTTCTAATATATATATATATATATATATATATATATATATATATATATATATATATATATATTTGATTAGGGACTATATAGAATTTATTAAATTTGGTCCTTCCATTAGTGTATTATATTCAAAATGTTAAGACAAATAATTAAGGAGTGTTAAAAAAAATAAAAATAATAAAAAAAAGCAAAAAACAAAAACAAAAACAAAAACACAACAAACTTGTATGTGTACACTCCTTTAGTTCCCATGTTTTATTAATTCCAGTTTAGGTCCTATTATTGAATATGACTATCAAATTCATAGTAATTGTTGTGTTATTTTGGGAGGAAGGTTAGAATTTGGAGAGGCTAGTACTAAGAGAAGCTTATTGTTATTGCCAATGTGATGCATATAAACCATACTGTTTATATGAGATACATAAAAATGTATATTATTAACCAATAAATTAAAAGATGGAGTTAATTTCAGTCCCTGTCTTTGGTGGCGATTTCAAATTTAGTCATAGAGTATTGTTTTTGCCATTTAACATCCCAAACTTTCAATTTTTGGACACTTTTGGTTCTTCCGATAACTTTTCTGATTAGACCCTATTTTTAGCAAAGGTATTTTTGTCTCTTCATATATATAATTTTATTTTGTCAGTTTTCTGCCGGTTCACTTAAAAAAAAAAAAAAAAAGTGGTAGCCGGTTTACCGGTTCTCTTATGTGAAACTTTCAATGGTCTCCCCGAAATTCCCAAATCGACAAATCAAGCCTTCGCGGGAATGTAAACAACGGATAAGTTGCATATAAAATCTTTTGCCATTGCTGCAGACTTGGAGGTTGCCTGGGTCGAGTCCCTCCATCCCGATGAACTGTAGAAATTCATCTTCATCCCAGCCTACATAACCAATAATAATAACAGAAACAACAACAAAAACATGAACAGGTGACAGTTGATCCGAAGGTTCAAGCCGAATCCAGCATGGATAGTTTCACTGCAAAACCGAGGTTTAATTAGATCATCAATGGCTGCCCATAAGATAAGCCATGCATAAAAAAATCATAGCTTTGGAGTTGATGAATGGTGAATACAGATCATTGTATGAGAGAACGTAACTAAACTAAATCTATTAAAAAAATCTATAGATTCAAGATGAGATGAAGGAGTTTGCCGTGGACTATCCAGATTCGTATAGAGAGATGTACATACAACTCTCAAGTAACAGTTTAGAAGAATGTAGGTTTAGAGAAATCTTAATTCACGCCAAATTGAGTAATCAATATAAGTTACAGATTGAATCAAATAAAAAAAACTCAAGATTCGAATGCATGCAATTATCCCCTTAAACCAGAAAATTTTTCAATTTGAGAAAGATATTACCAATTTTATGACCATCCGATCGAGACCCATATATCAAACTTTCATCGTTACCTTCATTTGCACTGGAATTTAGGGTGGTAGGCAACAACGGCGACGAAGGCGGGTGAAAACGGCGGGGAAGGCCAAGATATATATCTACTATCTACTATCTATCTACTATATATATATATATATATATATATATATATATATACTAATAAGAGCCCAAGAGAGTTAGGCCTATAATGGGTAGAAAAAATGGCGGTCACAGATTTTAATCAAATGAATGGCTCATATTAATTAAAAGATTGATCAGATTTAAATTTTACACTAAAATTTCCTAAAATACTCCCACACCGTTACTAATTCCGTTAAAATTTTAAGAATTATTACCGTTAGTTCACCGTTAACTTACTCATTGATTTCAATAAAAAAAAATCTTAGGTTCGAACCTCATCCCAATCAAAGTTGGCATAATTAGTACTCTATTTTACTCTTATTAAATTATATAAATAATAATTTAGTAGTTACAACAAAAAATAATACATATGCATTTCTTTAATTTAGAATTATGTGTCCACAATGCCTTTATTCAAAAAAAAAATATTCATTATCAATCAATTAAATAAGAGAAATAATTTTATTAGTTATATTGTCTTTATTTTTCTTCAATATAAAAATTCTTTATATTCAAATTTATTAATTATCAATAAATTAATTAAAAGAAATATTTTCATTAGTTATATTGTATTTATTTTTCTCAAATGTAAAAATTTTTACATTCAAATTCATCAATTGATTATATTCACTACATTATCTATTATCTTTTTTGTGCACTATTTTTCTAATTAAATATCAAAGTTATAATACAAAATAATGCTATATATTTATTTACCAAGTATTTTATTAATACCATGAAAAAATTAAAAAAATATATATAATTAATAAAGCCAACCATATTAACTACTTGAGAGATTTTGTGACAAAGAGAGTATTCAAATCACACAACAAATTGAAGTGAGAACTACCTCGCAATGTCCTTGTTTGACAATCAGCGGTTAGCGTTAGCGGATTATACTAGCGGATTTGACCAGCAAATCTATTCAATTATTAACATTGGGTAGAAAAAATGACCGCCAAATTATTAAATCAAATGAATGGTTCATATTGTTCATGTTTTAATTTTTTTCTTTTAAGATTTTCTAATTTATCCTTAATTATATGATTATCCATTTAACTTTTTTGTTAATTCACCGTTAGTCTAATTCTAATATTAAAGTCTAATATAGAATTATAACTACACCATTAATCTAATTCTAATATTAAAGTCTTAATAGAACTTAACCACAAATCCTAATGTCGGAATCTCCTCAAACAATATTAGTATATATTTAATATTTTATGTCCTAATTTTTATTTGTTCTCTCTTATGTCCCGTATTTGGTTTCAACTATACCTATACAATTATTTTATTGACAATTATAATCAATCTTGACTATATTATCTTGCATTTGTAAACTTAGAATTACCTATTTAACCCGTACGGGCTTAGCTCAATGGTTTAGTGGGTAATATTTGGGAGAAGAGACGAAGGTTTGAACCTCGGCGGCGGCGGCAGTGCGGGAATTATGTCCAAAGTGGGCAGATTCCTTGTGCGTATCAGCATTTGGCCCTGTCTGCTGAACCATTGAGTCACCGTGGTTTACAACTTCCCACAATGCTCTGTCGGGTCGGAGTGTGGGGGCCCTTGGGGTTGTGGACTCAACCTTTGGGAGAAGAATTACCTATTTAAATACGCAAATTCAACCTTCAATTATCTATGCATGAACAATTTCAATATAACCCTGTCTTAATATACTTTAAAGTACTTATTTAAAAAAAAAAAAAAAAAAAGCATTGGGCATTATCCCAATCGCGCAATGCGCGTAAAAAACTAGTGTGTATATATATATATATATATATATATATATATATATATATATATATATATATATATATATATATATATATATATACTATACTCAATATTGCAAAACACGCTAGGCGTCCCCTAGGCGCCAAGGGGGCGCCTAGCGCCTAGGGCGCCTAGGCGCCGATTTTTTATTTTTGTTTTTTATTTTTATTTTTTTAATTAAAAATAAAATTAAAAATTAAAAATTTTTAAAATTTAGTAATAAAACATAAGGTTTCCATAGTTATTTCTTAGAAACTATTTACGAAAGTGGTTGTAAAAGTGTTTAAAAGATTGTTTAAACCATCTAAATACATAAAAAACTAAAATTAAGAGCTAAAGAAGCATTTTTTTGAGAAATTAGTGGACCAACCGATTAATACGATTTGAAAAAAATACGAAAAAATACGCGATTTGAAAAAAAATTGTCCAAAACGGACAACCGAGTCAAAAGTTATACCTTCCTGAAGTTTTCGCAATTTTAAAACGCAAAAAAAAAAAAAAAAAAATTAAATTAAGCGCCGGCTAGGAGGTCTAGGCAGCCGCCTAGACCGCCTAGGCGGCCGGCCGCGGAGATGGCCGATTTCGGCCTTCTTCGCGGCGGCGCAATGGCGCCTAGGCGCGATTTTTGCAACATTGACTATACTAATCTACTATACTAATAAGAGCCCAAGAGAGTTAGGCCTATAATGGGTAGAAAAAATGGCGGTCACAGATTTTAATCAAATGAATGGCTCAGATTGATTAAAAGATTGATCAGATTTAAATTTTACACTAAAATTTCTTAAAATACCCACACACCGTTACTAATTCCGTTAAAATTTTAAGAATTGCCGTTAGTTCACCGTTAACTTACTCATTGATTTCAATAAATAAAAAAAAAAAGGTCTTAGGTTCGAACCTCATCCCAATCAAAGTTGGCATAATTAGTACTCTATTTTACTCTTATTAAATTATATAAATAATAATTTAGTAGCTACAACAAAAAATTATAGATATGCATTTATTTAATTTAGAATTATGTGTCCACAATGCCTTTATTCAAAAAAAAAAATTATTCATTATCAATAAATTAAATAAGAGAAATATTTTCATTAGTTATATTGTCTTTATTTTTTTCAAATGTAAAAATTTTTATATTCAAATTCATCAATTGATTATATTCACTACATTGTTATCTTTTTTGTGCACTATTTTTCTAATTAAAATAATGCCATGAAAAAATTAAAAAATAATGCTATATATTTATTTACCAAGTATTTTATTAATACCATGAAAAAATTAAAAAAATATATAATTAATAAAGCCAACCATATTAACTACTTGAGAGATTTTGTGACAAAGAGAGTATTCAAATCACACAACAAATTGAAGTGAGAACTACCTTGCAATGTCCTTGTTTGACAATCAGCAGTTAGCGCGCGGATTATATTAGCGGATTTGACCAACAAATTTATTTAATTATTAACATTGGGTAGAAAAAATGACCACCAAATTATTAAATCAAATGAATGGTTCAAAGTGTTTAGGTTTTAATTTTTTTTAAAATTTTTCTAATTTATCATTAATTATATGATTATCCATTTAACTTTTCCGTTAAATACCATTAATTCACCGTTAGTCTAATTATAATATTAACGTCTAATATAGAATTATAATTACACCATTAATATAATTCTAATATTAAAGTCTTAATAGAACTTAACCACAAATCCTAATGTCGAAATCTCCTCAAACAATATTAGTATATATTTAATATTTTATGCCCTAATTTTTATTTGTTCTCCCTTATGTCCCGTATTTGGTTTCAACCATACCTATACAATTATTTTATTGACAATTATAATCAATCTTGACTATATTATCTTGCATTTGTAAACTTAGAATTACCTATTTAACCCGCACGGGCTTAGCACAATGGTTTAGTGGGCAGTATTTGGGAGAAGAGACCAAGGTTTGAACCTCGGCGGCGGCAGTGCGGGAATTATGTCCAAAGTGGGCAGATTCCTTGTTCGCACCGGCATTTGGTCCTGTTTGCTGAACCATTGAGTCATCGTGATTTACAACTTCCTACAATGCTCTGTCGGGTCAGAGTGTGGGGGGCCTTTGGGGTAGGGGACTCAACCTTTGGGAGAAGAATTACCTATTTAAATACGCAAATTCAACCTTCAATTATCTATGCATGAACAATTTCAATATAATCTTGCCTTAATATACTTTAAAGTACTTATTTAAAAAAAAAACATTGGGCATTATCCCAATCGCGCAATGCGCGTAAAAAACTAGTATATATATATATATATATATATATATATATATATATATATATATATATATATATATATATATATGAAGAGACACGGATAGAAAACTGATAAAATATAAAATATATATATATATATATATATATATATATATATATATATATATATATGAAGAGACGAAAATACCCTTACTAAAAATATGGTATAATCAGAAAAATAATCGGAAGGACCAAAAGTGTCCAAAAAATGAAAGCCTGGGATGTTAAGGGGCAAAAGCAATAGTTTGAGACTAAATTTGGAATCGCCAACAAAGACAAAGGACCTCCGATAGAATTAACTATTAAAAGATGTGTGTGACATATATTATGAATGCATGTGTCACACCCCTATAAACTAATAGAACTATTAAAAATAACTTTTAACAAATAATATTAGTTATTATTAAAGTTAGTTTATAGATTCGGAGGTTGTATAATCATCCTATTCCACTCTTTGATCACCAAGATACAATAGTGAATACAAGTGTCAGTTCTCCAACTTAGCACTTCTCGAGTGTCTTGCACAAAGCTATACTCCTACACAACCTGAGTATCTCACACAAAGCTATACTCCTACACCACGAGTGTCTCGCACAAAGCTACACTCAACTAGGGTTTTCACAAGCTCCCCTAGTTACTCTATCCTCTTTCTACACTCAGTAGAGATAATGCTACAAAGAAATAAAATATTTCTCTCTCAGACTTGAAGATATCTCGTAGAAATTAAAGTTCAAGTTCCCCTTTTTTGTATAGTTCACGTTTTAGCTTGCTCTTTTTCGATCTCACGTCTATTCTTTGGATCCCCGTTTTTTATTCTTCAAGTATCCATGGGTATTTATGGCTGATTAAGCTATCTGCTGGTTAATCAACTTTCAATGTTGATTATCAATCTTGCTTTTGTAGTTGATCTAATAAAATTTGTCAACTTGATCTGCAACGCTAGATAGCCTTTGCAGCGAGATGACATGATCTTCTCTGATGCTGATTTCAATCACGTTTGCCCTTACAACTTCTCATCATCTTTTTAAACTTACTGAAATGATTTATCATTGCAGTTTGCCTTTAATTCTTGTCATGTTTAATTTCTTAGAACTTGTTTGAACTGAAGAATGTTGTTACAATGTTACTTTTGTGTGTTGTTGTTGTTATTGTTTTATTTAGGAAAATTTGTAAAAAATACCCCTCTATAATATGTCAATTATCAATGTCACCCCTGAATTATGAGTGGTGTAAATGTTGCCCCTCAATTATCAAAATGGTGCACATATAGCCCATCCCATAACGGAACTGTGGTTCCCCACCGCTGTCCATCGTTGGTACTTCGAATCGAGGGAGGGAAAAAACAACTAAATTACATATTTACTCTGATTTAACGGTGCCGTACACTAACGGGGATACACATGTCCGTTACGGGAGGGGCTATATGTGCACTGTTTTGATAATTGAGGGGCAACATTTACACCACTTATAATTCAGGGGTGACATTGATAATTGGCATATTATAGAGGGACATTTTTTACAATTTTCCCTTTTATTTAGTATTATGAATGAAGTATTAATAAGGGAAAATTGTAATTTATGTCCCTCTATAATATGCCAATTATCATTATCACCCCTGAATTATTAGTGGTGTAAATGTCGTCCCTTAATTTTCAAAATGGTAACATATAGTGCCCTCCCGTAGTGTAAATGTTGCCCCTCAATTTTCAAAATAGTACATATATTGCCCCTCCCGTATGGTACTGGTGTGGCAATATATGTATCGTATTGAAAATTGAGGGGCAACATTTACACCACTAATAATTCAGGGGTGACATTGATAATTGACATATACACCAATAACAATTTTCCCTATTTATAATTGAAAAAAATTTAATTATTTTGATTGGTTGGTTATAGTGTGTTTAATGGTATTAATTAGATTAATACATGAAGTAAATGAACGATAATAATAGTATAGGTTTACAGTTAAGGGTGTCTCCTACATTTAAACTATTCAGCACACCTTGTGGTCTAACAAAAATAAAAATAAAAAATTAGAATGGGTGAACAATGAGAGTAACTACGCAAGTTGATATCTAAAATGATCCTCGACTATAGTGATTTTTCTCAATTTCGTCCTAGACTTTGGTGACCTAATGTAATCCTAAATTTTTGTGTTTTTGCTAAATCTACGAATATACTTTTAGTAAGAATGTTAATGGGGACACTAGGAGGGATGTTTGTGGGTTTTGGACATGTTTGTGGGTTTTGGACATGAGGGAGGGGAATATGAGTGGTAATTATTTGGTTTTGCCTTCCTTAATTGGTGATAAGGGAGATTTTCACACATCCATCAAGTATCAAATTAGAGTATAGAGTTTAGATATCGTTCCACTGGAGATGGCTCTTGTAATGTTAGGAATTGATGCAAAGTGAAGTTAAGTACAAGCTAGAACTATTCTTTTAGAAGCTAGACCTATTAATAAGGAGTTGGTTTGATATGATTAAGCTAATAACAAATACAACAAGTAAAACAAAGGACCGGATTTTGTTGATTCAAGCTAAGATGTCAAATATTGTACTAAAGATTAGGGAATTAAATCAAGGCATAGGGTAAGTGAGATGCACAAAAGTGTCCAAATACCACTCTCGTAGCTATTTAGACTCAGAACCTTCCCTTGAACTCCACTCTCGTGGCAATTCAACCCAAGGTTGCACAATCAAGAACAAAAAGCATAAATTCTCCTTAATACCTGAAATACTCTCGTATTGGGCATCAAGTGTGTAAATGTGTGGCTAGTGTATAAGCTCTACTCTCGTAGCAACAAACACACTCCAAATTAAGCATATAATTGAGATCCAACAATCATACACAAATTTCTCAACATATTCATTTCACACAACAACCCTAGAACACCCAAATAAACCCAGTATAAATCATATAGGCATCAATAGCAAGAAATCAAACCAAATACTAGTCCCAAAACACTTAGCTACACATAATATAACAATATATAAACAATATTAAAGGAGTAATTGAAAGCATAAATGGAAATCAAATGAAAGAGATGAATAAGAAAAACTTCTCTATTGAGCTTTGAAATCCAAGATTGGAAGGTGTCTTAAGCTTGGAAATGGAAATGAAAGATGTGTTTTTGGGATAGAAAAATCCCCTTTTAAAAGGCCAAAATCGTGTTGCCATATGTTGTAGAGGCTGACCACGTGTGTGGCCACGGGTGTGGCTTTACCCTTGGCCAGAAATGCAGTGTACACTACTGCCTGATTGCCATCCAGTGCACTACGTCACCCTCGAAACTTTTGAATTAGTCTTTGTGGTCTTCATCAAAGTTGTAGCCTTTCACGTTGGCTTTCCAATGACACAAGAATCACTAGATTTGGACACTTCTAGGCCGAGATATGGTCAAAATACAGAGACAGCACCAATCTAGGCGAGAAATACCACCTTACTATCTTTTGCTTTGCCTTTGCATTGAATTGCCTCTATCATCAAGACCAATAAGGCACAAATATTTGGCACCTGAAAGAGTGTTGTTCAATCTTCATTTCTTCATTTTTCCTCACACAAATATCCTCATGCTATGATGACTTGAAATCTTGATCAAATAACTCAATGTTTGGTTCAAAACATCATTTTTTATTGGGATGCGAGATTTTTTAGGAATTGGGCTGAAAGTTAAAGTTTCAGGATTTTGTTTTTATATATAGTGTGGATGTGCAAAGGGAATTGTATTACACTATTTTATAATTTTTGAATAGAATTTTTACCAAGAATTATTGTACGAATGTGAAAGTAGAAATCAATATATTTTATTGGGAAGAGAGATTTTTTAGGAATTGGTTGGGAAGTTAAAATTTCAGGATTTTGTTTTTATATATAGGATAGATGTGCAAAGGGAATTGTATTACACTATTTTATAAATTTAAAATAGAATTTTTACCCAGAATTATTGTACGAATTGGAAAGTAGAAATCAATATATTTTATTGGGAAGAGAGATTTTTTAGGAATTGGGCGGAAAGTTAAAATTTCAGGATTTTGTTTTTATATATAGTATAGATGTGAAAGTAGAAATCAATATATTTTATTGGAAAGAGAGATTTTTTAGGAATTGGTTGGGAAGTTAAAATTTCAGGATTTTGTTTTTATATATAAGATAGATGTGCAAAGGGAATTGTATTACACTATTTTATAAATTTAAAATAGAATTTTTACCCAGAATTATTGTACGAATTGGAAAGTAGAAATCAATATATTTTATTGGGAAGAGGGATTTTTTAGGAATTGGGTGGGAAGTTAAAATTTCAGGATTTTGTTTTTATATATAGTATAGATGTGAAAGTAGAAATCAATATATTTTATTGGAAAGAGAGATTTTTTAGGAATTGGTTGGGAAGTTAAAATTTCAGGATTTTGTTTTTATATATAGGATAGATGTGCAAAGGGAATTGTATTACACTATTTTATAAATTTAAAATAGAATTTTTACCCAGAATTATTGTACGAATTGGAAAGTAGAAATCAATATATTTTAGTGGGAAGAGAGATTTTTTAGGAATTGGGCGGGAAGTTAAAATTTCAGGATTTTGTTTTTATATATAGTATAGATGTGCAAAGTGAATTGTATTACACTATTTTATAATTTTAAAATATAATTTTTACCCAGAATTATTATACGAATGGGAAAGTAAAAATCAATATATTTTATTGGGAAGAGAGATTTTTTTGGAATTGGGCGGAAAGTTAAAATTTCAAGATTTTGTATTTATATATAGTATAGATGTGCAAAGGTAATTGTATTACATTATTTTATAATTTTTGAACAGAATTTTTACCCAGAATTATTGTATGAATGGAAAAGTAGAAATCATTATATTTTATTGGGAAGAGAGATTTTTTAGGAATTGGGCGTGAAGTTAAAATTCCAGGATATTGTTTTTATATATAGTGTAGATGTGCAAAGAGAATTGTATTACATTATTTTATAATTTTTGAATAGAATTTTTACCCAGAATTATTGTACGAATGGAAAAGTTGAAATCAATAAAAATATATGGGAAGAGAGATTTTTTAGGAATTGGGCGGCGGGAATTTAAAATTTGAGGATTTTGTTTTTATATATAGTATGGATGTGCAAAGGGAATTGTATTACACTATTTTATAATTTTAGAATAGAATTTTTATCCAGAATTATTGTACGAATGAGAAAGTAGAAATCAATATATTTTATTGGAAAGAGAAATTTTTTAGGAATTGGGCGGGAAGTTAGAATTTCAGGATTTTGTTTTTTATATATAGTATAGATTAAATTTTGTTGCCCAAAACATTTCAAAACTCTTTTATGCAAGGTTCACGGTCCTGAGGTTAAAAAAAAAAAAAAAAAAAAAAAAAAAAAAATCTAGTCAGATGTGTTTGAATAGACTTTTTAACGGATTAAAAAACTTTTAAGACATAATTAGAGTATTTTGGCAGCAGATATCTTTAAGTTTGTCTTAAAGAGATTTTGTAGCAATGAGATAAAACGTGAGTATGTGTGTTTTTTTCTTTTTTTCTTTTTTTTTTTTTTTTTTTTTTTGAAGAGAGTGTTTTGGGTAACCCTCTCCACGACTGATCAAAAAAAAAATGTAAAGAGAGTAGGGTAGATAGAGATTGAGTCAAGATTATATTTTTATAATGACTAGTATTTGCACCCGTGCGATGCACAAAATGAATTTGTTGTAATATATTAAGAATCGATATATAATTATGAATTGATATATAATTATTTAAATTAAAACATCAAATATTATATAGTGCAATTAAAGATATGCTTTGGATCGTTTATATATTTTGATGTTATCATTGCTTGAATTTGTGCAAATAATTGCTCAAATTAATAGCTAATGTCTAGATGTACGCATACGGTGCTATAACTTTGAAGATTTTATTTATCGTTATTTAGAATTTTCATAAATTAGGCAAATATGCTCGTTCTCTAACAACTCAGTTATAGATATGAATTAGTATCCTTATTCATTTGTATGGAAGATATATTTTTTTGTCTAGATATATAACATTTTTTTCATTTAAAAAAAAAAAAAACTTAATGTTTACCGATTATGTTTACACATTATTGAAACATCTTTGTAGACGACATTGGTAGTGACAGACAACACAATCTTGTTCATCTTCATCTAGAGCTAACACCTTCAATCCATCAGGACGGATTACTTGGATTAAAATATATAATGGTAGAATATTACTCAATTAGTTATCATTTTATATTTCCAGTCAATTAGTGAGATCAGATTCATTTTCAGTCAATTATTCTTTTTTTTATTTTCAGTCAATTAATCAATTAGAATATCAAATGCAGTTATATTTTTACCTAATTTTTGTTCCATTTTTAATTGATGATGTAGATATTATTATTGAAATATTTTCGTTTCATTTTTAATTTACATTTACTATTGTTTAAAATATGCATTTACTATTGATAATGTAGAATATTATTATTAAAATATTTTTCTCGAATTTTTAATTTTCATTCCATTTTTAAATAAAATGCAATGATCTGACCATTTTTTTTTAGTCAATTATGAAACATTTTTTATTTGCAGTCAATTATTAATATTCATTTCCTTTTATATTTTCAGTCAATTAGTAATATTAGATTCATTTTCAGTCAATTATTTTTTTTATTTTCAGTCAATTAGAATATAGATGTATTGATATTTTTACATAATTTTCGTTACATTTTAATTTGATGATGTAGAATAATATTAACGAAATATTTTCGTTCCATTTTTAATTTATATTTACTATTTTTTAAAATATGCATTTACTACTTTGATGTAAAATATTATTATTAAAATATTTTCTTTCTATTTTTTATTTTCTTTTACTTCTAAACAAAAAGAAAAAAAAAACTTTGGACTTCTCACAACTTGCCCACATTGATGGGCAAGCAATTATGTTTGTAAACATTTTCAAGAGCTCATCTTTCCAAACATTTTCAATGTGATATTAAAATGATCCCACATCATTTTTCTTATTTTTTTCTAATTTTAATTTTATTTTGTATATCGTTTTGTTTGGATGATGATGATTATTATTATGATGATGATGATGATGATTATTATTATTATTATTATTATTATTATTATTATTATTATTATTATTATTATTAACTATTTTAAAAAAAATTGAGATTGACAAATTCACCATTTTAACAATTTATCTTTAATCAAAACACCAAAAATATTATTTAATAACTCAATAAATACATTTTTGGTTAATCTTTCTCAACCCACTAATAATAAATAAATAATAAATAATGAATAAATAAATAAAAACTAAAATAAGAAGACAAAACTAAGGTTTCTTAAATAAGAACCTTTTAACTTCTCAATACGTGCAACATTGATGGGCAAACAATTATGTTTGTACCTCTTATATAGAGGAGCTCAAGAGCTCATATTTTCAATTATTTTCAATGTGGGATCAAAATAATCCCATATCATTTACAAAGGGAGCCCGTGGCTCCCCTTTGTCTTATTCTTTTTTTTTTTTTTTGTTAATTTTAATTTTATTTTGTATATAGTTTTATTTGGATTATTATTATTATTATTATTATTATTATTATTATTGTTGTTGTTGTTGTTGTTGTTGTTGTTGTTGTTGTTGTTGTCGTGTTGTTGTAATTTGATTATTTGGCAAATTCGACAAAATTTTAACAAATTCGCATGTTTAACATTTTATATTTAATTAAAATATCAAAAATATTATTTAATAACTTAGCAATTTGCTCCAAACTGCTAAAAACTAAAACAATACATATACATTTTGGGTTAATCTTTCCCAAACCCCCTAATAAATTAAAAAAACTAAAAAAAAAAAAAAACTAAAATAAGAAGTCACTAAGATAAGGTTTATTAAATAAGAGCCTTTTGACTCGTTGGGCTTCAATATGTTGAGAAAGTTTATATGAACAGATATTATATGTAACAGGGTCAATCGTATAGTTATGCTGTGGAACCGTGTCCACCTTGCAAGGTGGACACAATTCTATGTTAATAATTACTGAACTATATGTTCATAATTATAAAGCTATATATTCATAATCTTTGAACTTCATATTCATAATTATTGAACTCTATATTCACAATTACAAAACTATATGTTCATAATTACTTAATTATATGTTCATAATTATAAAGCTATATATTCATAATTTTTTAACTTCATATTCACAATTATTGAATCTCTATATTCATAATTTCATAACCATATGTTCATAATTATGTTCACAACACTATGTTCATAATTATAGAACTATATATTCATAATTATGAACAATTTTGGAACTGTGTCTACCATGCAAGGTGGACACGGTTTCACGGCATAATTTGTCGGGTCAATAGTACTCAAAAATAAAATAGGAGCCTTTGGACCTCTCAATACTTGCCCACATTGATGGTCAAACAATTATGTTTGTAAGAGGAGCATTGCTCCTCTTATATAGAGGAGCTCAAGAGCTCCTCTTTCCAAACATTTTCAAAGTGGGATCAAAATGATCAAGCATCATTTACAAAGGGAGCCCGTCTCTTTTGTCTTCTTCTTATTATTTTTAATTTTTAATTTTATTATATTTTGTATATCGTTTTGTTTGGATTATTATTATTATTATTATTATTATTATTATTATTATTATTATTATTATTATTACTACTACTACTAGTATTTCACCCGTGCGATGCACGGACATAAAATTCTAAATATTGAATTTATGTTAAAAAATTGAAAGTAATTATTTTTGTTATTATAGTTGCAATATAAACATTTTTTTTGAAATTGGAAGCGTTTCTAAATTTAAAAAAAAAAACTATTATATATATACAAAACAATAATAACATTATGATATGACATTGAAAATCTCAAAAAAAAAATTACAAATTATTAAAAATTTCTTTGTACATTACATTTTCAAATATACAAAAACTGATGTTTATTTGTATGACTATTTATTTAAGAGATACCAAAAAAACACTCTTAAATTTGAATTAAGTGCAGACATAGCTGAATGGACTGCTGAAACTGATTTCATTCCAAAAAGTATTTATTAGGTAGGTACCTAAACTTTTTAATTTTTATTTACTGAATTATAATTTTCTTTTTGTAAGTATTTATCTCAAATAACTTTTTTCCTCTTTAAAAAAATTAATCTGGACACTTTTTTGGAAATAAAACAATTACTTAGGTATTTCCTTTCTTTAGAAAAATAAATAAATATGGGACCTTGCTTTTAAAATAAACAATTTTATGTATTTGATTTATTTCTAAGGCCAAAATTGTGTTAGCTGTAAGCATGTTCATATGTTTAAGAACACATAGTTATCTCAAGAGTTAATACCATCTAAGGTCCTCCGAGTATAGTGGTTTTGCCACGTTTAGTCCTAAACTTTCAAATTGACCATTTGTGATCCTTCGACTTTCAAATTTAACCATTCGTGGTCTAAGTTAACCACACATGGTCCTTCAAGTTTCGAAATTTAACCAGTAGTGGTCCTCATGAAAAGACCATGGATGGTTAAAATTTAATAGTTGAAGGACCATGTGTGGTTAACTTGGACCACGAATGGTTAAGTTTGAAAGTCGAAGGACCACATATGGTTAATTTGAAAGTTTAGGACTAAACATGGCAAAACCACTATACTCGGAGGACCTCAGATGGTATTAACTCGTTGTCTCAAATGATTGTTAATACTGTATTGTTTTTGTGAATTTGCAATATTATTACAAAATTTTCTTCCTTAAAACTATTTTTTCATATATATATATATATATATATATATATATATATATATATATATATATATGTATATATATCTGTGTGTGTGTGTATTTATGTTCTAAGCTTATTTCTATCAAAATTTCATATCTAGTGTCTAAAATGCATGAGAAGCCAGACACAGCTGGATGCAAACATACAGTTGACAGTTAATTATTTTCACTTAATTATTGAAATTTTTGAAATGTAATTGAGTTAAGTATGCTAATTACATCAATCAAATCTATTCCTAAATACAACCTATATCGGACGATATACATCATCATTTTGAATAAAAACTTCTACATGTCTTCACTGCAGCTTGTATTCTACCTGTCAATATAATGTTTTCCAACCAAGAAAAAAAATAGAACAGACATATATAAACAATTCAAATATAAAATTAACTTAAATAAAATAGAAATTAGCAACTCAAAAGATAAGTTTAAAATAGTTCCAAACATGTAGAAATAAAGCAAACAGTCTTTTTTCCAAAAAAAAAAAAGACAAACAGTCTAATACAGTCCCAAACAATGCAGAAGCACTGTCCTCCAAAACTGTTTATCAAATTGTTCATTCATCCAAAGCAACTTCATATTCGTCAATAATCTTTTCAACTTTGACAGTGTATCTTATTCTTCTTTTTTGAACTCTGTGTACTGGAAAATTCATCTAGTAGGCATCTCCTAACTGCATTACTTTCAGTTCCTGTAACAGTCCTTTCTTGATCAGCATTCACAATCACAATGGGGCTCTCTGTCTCATGGTCTGAAAAAAATCCCTATATAGATATCACACTTTTATCAAAACAGAATACTTAACTCACCTAATCATCTTCCCAATCATCATCTTCAAGTTCCAACATTGAAGTCAAATCATTATCCTTACCATCAAGAAGTCCAGGGTAGAAAGTAGCCTTTCACCAGAGTTTTATAGTGTAAATACTAAAGTCAAATGTGGAAATGGGCAGAACCTTTTTTCTGATGAGATTAGGAGCAGGAGCAAACACTTAGTCTAAAGAGCAAGAACACTTGGTTTGAAGAGCAAGATGCTCATCTCTGAAGAGCAAGGTGCTCATCTCTTAAGAGCACGATGCTCATCTCTGAAGAGCAAGATGCTCATCTCTGAAGAGCAAGATGCTCATTTTGGAAGAGCAGGAGAAAGAGCAAGATGAAGTTGCAGGAGAGGATTTGCTATAAATAGGCAACTCCTCTTCATCCAATCTCATCCCATTCCATCAGGAACTCTCCCATTAGCATAGCAAAATATAGAGAGTAGAATAGAGAGTTATATTTGTAATTCCTATTTGTAATATCCTTTTGCCAATACAGAAAATCCTTCTTCAAATTGCTTTTATTTTGTGTATGATTTATTTTAAATCTTACACTAGAAATATTCTCATTATTTCCCGTCCGAATTGCCGCTGTATTTTGGTGTTATGAACCGTATCGATCCTAACAAGTGGTATCAAAGCCCCAGGTTGGTTCATCGATATATTTGTACTGTATCGTTTATGTTAGAACTCATACTGGTAAAGTGACTGTACATGTCTAGGAAAAGATCTGGTTAAGACTTGATATTTAAGCAGTCCATTTGTGACTCACCTCTCTTCTCCAGAAATATTTTCCTGGTGTACTGTTCACAAGACCGGTAGTTTTCTATTATACGATACTATTTAGATATATTGTTCAGGATCAAGAACACCACTTACAATGACGGCAAAATACGAGATTGAAAAGATCAATGGGAACAGTTTCTCGTTGTGGAAAATGAGAATGAAAGCAGTTCTCAGGAAAGATAACTGCGTTGCAGCAATTGAAGAAAGACTAGCCAATTTCACTGACGATGCCAAGTGGACAGAAATGGATAGCAACGCTATTGCCAATCTGCACTTAGCACTTGCTAATGAAGTTTTGTCAAGTGTGGCGGAAAAAGGTACGTCAAAAGAGATATGGGATACTCTCGTAAATTTGTATGAGGCCAAATCACTGCACAACAAAATCTTCTTGAAGAGGAAGCTATACACTCTCAGGATGATGGAGACATCCTCAGTAACTGAGCACATCAACACTATCAACACTCTATTTTCACAACTCTCGGCGTTGAGTTATAAAATAGATGTGAATGAACGTGCTGAAATTTTACTCCAAAGTCTACCGGATTCATACGATCAACTCATTATCAATCTAGTCAAAAACAATGAGGTACTTGTCTTCGATGCCATTGCAGCTGCGGTTCTTCAAGAAGAAAGTCGGCGCAAAAACAAAGAAGACAAAGTTGGAATCTCACAATCTCAGGCGTTGACAGTGACAAGAGGAAGATCAACGGAGCCTGGCTCCAGTGGGAGTCACAACCGAGGTAGATCAAAGTCAAGGGGTAAGAAGAATGTCAAGTGTTTTCACTGTGGCAAAAAGGAGCACTTCAAGAGTGAGTGTTGGCGGCTCAAGAAGGATGGGACCAAAGGCAAAAATCCCGAGACGTCAAATGCTTAGGGATGTGTTGTGAGTACATCGGATGGAGGCGAAGTTCTAATTGGTGTTGCAGCAACAATTGTAGAAGGCAGAAAGAGTCTAGCTGATGTTTGGCTCATGGACTCCGGAGCAACCTGGCATATGACTTCACGAAGAGAATGGTTTCATGAATATGAACCTATCTATGGAGGATCAGTCTTCATGGGAGATGATAATGCCTTAGAAATTGCTGGCATTGGTACTATCAAATTAAAAATGTTTGATGGTACGGTTCGCACTATCCAAGAGGTACGACACGTGAAAGGCCTGAAGAAAAATCTATTGTCTCTAGGACAATTAGATAGCCGTGAATGTAAAATTCACATTCAGGATGGGATCATCAAAGTAATCAAGGGCGCGCTTGTGGTGATGAAAGCTGAAAAGATAGCGGGCAATCTATACATGCTTAAAGGAGAAACACAACTACAAGGAGAAGCAGCTGTTGCATCAGACAATCTTATAGAGGAATCAATGATGATATGGCATCAAAAACTTGGCCACATGTCGGAACGAGGTCTAAAGATTCTTGCTGATCAGCATCTTCTTCCGGGGTTAAAAAAGGTTTCATTACCTTTTTGTGAGCATTGTGTTATAAGTAAGCAGCATAGATTGAAGTTCGAGAGCTCTAAAGCAAGGAGCAAGGCTATCTTGGAGCTAATCCACTCTGATGTTTGGCAAGCACCAGTTATATCCCTGGGAGGTGAAAAGTATTTTGTATCCTTCATAGACGATTACTCGAGGAGATGTTGGGTGTATCCAATCAAGCAGAAGGCGGATGTATTTGAAGTTTTCAAATTCTTCAAAGCGCGTGTGGAACTTGAATCCGAGAAACGGATCAAGTGTTTGAGGTCGGATAATGGAGGAGAATATACTAGTGATGAGTTTGATAAATTCTGTCTACAAGAAGGTATCAAACGGCAGTTCACGGTGGCATATACTCCACAAAAAAATGGAGTGGCAGAGCGGATGAATAGAACCTTGTTGGAAAGAACAAGAGCAATGTTGAGGACTGCAAATTTGGCAAATTCATTTTGGGCAGAAGCAGTCAAAACCGCCTGTTATGTGATCAATCGGTCACCATCAATCGCAATTGATCTGAAAATGCCAATGGAAATGTAGACTGGTAAGCCATCCAGTTATTCTCACTTTCATACATTTGGGAGTCCGGCATATGTGATATACAACGCTCAAGAAACATCTAAACTTGATCCAAAATCAAGAAAATGTGTTTTCTTGGGGTATGCTAATGGAGTGAAGGGGTATCGCCTGTGGGATCCCACTGCCCACAAGGTTATCATCAGCAGGGATGTTTTATTTGTAGAAGGGAAGGTACAAGAAAGTGAAAGCACTGGGAACGAGAAACCAGTGACAATTACAGTACAAGTTGAGGGAAGGAAGGAAGAAGAAATTCCAGTTTCCCCTGGAGCAACAATAGAGCATGATGATCAAGATCAAGCTGAGTCTTCAACTTCTGAAGTTCGACGATCAATTTGGGAAAGGAGAGAACCAGCTTGGCACTCAGATTATTCTATGGAGAGAAATGTTGCATACTGTCTACTAACAGAAGATGGTGAGCCATTAACTTACCATGAGGCTATAAAAGGTCCAGATGCATCTCTGTGGATGACAGCAATGCAAGAAGAAATTGAAGCTCTCCATAAGAATAAAACTTGGGAACTTGTCCCATTGCCACGAGAAAGGAAGGCTATCGGGAACAAATGGGTCTATAAGATCAAACGAGATAGCAACAACCAAGTGGAACGGTATCGTGCTCGATTAGTTGTGAAAGGATTTGCTTAGAAGGAAGGAGTTGATTTCAATGAGATATTTTCTCCTGTTGTATGACTTACAACGATTCGAGCAGTCCTAGTGATGTGTGCTGTGTTTGACTTGTATCTTGAGCAGTTGGATGTGAAAACTGCGTTTCTACATGGAGAACTTGAAGAAGAGATTTACATGCTCCAACCAGAATGTTTTGAAGAAGAAGGGAACTTGGTTTGCAGGTTGACCAAATCTCTATACGGTCTCAAACAGGCGCCGAGATGTTGGTATAAGAGATTTGATTCATCCATTCTGAGCCTTGGATACAACAGGTTTAATTCTGATCCTTGCGCATATTGCAAGAGATTTGATGATAATCAGTTTATCATCTTGCTGTTGTATGTTGACGACATGTTGGTAGTAGGCCCCAACAATGATCGTATCAAGGAGATGAAGGCTCAACTGGCTAGGGAATTTGAAATGAAGGACTTAGGACCAGCAAACAAGATTCTAGGGATGCAAATTCACCAAGACAGAAATAATAGGAAGATTTGGCTTTCTCAGCAGAATTATCTGCAAAAAATCTTGCGGCGCTTCAACATGCAAGATTGTAAGTCAATTTCTACCCCTCTTTCTATTAATTTCAAGTTATCCTCAAGTATGAGTCCTAGCAACGAAGCAGAGAGGATGGAGATGTCTCGAGTACCGTATGCATCAGCAATGGGCAGTTTAATGTTTGCTATGATCTGCACTAGACCAGACATTGCACAAGCAGTGGGAGCGGTCAGTCGATACATGGCAAATCCTGGTAGAGAGCATTGGAGTGCTGTGAAGAGGATCCTTAGATATATCAAGAGTACCTCAGATATTGCATTGTGTTATGGAGGATCAGATTTCATCATTAGAGGCTATGTTGATTCAGATTATGCAGGTAATCTTGATTGTAGTAAATCCACCACGGGTTATGTGTTTACTCTTGCTGGCGGAGCAGTAAGCTGGATCTTGAAGTTGCAGTCGGTTGTGGCAACTTCAACGACGGAAGCAGAATATATAGCTGTTACTCAAGCTAGTAAAGAGGCTATATGGTTGCAAATGCTATTGGAGGAGCTCAGGCACAAAGTAGAGAAAATGACTCTATTTTGTGACAGTCAGAGCGCTTTGTACTTGACAAAGAATCCAGCATTTCATTCCAAGACGAAACACATACCGGTCCAATTTCACTTTGTTCGTGAAAAAGTGGAAGAAGGGAGTGTGGATATACAGAAAATCCATACTAAAGATAACCTGGCAGATATGTTAACAAAGACGATTACCAACGATAAATTCGTATGGTGTAAATCCTCAATTGGCCTTACAAGTATGCAAGCAGCATGGAATTGGCAGAAAGGATGAAGGTCCACATTGTGACTTTAAGTGGGAGATTTGTAAATACTAAAGTCAAATGTGGAAATGGGCAGAACCTTTTTTCTGATGAGGTTAGGAGCAGGAGCAAACACTTGGTCTGAAGAGCAAGAACACTTGGTCTGAAGAGCAAGATGCTCATCTCTGAAGAGCAAGGTGCTCATCTCTTAAGAGCACGGTGCTCATCTCTGAAGAGCAAGATGCTCATCTCTGAAGAGCAAGATGCTCATTTCGGAAGAGCAGGAGAAAGAGCAAGATGAAGTTGCAGGAGAGGATTTGCTATAAATAGGCAACTCCTCTTCATCCAATCTCATCCTATTCCATCAGGAATTCTCCTATTAGCATAGCAAAATATAGAGAGTAGAATAGAGAGTTATATTTGTAATTCCTATTTGTAATATCCTTTTGCCAATACAGAAAATCCTTCTTCAAATTGCTTTTATTTTGTGTATGATTTATTTTAAATCTTACACTAGAAATATTCTCATTATTTCCCGTCTGAATTGCCGCTGTATTTTGGTGTTATGAACCGTATCGATCCTAACATATAGTAGAATTTAAGCATGTAAGGATGACTGCAAGTTTTATAGGTGTAGAAATGAGTAATGCACATGAAGTTTTTTATGCAATATACATTGCCTTCAACAAAGTTATTAAGACTACAAACATGCTCCCCCTGAATATGAAAGTGAATATAGACTCCCTATATAACATGAACACAGTGACAGTATATTAATAGGCCTCAGTCATAGTATTACTCCCTATATATTGAATTTAACGAAACTAAATACATACCTTGCAACTGCTGCATACATTAATTCATTTTTTATGTTTCTCTATCAATCAGGAATAATGTATTCATAGGATTTCATCATATTTGAAATCTCTTTTGACATCCTGAGTAGATGAGAATTGGGCTAGAAGATTGGAAGCTCTACCGATTTGCAGACAGGTACATGCTCTTCTTCATATATAAAGTTATCTTTTTTCATTTATAAAATCATTATTCATTAGGCTTGCTTTAAGATATAGTAAATAGTAAATAGTAAATTAAACTATAGAATTATATATCAACACACAACAATGCATGAACACATGAACAATGTTTCACTGTAGTATACAGAGAATCATAAAAATATGCATACATAACCTAAATAATTTTGTCTATATTTTACCTCTATTTGAATAGGTGTGTTTCCTCTTGAAGCAAGCTTCTTTGTTAATCGTAGCATCCTCCTAATCTCTATCCATATTCTATTCGCAGATCAATTTCCACCTTCTCCTTTGCAACATTCAGCCTCGCCTTCTGCCCGTCGCAACATACAAAGCAGCAACTCACAAATATGCTCACACAATCTGTTCATCACATGTAAATCAAATAAATGAAATGGTAGATTTGGGAATTGCACACATACCATTGCCAACGGCAAATCACACCATGGTCTCCATTCCGGCTCTATCGCGCAAATCCGACTTGGGATCCCTCCAATACCGCCCTATTCCGCAGCAGTATCCTTCTGCAGTCATCCTCGGAGAATCGCACTAATCATTCATATTTCTTCAGTAATTGAGTAATGTATGTATGAAAGAGGATCTGCTTCTACAATATGGAATTTATAGAACTCCATGAACGACTGATCTGAATATATCCTATTAATAATATCTGCATTGATACACTGCTGCCGGCATTGAAATACGAAAGGGTTTGAGCAACTTTCGATAAAAAAAGGTAATAATAAAGGGGTTTGAGCAACTTCCGATAAAGTATAATAAACCAACATTTTACGCAAAGAATACGTCTCTCACTAAACAGACCTTAAACACTACCGCTTTTATTTAACAAAGGTTAAACTATCAATGATCAAAACTACGTAGTTTCATTTGGGCGGGAAAATGAAACAATTTGATTGGCCATGGCTATATGGCTTTAATATATAAAAGGATTATTATTATTTTTTGTAATTTGATTATTGATAAATTCACCAAAATTTTAATAAATTCGTCATTTTAACTTTAATCAAAACACCAAAATATATTATATAATAACCCAGTAATTTACTCCAAACTGCTAAAAACTAATACAACACATGCATTTTGGGTTAATCTTCCACAACCCCCACTAATAATAATTAAATAAATAAATAAATAAAAACTAAAATAAGAAGACAAAGTTAAAGCTTCTTAAATAAGAACCCTTTGACTTCTCAATACATGCCCACATTGATGTGCAATCAATAATGTTTATAAGAGGATCATTGCTCCTCTTATATAGAGGAGCTCTCTCTTTTCAAACATTTTAAATGTGGGATCAAAATGATCCCACATCATTTACAAAGGGAGCCGGTGGCTCGCCTTTGTCTTCTTTTTTTTTTTTGGTTAATTTTAGTTTTATTTTGTATATAGTTTTTTTTTGGATTATTATTATTATTAATGTTGTTCTTGTTGTTGTAATTTGATTATTTGGCAAATTCGCCAAAATTTTAAGAAATTCGTCTATTTAACATTTATATTTAATCAAAACACCAAAAATATTGTTTAATAACTTAGCAATTTGCTCCAAACTGCTAAAAACTAAAACAACTCATATACATTTTGGGTTAATCTTTCTCAAACCCCCTAATAGATTTAAAAAAAAAAAAAACTAAAATAAGAAGCCATTAAGATAAGGTTTCTTAAATAAGAGCCTTTTGACACGTTGGGCTTCAATAGGTTGAGAAAGTTTACATGTAACAGGGTCAATCGAATAGTTATGCTGTGGAACCGTGTCCACCTTGCAAGGTGAACACCGTTCTATGTTTATAATTACTAAACTATATGTTCATTATTATAAAGCTATATTTTCATTATTTTTGAACTTCATATTCATAAGTATTCAACTCTATATTCATAATTACAGAACTTTATGGAGAAAATTACACTTTTGATCCTATACTATTGAGGTCTTGTTAATTTCAGTACTCGACTTTAAAAAGTAATAATTTAGTCCTGTGACTATGCAATTTTTAACACATTTGGTCATTCCGGCCAAATGTTGTCCGGAAAAAGCATAAACCTTTTTTAATTATTTATTCATAGGAACAAAATGGTCAATTGACTTAAAAAGGGAAAGTTATTTGCTCTGATTTCACTGACAACATCTTCGATCTCCGGTGAGCTACAACGGGAGCTGTTGCTGCTCCGGATTGGAACAAAGTCTCCTCGAGCCATGAATTTGTTTTCCGGCATTCTAAACGGCGGCGGCGGCGGAGGCTTCGGTATTAATGGCGATTGCGTGCTGCTGTTCAAATTCTCTTCGTAGTAGTTCCTTTTTGTTTTTGTTCTCTTTTCCCTTTTTGTTTGGTTGAATAGAGAAGATATAGCGGTTACTATTTCCTTCGTCACGCCGCTCTTTTTCCTATGAAGTTTCCGTATATTTTCCTCTTGGGAATGGCATTGTCACGGTGGGCGGCGGCGGCGGAGGTGGCGGTGGCGGTGCTGGTGGCATGGGGGGAGGAGCAGGGGGGCGACTTTCAAAAAACTCCTCTGCTCTTTCATTACTATGCTTTTCAGCTTTTTCCTTCCGCAGGCGTTGTCACTGCTCTTCATTTTGGTGTAAAGTTGATTGTGATGGTAGTGTTGGGATTGTGTTGCCTTGTCAAAGAATGCCTAGTTGTAAGGCTACTGAACTGCATGAAGAAAGAAATTTCATGAAGTCTCCACTTTCTTGGGAGCTCTGTGAGCAGTGATAATGTGATTCAGACACCCAGCTCGGATTCCGCCTCATATAGGCACACCACTTTTTCTTGCTTAAATGTTGATGATAAGCATGAATTTGAATCTGAACTTGATGATGGATTGGCAAAAGTTGTTAATGGAGTGAGGTTACCATCACAAGCAACATCTGATCTTCTCCGTTTCAACTTCGTTCGTGACCACGGCGGCGGCATCTCACAAATAACTTTCCCCTTTTTTATTAAATGTCAATTGACCATTTTGTCCATACGAATAAATAATTTAAAAAGGTTTATGCTTTTTCTGACAATATTTGGCCGGAAGGACCAAATGTGTTAAAAATTGCATAGCCACATGACTAAATTGTTACTTTTTAAAGTCGAGTACTGAAATTAACAAGACTTCAATAGTTATAGGACCAAAAATGTAATTTTCTCGAACTCTATGTTCATAGTTACTGAACTATATGTTCATAATTATAAAGATATATATGCATAATTTTTTAACTTCATATTCACAATTATTGACTCTCTATATTCATAATTACATAACTATATGTTCATAATTACGTTCACAACACTATGTTCATAATTATAGAACTATGTGTTCATAATTTTTGAACTATATATTAATAATTATGAACAATTTTTGAACCGTCTCCATCTTGCAAGGTGGACACAGATCCACAGCATAATTTGTCAGGTCAATAGTACTAAAATAAAAAAAAATAAAATGCAATTATATGTTTGTAAATGCTCCTCTTATATAGAGGAGTTTAACCAAACATTTTCATTGTGGAATCAAAATGATGCCACATCATTTACAAAGGGGAGCCACCTTTGTCTTTTTCCTATATTTTTTTTTAATTTTATTTTTTATATAGTTTTGTTTGGATTATTACATTTGTTGTTGTTGTTGTTATTATTATTGTTATATTGTTATTGTTATTATTTTAATTTTAATTTTATTTTATTATTATTACATTATTACATAGGATTTTTATTATACTTGAACAATAATATTATCAATTATATTATACAATATAATACCATACATAATATTATCAATTAATAGATTTTATTTAATTTCCATTTGACATTTACTTACCAAATAAGTTTTACTACAAAAGTCTGGGCGGAAAAAATGAAATAGGATGATTTTGTTGTTGTTTTTTTTTTTTTTTTGAAAAGAGATTATTTTTTTATATAATAATAATAATAATAATAATAATAATAATAATAATAATAATAATAATAATAATAATAATAATAATAAAAATAATAATATAATATATAATATATATAAATTAATTATTACCCTAATACTTAATTTATAATTCTGATTTTAAAATTCTTATTATTATTATTATTAACATTAACATTTGATTAGTTTTATAAAAAAATGTAAATTCTAAATTTTGTGTGAATAAATTTAAACTTTAGTCCGACGCATTTCCTTATATGATTGTATAGCATTTAAATTTTGCATGATTATTATAGTGCATAAGTGTATGTATGATTAGAAATATTCATGTTTTGTTAATTTAATAATTTCATTTCTTTAATTATATTTCATATTTTATTAATTGTAATTTAATGAAATTGTCACAAATATTTCTATGAAAGAAATCTTATATTTCTCAATTTCATTAATTATATTAATTATAGTTACCAAATATTGTGGCAATTACCATAATAATTTCATTAATTATATTAATTATAATATTTGTACTAATATCTTCCAAAATTTAAATACATTACCATAATAATCACACAAAAGAATGAAAGAAAAATTATCAGAATAATTAGCTTTAATAAAAATAAGCAAATTATATATTAAGGTAAGTATAATTTATTTCATGCCAATAATATTATACATTAAGTATAAAAATATATATGTATATAAATTATCATAATAATTACACCTAAAAGGTAACAATATATAATTATTAGGAAATTGTATTAATAATTAATTATTAAGGCAAAATAATATTATACATTATATATATATATATATATATATATATATATATATATATATATATATATATATATATATATATATATATATATATATATATATATATACTTTTAATTTTATATTGATAACCATAGTCTATGTACATACTTTAAGAAAATATTCATTATTAAAGAGGAGATATAATTTAAAAAGTAAATTATTTATTAGATTACCTAATATAATTATCTTACTGATTCCATGCTACTATGTATAATTCATATATTTGAAAGCTTTTTAAATCTAAATACCTATTAATTGCCTTAATAATTAAGATAATTGTTAGTCAATCAATATTCAATAGTACTAAAAGTATTATTTTGAATTTTTATACATAAGATATAATATTATTAAATCTAAATAATTAAAAATAATGTGTCCATATTACAAAATATTTTATAATAGTAATTTTTATTGCCTAATAGAATTTGGCAATTATTAAACATTATTTATGGTAATTATTGTATGACATTTAATACTAAAATTATTAGGTAGAATTTTTATAATTAAGGTATACTATTATTAAATCAAAATTATTAAAAGTAATGTATCCACAATATAAAATAAATTATACTTGTCTTAAAAATCGTTTTTTTTAATGCTACTGACTCTATTACATTGTATTAATATAAATTTACAATAATCATTTATTAGTATAAATTTACAATTATAAATTTGTATAAGGAAAACATAGAAACTTCTGACCCTCACATTCCCACTCTCTTTAGAAAAAGGCAAAGTAGGATGAGAAATGGCCTCTATCTACAACGTCTTCACCCCTCAATTCGATTTAGTTTTTGCTTGATTGTTATTTTGCCCAACGAACCACGTAAACCCTTGACGCTGCTTGAGATAAAACGTGAGTATGTTTTTTTTTTTTTTTTTTTGAAGGGAACGTGAGTATGTTAAGCTCAACATAAATGTAAAGAGAGTAGGGTAGATAGAGATTGAGTCAAGATTATATTTTTATAATGATTTGGGTTAACTCTACTCCACTCTTCTCATTAACACAAAAGGTTTCACTAGTATCAATTACTAAAATGGTCCTTGACTATATTAAAATTATCAATTTGATCCTTGACTATTTTTTTTGATCAATTAAGTCCCTCAACTTTAAAAATATTAACCAATTTGGTCTTCTGTTAATTTTGCTGTTAGACTTCCGTTAATTTGAGACCAAATTGGTATTTTTCTATAGTCAAAGGACCGAATTGAACCGAATACCGAACCGAATCAAACCATACCGAACCGACGCGAACAACCAAACGGTGATGGATTATTGTATACTGAATGGTTTGGTAAAAAACTAAACCAAACCGAATTATTTGGTAAAAAACCGAATACCGTTTGAATTTTTTAAATATAATAATAATAATAATAATAATAATAATAATAATAATAATAATAATAATAATAATAATAATAATCTACAATTATAATAAGAGCCAATAATCACTTCTAAAAATTTGTCGATTTCCGACTACCTGAAAGTAGTCGAAAATGGCCTTAATTAGATCGGAAACGCCTGTTCCAACCTCTTTTCCGACCAATTTTGGTATTCGGAAAAATCACCCTCGCTATATCCGACCACGTGGTGGTCGGAAATAGCCACCACTTTTCTAAGGCCGTTGAAAAATGACGTGGAGAATAGTTGGCGGGTCCAGATTTTGCGACCACAGGTGGTCGGAAATATCGACCACTTTGGTGGTCGGAAAACTGGACGTAGTCAACAAAAAAATTCATTTCACCACAGAGGACCCCTCTGTAGTGAAAATAATATATATATATATATATATATATATATATATATATATATATATATATATATATATATATATATATATATATATATTGTTGCACGGTAAGATATTTGCTACAAAACATATAGACATTTCATACACTTGAAAAGAATCCATTCATGAATATACAGTTAAAAATTTAACACAAGTCAATCTAGAAAGAAAAGACAAAAACTAATGATACACGGATGCAGTTCTTACAGCTTCTTCATCAATGTCATGTATATTTGATGTCAGCTTCTTACCGCTATAAGTTATTGCATGAGGGCTGCAAGAATTGCAGACAGACACTTATGATGACATGTATGTTTGATGGATTCGATGAAAATAAGTATAAACAGATGGACATTCAAGAACCCATCCAATTTTGAATACAAAAGATAGATTGCCTAGTTGTTACCACATCATTAGAAAACCGGATTATGAATCCCAGGAAAGTTCCATAACTACCCATGGCAAAGAGCACAACAGCCTATAAAGTGGAACAGCAACAATAACAGCATTTAGGGAATACTAAATAAATAAATGACAGTAGATGCAATCTTAATTGGATCAATGGAATGGAATTTCCTTCAAACAGACAAGTGTACCATGTTGCCGGGATGGTCCTAATGCACGAGCCAGTCAGGAAGGTTCCATGATTTAACGAGCTCAACGAACAGTCCAAACACAGACCTCACAGCTCCAGCTGACTTCAAATCATCAGTTTCATTGTGTGGAATCACACAAGTGCCCTAAAACGATATCAACAAGAGAAAATGTTCTATAATAATAATGATACCAAAACTGACCTTACAAACTTTTCTTGCCGGTGATTCATATCTTCAGTTCATCCACTAAAATGTCCATATACAAGATCAATTTCAAAACTCCTTTATATGAAAGAAATTCTTCACTTAAACACCTTGCAATGGAGCAAGAAATAGACAACTAAGATTTCCTACAAAAACTATGAAGCATGCTGAGCGTACTACAATTCAGCATAATAAGATTACTTACAGGTAAATTAGCTAATAATCAAGTGCTTTCAGATAAATAACTCAAATTACTAGAGCAAGAAACTACATTAAGAACTAAACTACATGGCAATTCATCATAATATCAGTAGTATATATAAAATATGGATAATAATTAGAATCAAAGAAAGGCTTGCTTCACCAACATGGAAGGCCGAACATCGTTCACCTTCGACTTCCTCCAAGTCTTCTCTGTCTTTTCCTCAAGAGAGCGGGAATGGCCATTCCTGGCTTGCTGCTTCCAGCCCCTATATGGAAGAATACTCACCGTCATTTCAGTCTGATGCATAAATTGCTTTGTTTGGTCAATTGGTTACCTTGTAGAAAGACGAAGTATCATCTGTTTGTGCATCAGGCCATTTCTTTGCATCAAGATCCATCACTAAGCCAGGTTCCAGATTTGTTATAACCACCTGATATTAAACCCAAGTAAAATAAGAATCAATCTAGCATACACGATTTGTTATGGACACAAGCATGGCTATGCATTTTATGTTTACCCAGATACACACCTTAAGTGGATTAAGTACAACCATCACCTCGAGGTGCTGTTTTATTTAGTTCTTCTCTAATATGATACTCAAGATAGTCCATTTATATCATAGTGTGGTCAATGCATGTGTCAGTCCACTTAATCAGAAGATACAAAATGAAGTTCATATTTTCCATATATGAATATGCAGATACACTGCTTTCATGGCTACAGGCTCCATGCAAATTAGGAGAAGTAGATTGGAACGACTGCGGATTAGCACCACTAAGTGCAGCAATTTGACATTTTGTCTCACTGTTTTCAAAGGGGGAGGATATCAATACTAGAACCAAAAGATGCATGTAATGTGACAGATTACAGTATAGAGTAGAATCTTAGGCAAAGGAAGTTTTACACCCAAATGTTTGCTTTAATTCTAAACATTCAAAATGCTGGATTGTGAAGCTTATTTCAATTTATAATAGCTTTGGTAAGATGAAAGTGAAAATAACCAGTCCAGTAAATACATTTGATCTATTTTATACAAGGAATTTGCAAGGAAGAAGAATAAAAATGCAATTTTTAGTACAAAAGTTTCAGACTTTACATATAATTAAAAGAAAGGGAAGTGAAAAGGGCTGAGGGTATATAGTTTTACCTGTATTAATTCTTTATATATGCCTTTAACCCCCAAGATCTAGATATCTGTTGGGATGCCACCTGGTGTAGCATAATTAAAAAGTTGTATTCAAATAATTTACATCTTATAATTATAATTATAACTAATTAACAAAATAAACTAAAAATTAAGTAAATGGCATTGCATTCTTCAAAATAAGGAACAAAAGATAAGACACTTTAATATGATGTATAGGTAGACGTAGATTAAGTAAAAGATTCACCCGATAAACATAAATAAATACAACAAATATAGATTAATTATTTATGCAGTGTACTTACCTTCACAATGTCTCCAACCTGAAGCTTCTTCCAAGGAATACTCAACCATTTCTGATCTCCATAGATGTCTACATGGTCTAGATTTCAAACAATATGCACTCCTTACAATAAAATCAAACTAAACAGCATTCAATTAAAGAGCTAATGGTAACAGAACATTAAGTAGGGCAGGGAGTTAGCCTAGATTGTCTATTTCCTTGAACAAATATATTTAATCAAGGAGGGAGAGGGAAAACATTAAAGTTAAATATACAGGAAAAAAAAACAAGTTTCGACTAACATTCTAACAACCATTAAAGTTAAATTTCTTAATTGAAATAGTGTAATTGAAATAGCCTAAATTTGCACTGAATTTAGTTTTGAATTTGTACTGATGTGTTTAACCACATGATTTCACCTGTAAGTTCAACCAGTAGAAAGCTGCGGATAAAGCCTGTAATACCATTCAAGTAGGGGTGGGAATAGGCCAGGCCGGGCTAAGCTTTTGAAAATTAGGCCGGGACCTGTTAAAAAATATAAAGCCTAGGCCTGGGCCTGGGCCTGTATATAGGCTTTTTTTTAGGCTCAAGCCTAGGCCTACAGTAAGCCTGGCCTGGCCTGAAGCCTTTTTAAAAGCCTATTTAATAAATAGGTTTTTAAACGGCTTCAAAGTAGGTTCTAAATAGGCTTTGAGCCTATTTAAATAGGCTTAAAGCTTATTTAAAGCCTACATTTTAATATTTACCTGTAAATAATGATTATATTATTAAATTACATCAACCAATAATCATGAATGACAAAATCAAATTCATATTTCATAATAAAATTTCCAACAAGACAAGTTTAATAAATAAGAGTTCATAATACAAAAACAAAGTCCTTAATACAAAAGTCATATCACAAGTTTAACAACAAAGTCCACAATACAAACATACAAACATACAAACATTATACTTAATATTCAAACATAAAATGAAAAAGTCATGGCTTCAACATAATCTCCTCTTGTCCAGGATTCTCCTACACAATGAAAAAAATTGAGAATAAATAATGAAGTCCATTATAAGTTCAAGTGCTCATAATTCATAAATTATAAATATATTAAAATAATTAGTAATATAAAATAATATAAAATATTAAAGTAATAAGTAGATTCTTACCTTTGATTTTTTCTTCAGCTCATACTTGTTACGAAGCCAATCCCCACCACAAATAAGAGCTTCAATAGATTGCTCATTTAAGCTAGCACGATATTCATCAATCACCCTTCCCCCAGCACTAAATGTAGACTCCGATGCCACACTTGAAATAGGAACAGCTAGTATATCAGAAGCCGTCTTTGATAAAACTTTAAACTTTGGACTATTATTTTTCCACCACGCCAAGGCACAAAATGGTGAAGAAGAAGAAGGAATAAAAAGATTTTCCTCAAGATAAGTCTCCAACTCTGATTTCGTAAGAGGAATTGATTGACTTTGGTATACCATACTCAATATTTCTTGCATCCCTTTATCCATTTGTTGTCCACCATCAACCAGAGTGCTGCTTTCAACATTGACTTCACTATGTCCACTAGTAGAAGAAGCATCTTGACTATACAAGTTCACATAATCAAGATATAATTCTTCTAATGCCCTTTTCACCTTCTCCACATTCTTTTCAACATCACTTGGTGTTTTATACAATAAGGGAAAAGTTATCTTAATACCATTTAATTTTATCCTTGGATCTAAAACACATGCAATAGACATTAGCAAATTACATTCCCCCCAATATTTGTCAAATTTTGCTTTCATAGGTTTTGCCATCTCACTCATGAACATATCAAAACACTCAGCTGCATTATCAATAACCTTTTTCACCCTTTGAATTTCAGCAAGATACAAGTTAGGAGTAGGGTATAATCACTACCTGAAATGACATGAGTGGCATCATTAAAAACCTCCAAAAGTTGACAAACCTTCTCAATCTTGTCCCAATCCTCAAATGATGGCGCATACTTATATGTGGTTCTTTCTCATTGTAATCTGAAAAGGCATGTTTAAATTTACTTGCAGTACACAACATCAAGAATGTGGAGTTCCATCTTGTTGGACAATCAAGAATAAGTTTCCTTTCTTTTAATCTTTTTAATTCAACAACTTCATGGAATGACTTTAGCCTTGCATCTGAAGAATTTATAAATTTCACACTTTCACGAACATTGTGAATGACATCTTTAATAGTGTAAAGACCATCTTGCACTAACAAATTCAGAATGTGAGCACAACATCTAAGATGAAATAGTTGTCCATCAAGTACCAACTTACTGCTCAATGACATGTTTTCTTTCAAACTTCTAACACAAGAGTCATTGTAAGATGCATTGTCAACAGTTACTAAGAATATTTTATTCTCAATGCCCCATCCCCTCAAACACTTGAAAATAGCATTTGCTATATCTGTTCCTCGTCGAGGAGGAGGCACTTTGACAAAATTCAAAACTCTCTTCTGAAGGTTCCAACTAGCATCAACAAAATGACCTGTCACAACCATGTACTCAACTACTTGGTGACTTGACTTCCACATGTCTGTTGTAATGCTAACCTTACTCACATTATTCAAAATCTTTTTCAAAGTATTCCTTTCAGCTTCATACAATTGCAAACAATCACTTCTTGCTGTTTTACGAGCGACTCTTCTAAAATTTGGATTTCATATTCAAAAGCCCACATGAACATGTCATCCTCTACGATGCTAAATGGTCGCTCATGCACCATGATTCCACTAGCAATAATCTCCCTCATCTTTTCATTGGAGTATTTAGCATTAGGAACAATAAAAGGATTACCACCAGATTCACTAGGCGGGCGAAATTGTATTGTTGTTTGCTTATTTTGTCGAGAGATATGCAACTTCCGCTGCAAGCAAATCTCTGAGTGCCTCTTAAGATGGCTAGTGCTTGCACCCTTTCCCCCAATAGAGTATTTTTCCTTACAATACAGACACACTGCTTTCTTTGTACCATTAGCAAGTTCAATTTCTTCAAAATCATTCCATACCCGAGATGTTTTTTTCCACTTTTTTGTTATGATTGAATCATCAGCAACCGATTCAACCCTATTAACTTCTTTAGAATTGTTACTTTCAATTGGTTGACTTGAAGAAATTGATGGAGTTGTAGTTGTAACTTGCACATTAACTTCTTCAGGAATAGATTCATTTGTATTGTTACTTGTCATCCTATCACTAGTACAAAAAAAGCTTTTAGAGTCACCCATAAAACACTTTCCGAGTCACCTGTACAGGTGACTCGAATCTTGGAGACTGTGATTCTCCTCCGCTTTTCGAGTCACCCGTAAAGGGTGACTCGAAAAGCGGAGGATGTTTTTTTTTAATTTTTTAATACAGAGTATCCGAGGCACTTGCAGCAGAACAGGTGCCTCGGATACTCATTTATTAATATTATAATATTGCTTTTCCGCGGCACCTCTGACATGATAGGTGCCGCGAAAAGTTTTTATATTTTTTTTTATTATTACTTTCCGCGTCACCCTACTCCGAGAGGGTGACGCGGTTTTATATATTTTTTTAATATTTTATTTAAAAATTGAATATTACCTAATTTTATTGATTCAACCTGTACAGAATTTTCTAAATTCACCAAATGCACACAAAAATTTATCAAAAAAGAATAACAATTAATTAAACTATCTATAAATATTCAACAATAATTAAATTAAAATCAACTAATAATTAACACTAATAACTATAAACCCAAACACGTACAACAATATATATAATTCACAAGTAATAATCAACACAATAAAATACCACAATACACTTATAATATCAACACAATAAAATATCACAATACACTTATATATAATATCAACACAATAAAATACCACAATACACTTATAATATCAACACAATATATAATAACAATCAACACTACATTCAAACATAAACTAAGCATAAGTTACTCTTTAAACTAAATAAATTTACACGCACTCTTCTAGAAAATATTCTGCCCACAACTCTTGAACTTCATCTATGTCGTTCAAGGAGTAGGGTGCTTCATTATCAAATATCTACATAATAATTTTAATTATTCAAATTAGTAAACATATTAATTAATAAATTATAATTCAAATATACATATAGTTGTAATTAAATTACTTACCCCATGTAGACAATCAACCTTTGAATACTTAGTAACGATCTCTAACATGTATCTTAGTACATAATATCCACATTCAGTGCCTCCCAGATGTTGTGTGGACACTACAAAATACAAACAAAGGTTAATATCATATTAATAAATAAAAACAAAGGTTAATATCATATTAAAACTTTAACTTTTAACTTCATACTTTGCATTGCTTCCAATCAATCGCTTTAGTTCTTCCTCCAATTGTAGAAAGAGATCCAAAAAAAGGTAAGAAAAAGAAGAAATTGATATGAACTCATGTTTTAACTACACTACAAAAACAATTTTAATAGTGTCAATTTGACAAAAGCCTTATATAATAGCCCAGATTCTCATTAATAACCGATGTGGGGCGCATCATGAGTGGTGATAGTCTTGGTAGGATAAACTGTAATAATGTTACCCCTACCAGAGGTTTCCATTTCATATATGCATGCATGTACTTTAATTATATTGTGCTTATCTTAACTTGTGAGGCAGCTAGCATTCACTGCACTGAAATGAAATAGAATCTGTGGAAAGAAGGTGGATTTGGGACCAGTGAACAAGTGGTGATGATGAACATGGAATTTCTTTCAAATTAAATTGTTGGGAATTGGCCTGGAAATCTCTATTGATCAAACAACACTGCTAAATGGTATCTGATCTGCCACATAATATTTTGTGAACAATGAGCTCCATCAAAGCATATGCATATTGCACTTTTCTCTTTTAGGTTTTGAACTTTTGTAGTAATATAATGCAAAAGATAAAAGCAGATAGATGAGATCCCAGTGCAGATTGCACAAGAACATAATTGAAGCTTGGCTTGGCTTGCCCCTTCACTTTTCATTCCTAATAGATCCTTAAAGCTAAGGGCTTTAAGTATAGTATCTGATTTTGCCATTTCATTTGCTGAACACCACAACTCTTTTACACCTCAAAAGCCTTCATTCATCAACACATGAGTTCATATCAATCTCCTCTTTTTCTTACCTTTTTCTCAACTCTTATTACTATGAATTTAATAATAATAATTACTATTATTATTATTATTATTATTATTATTATTATAATACCCCTTGAAGAAGCAAAAGGCCAAAAAGGCAACCTGAAATAGAGAAGTAAAGAAAAACCAAGGATGACTAGCAATATAAAATCAACCAACTCCCATCACTAGAACTATCCTCTAAAAGAATGATTGCCATGTGAAATAGATAGAAGGGTTTTAATGGAATGGACTGGCCTAAGGAAGTGCATAAGAAATTACCTACAATATGTCAAACTAAGAAATGGTCCCCATGTGTTTAAAACTACTCACTGTTTTTTTTTCTTTTTTTTTTCCTGCAGGTTTTTTTTTACTGCATTTCTATTCATAAACAATGGAATTCTTAGGTTTTGTAATTTTTGACACACAAGCATACTTAAGATTGTACCATGTACTCACGAAGACACAAAACTAAAACTAAAGCTACTCACAAACTAAATTACACAAATGCATAACCATTTATTTTAAGCAAATTGATTTCCAGTCCAGAGTGGTCCCAATGGACACACATGGCAGTCGAACAACAAGCAATATCACCAAACAATACAAGTAATACAACCAAATAAGGAGAACTTACCGCGAGGCGGCGAGGTGACGCACCAGTTGGCCGTCGAGCGAGAGCTTAGGCGATGGCCAGCGATGGAGTTTCCAGATCTGTGGCGATGGAGCTTAGGGAGATCGACAAGGGTTGGCCGTCACGGCTGTCTGCAGTGGGAGGCGAGTTGGACGCACGGCGTGGCCGGCGATGGCCGGCAATGGAGTTTCGACCAGATCGGCAATGGAGATCGATCGTCTATGGCGATGGAGCTTAGAGATCAGAGATCGGTTTTTTTTTTTTTACTTAGGTAGTTTTTTTTTTTACTTAGGTTTAAATTGCGACCGATGAGTTATTTTTGGGTGGGAATCCGGGGCTCTAGTCATGGCAGGTGCCTCGAATTCCAATATTATTATAATAATAATATTGGAACCCGCGGCACCCTGTCCAAGAGGGTGCCACGGATTCCATTATTATTATTATAATAATAATAATAATATTATTATTATTATATCCGCGGCAACCACTTAGGGATGTGCCGCGGATTCTAATATTATTATTATTATAATATTATATCCGCGGCACCCTTTCCGTGTGGGTGCCGCGGATTCGCATATTAATATAATAATAATAAAATATCTGAGGCACCTCTTTATAATTGGTGCCTCGAAAAGTTCCCCCTTTTTCTATCCAAGACACCTTCACCTTGAAGGTGTAGTGCAAAGTACTACTTATATGTCCAATTTTGTAGTATTTTATATAATTTCATAAATATTTTACCATCAATACACAAACAAATTAACATCTAGTATCGATCTAATATTAAATATTATAAACAACTAAACATGCAGAAGAGGTCTTAGAAACTTTGCAATGAGAGGTCATAAATAAAGACATGCAGAAATAACAAAAACAACATAAAGAACGAAAATTAGTATAGTAATTACTCAACTAAACTAATTAGCAGAAATTACTGCAGACATAATTAGCATAAACAAAAGAAAATTACTAGCATAAACTAATTAGCATAAACAAAGAAAATTAATAAAGACATATGTATACAGTAAAGTAAACTAATTACTAAACTAAACTGCTAATTAACAGAAAATTAGTAATTACTAAACTAATTAAAAAGATCAGATTTTCAAAAAACTAAACTAATTACTAAACACTAACCTAATTAGCATAAACAAAGAAAATTAATAAAGACACATGTATACAGTAAACTAAACTAATTAGCAGAAAATTAGTAATTACTAAACTAAAAAGATTAAATTTTACTAAACTAAACTAATTAGCAGAAAATTACTAAAGACATAATTAGCATAAACAAAACAAAATTACTAGCAGAAAGTCAGAAACTAATTACCAAACACTAATTCAAAAAACTAAACTAATTACTAAACACTAACCTAATTAACATAAACAAAGAAATGATAGAATACAGTATACCGTAAACTAAACTACTAACTCAACACTAACCTAATTACCATAAACAAAGAATATAGTATACAGTAAACTAAACTACTTAGCAGAAAATTAATAATTAATTACTAAACTAATTACTAAACAGACAACAGTAAACACTAACAAGTAAACACTAACCTCCATCTTTAGTTCATATTACTAAACAAGTAAACAAAACTAAACTAATGGCAGAAAATAATAGTTGAAATCTATACTAACCTCCATATTTAGTTTATATTAATAAACAAGTAAACAAAAATTAACTAATAGCAGAAAACTACACTAACTTCTTTAATTTCTAGCCCGTCGTAGCCAAGCTGAATAGCAGAAGAGCAGTTGTCCTCTCCACTCGCCTCTCGAAGCCTCGCCGCTCACAGCCTCCGCGTCGCTGATGTTTATCGCTAGATTCGCAGCTTCCGCGTCGCCGATTTGGGGAAGACAGTAAGACACAACAATTCGACAAAGCCACAAGACTCCTAGGGTTATCTGTCTTTATACTTATATATATACTGGGTTATATTATAATTATTAAAAAATATTAGTTATAAAATGTAATATAAAATAATTAAATATTAAATATTATATATATATATATATATATATATATATATATATATATATATATATATATATATATATATATAGGCCAGGCCCGCAGGCTCGTAGGCCAGGCTTTTGTATATAGGCCTGGGCCTATTTAACTAAATAGGCTATTTAATAGGTCTAGGCCTGGCCTTTTAACTAAACAGGCCAGGCCAGGCCATAGGCCCCTGTGTAGGGGCCTGGCCTATTCCCACCCCTACATTCAAGAATGCTCGCCACATTCAGAATGGTTAAAGATGTCTACAATGGTGTATATGCAATGAACACAAACAGACTGCAAACTTAAAATGGAGTCTAACATCCTAATTGACAACTAACATACTGAAAATTGGTCGGCACAAAATGGAGTGAACAACAAAATAGAAATATATTATTTGAGTAAATGAAAGTTCAGGAACATCCACAAAGTAAACTCACCAATTTCCTTGCTGTGAATACATGTTATCTCCATTATTAATTTTTTCATTGGCAAATTCTTCAAGTATTGCTTGTTGTTTATCATTTAATTCTCTAGAAACAAGTTAAAACAATAATATAGAAAAAGCATTTAACATTGTCTGCAGCATGCATCTCAAAAGACTTCCGAAAAAAAAATAAAAATCATGAGATTTACATAGAACATATGATTATTATTAAAAAAAAAAAAACAACAAAACAAAACAAACACCAACAACACATGTATAAGAGAATTACGTTGGAAATCTTATGCAATAGAAAAGCTATATACATAATTCAATATACCAGGTAGCTGATCTAACTGCAAATTTAACTTTAATGTTTTTTTCTTAATCAAAATGCTAAGTTAAATTTAACAAATCAAAATGCTAAGCAAGTCGAATCTTAATCAAACACAGGTAATTAACGAACACAAGTTCAATATACCAGGTAGCTGATCTAACTGCAATAAGAGGGAGTATTATATATTTCTTGATATCTAAACCTACAAATCCATCTATATCTAATCAGAAATGTCAAAGCAAAAATGCAGGAAAAAAAATGCAGTTGAAATAAAATTTCTAAGCCCAAACCCTAGACAGAGACTAAAACTGTGATACCTTTTGGTTGAGGATGACGATGTGTGACTCCGTAGCTTTGCTTGAAGATGGCGATGACTCCGTAGCATTAGCTTGAGGTGCGACGGGGATGAAGCTGAGAGAACATTTGTTGGCCGGTGTCGCCGTATCGTCAAGGAGATCGTCAATTTATTTATTGGAGGCCGTTGTCGCCGTGTCGTCAATTTATTTATTAGAGATTTGCTGTATATTACGACTAATTATTAAATAGAATAAATGATTTAATTTTTTATGTCAAAGGAATATTAAAATTTACATTAACTTTAAATTCTGTATTAAATTATTAACTTTAAAATATTTGGTTATAGTTTTAGTATGACAAATCTATGTATTTAGGAGGTTGCAGCAGAATATAGTGACAAACTTATTAGTGGACATTAGGGCTTCCAAATATAATCTGACTGAAACTCGTCAAAGTTAACCAATTAAAAAAAAAAATGGTCATAACATTTTCAATCACCTTTTTAGTGGTTTGCCTTTCCGACCACCATTTAAAAGTGGTCGTTAATATTGTCCACATTTCAACCACTTAATAGGGTGGTCAATAATTTAGAAAAAAAAAAATTAATTTACCGTCCACTTTTCCTGATGGTCGGAAAAGTGGACGGAAAATGTTATTTTTCCAGCAATGAATGTTATGCCCTTAACTGGAACAAAAAAATATCGGAACAAAAAAATATCGGTAGTATTGTTTCTTAAATTGAATGGTTCATATTATTTTAATTTTAGTATTTTTTAAATAATTTTCCTTATTTACCCTCTATTATATTATTTTCTTCCCTTAAATAACCTAAATTCCGTTAGTATAAACTTTAGTAACGGAATATTCCGTTAATTATTTATTATTTTTAACTTACTCATTAATTTCTATAAGAAATGTCTTAGGTTCGAATTCCATCTCAATTAAAGTTGGCATAATTGTTAAATATATACTATGAATATGTTAAAAAATATTAAAAAATATATAATATAAAATTTAACATAAACTTTGGTCAAATAATTAGTCCAACTAAATACATAACATTCACAGTTAAAAGCATCAAAGAGTATAATAACTTTTAAAATCATTTGATTTTTATGCATTAAAAAAAAAAAACTAAATTTAGGTTAAGTTTTTATTTTCGTTTAATTAATCTTTTTTTTATTATTTAGATCAGAACAAAACTTAATATTTCAATTATACTTTTGCATTATTGGTATGATTTAGGTCGTTATGGTATTAATATTTTTTGTATGTATTTTTATAATGGTACAATTGTACATTACTTTACAAATATTATACTATTAATTTTTTTATCGGACAAAATTGTTCTTACATCATTGTCAGACTTGTGCAACCTAACTACAAAGTTGTTGATCATAAATACAATTTCACCTAGACTCTAAAACGGTAGGACCATTTTTCAAAGAATTTGACAATGTTGACATCCCATTGGGTCCAATCGAAAAAATGTACACATCAGAATTTTATCAACGCATGAAAACATCTAAAGAAATTTGTAAGTTAATTTGTACTATATCATTATAACAATATCTATTGTAACTATATATTTTGAATTATTTATAATCATCATCTAATGACAAGAATTGTAACAATTGTCGTTGACAAACTCCCAAAACAATTTGTACCAACAAAGAATGTAATCTAAAAAAAAAAAAAAATGATTGCAGTAGCTAAAAATCAATTTTTTTTTTTCAGTAGCTTTCAAAAAAAAAAACAAAATCAATGATTTCATTATTGTTGATGAAAAATATGTACACCACTTTATTACTCTTATTTAATTAAATAAATTTGTAGCTACAACAAAAAATAATACATATGCATTTAATTAATTTAGAATTAGATGTCTATAATGCCTTTATTTAAAAAAAAATTATTCATTATAAAAAATTTAAAAGAGATATAATTTCATTAGTTATATTATCTTTATTTTCTACAATTCAAAGATTCATTACCTTCAAATTTATTAATTTATTATATTCACTACATTGTCCATTGTCTTATCTTTTACATTATCTTGTAATTAAATATCTAAATTATAATACAAAATATGTTATATATATTTATTTACCAAGTATTTTATACAAATATAATAAATATTAATATTTTGTTTAATACTTTCACATGCATGATAACCTACGACACACATCTCACAACGCATGAAACATGTAGGGGAAAAAACTACCACTACCAAATATCAATAGATGCTTGTGTAAACACAAAAAATATCAAAATTGTATATATTCACAAAATTCTATGTACAGCGTGTGTATAATTCAAGGTGCCGGTACAAGTCACTGTGTAGTCCTCTGATTCTTCACTATTGTTATCTATTGAAGTGCCTCCGGGATTCAAATAGCGTAGCCTCCGGGATTCAAGTGGCGCGTGCCTCCAGAATTCAAATGGCGTAGCTTCCGGGATTCAATTGGCGTGATCTTCAATAGCAAATGTCAAGCTTCGAAGCAATCAACTCTACAAAACATCAAATTAAAGCTCCTGCAATGGCTTCAAGTTGCCTTAAAGATCCTCAAATGCCTTCAAAAGACTTCAAGATCTTCTATCCAATCAATTCTGCAAAGCTCCAAAGTACCTGCAATGGATTCAAATTGCCTGCGAAATCAACAAAAATTCCTTCAAGTCTTCAAGCTTTCTTCAATGCCTTCAAGCTCTTCAAATGCTCTAGTTGTTCTTCAAATGCTCTCAACTCCTCAAGTCTTCAAGTTGTCAAGCGTCGTTCTTCAATGCCTTCAAGCTCTCAAGTCTTCAAGTTGTTTTCAATGTATTTGAGGTGTGATTTAAAGAATGAAATTGAGGCTCTATTTATAGTGAAGTTTGTAACTAAAATCCCTCAACAAACTCCACTAATATTTATTAAATTAAATTAATTAATTTATCTACTAAAATGAACCTTGCCAAAATCAAGTCTAGGTTCATTATTCTATCATCTAATTCAAATTCAAATTAAATTATAATTATCTAATTCAAATATAATAAAATCATATTATATTTAAATTATAATTATAATTCACTTATGAAATGGGCTTGGACCAATTAATTAATTAATTAATTCAATAGCCCAAATCAAATTTACTTGGACTAATTAAATTAATTTAATCATTATAGTCCAATTAATTAAATTGGACTAATGATCAACCCTGAAATTGGGCTTGATAATGATTTAATCGGTCCACTTGTCGGCTTCATATTTTCTGTGTCTACAAATTGCCCCCTCGAGACTTTCTTGGACATGCCACTTGAGAGCATACACTGCTTGAAAGTATGTAGTGCATGGAAGTCTTGAAACTATAAGGTCATTTCAACTCGTGCCAAGGAGCCTTGTGGGATATGAGGCAGTTTCGACTCGTGCCGGGGAGCCTTGAAGTAATATGAGGCAGTTTTGACTCGTGTCGGGGTGTCTTTAAGGAATATGAGGCAGTTTTGACTCGTGCCGGGAGCCTTGAAGTAATATGATGTGTTTTCAATTCACATTGAGGAAGCTTGAAGAATATTTCCTCTATCACATATTGTGGTATAATGTGTTGAGGCACATTCTTCTCTAGCATATGGGTTGATCAGAGGAATTTTCATCTTCATTCCTTGGTTAGTTGGAGTAATATGGAACCACTTCGGCACGTAATCTGCCAATGTGACTGGAACTCGTGCTTTCATATGGTGGCTGCAAGTCCTCCCATCAGTAGGGCCCTGTAACATTCTCTTCTTAACCCACCTTTTCATAACTTGCTTAGATGGTCGTGCCGCATCATCAACATGGTGTTGTTTAGCATGCTTAATACCATGTCGAGTATCATACTCGGGTTTGGTATCATAAGACTTGATGTTAAGAGGGAATAGACACTTGTGTCATTTTCTATTTCCCTTCACATTGTTCCTCTCAATGAGTAGCGAAGTAGATTTACCGCATGAGATGGAAACTTGATTAGCGCTTGCCATGGCATCTGCAAGTTCAATTCTCCCATCTCGAGCTAACTCCATTACTTTATCCTTAAAGACAAAGCAATTTTTAATTGGATGTCCGACAAGTCTATGATACTTACAATAACTCGGATCATCCACCATTGATGCCTCGTGTGGTCGCCTCATTTCTGGCAAATCAACGAGATTGTACCTTAATAGCTCATCAAACATATGTGGGACATCAGAATCCAAGAATGGGCACTTCTTGTTTTGTCTTTCCCTGAAAGAAAGCCTTTTACTACCATGTAATAATCTAGAAGCATCCTTAGACTCACCAGTAGCTTCAGTGAATATCCTAGTTGGTTGAATATTCACATGCATAGCATCCATGCTTTCATATTTCTTAAAGGCTTTGCCACCATTTTCAACGTCATCATGACTCTTGCCCCCATTGTAGAAGCTTTGAATGTGTATGTTTTGTCTACCATTAGCTGTTATGCTTAACTCCATATCGTGGGCGCGACTAGATAATTCCTCAAAACTCTTATGTTTGAGCCCTTGGAGGATGTAGGAGAGCTCGAAGTGCATGCCTTGGATGCACATTTCAATCGCAGAACTCTGTGATATCTTTTCCTTGCAATTCAAGCATAACTCCCTCCATCTTTCAATGTAAGCAGACAAGCTTTCACCATTTCTTTGACGAGTGGTAGTGAGTTCTAAGAAGCTAACGGTTCTTCTTGTGCTGTAGAAGCGAGTCAAGAACTCGCGCTCCATGTCATGCCAGCTATCAATGCAGCTAGGCTCCAAGTCAGTGTACCAATTGAAGGCAGTACCCTTCAAAAAGCGGACGAACTGCTTGACAAGAAGATCTCCATATGTCCCAGCGTCGTTGCATGTTTCCATGAAGTGGGCGGTGTGTTGTCTTGGATTGCCTTTCCCATCGAATTGTTGAAATGCTGGAGGTTGATATCCAATGGGCATCTTCAAATCCTCTATCCTTTGGGTGTAAGGCTTGGTGTAAGTGTATGAAGGTTTTTCCCCCTCGAGCTTTCCTTTAATAGCTCCAATGATGAACTCGTTAAGCCGATCTACAGGTATCATGCCCCCTGTGACTGGAATGTTCCTGTCCGAACTTGGTATGTGTGAAGTTGATTCCTCGTGCACTGCAGTTCGCCCAATGTAAGTTGGTGAGTGCGAGGCATCTTTCCTTGAACCTCAGGTTGTTTCCCAGGAGCCCGGCTAGTTTCGCCATTCCTTGTGCTCTCGACCTTTTCAGCTAAGTCGTTGATTCTCTTTTCTTGGTTTTGAAGGAGGGTAGTGATCCCTTCAAGCGCCTTAGTGATGCTTGCAAGCTGGTCCTCTATAGTTGTCGCGCTTGTTGTCATAGCCGGCATGCCTGTATATATGCGTGACCATTCTGGCGCGACCTTCCACATGTTGGACGACGGCGATGTCGGTGATGAGCCTCCGATGTTAGCGTTTCCTTTTGGGGATGTTGGGCTCCTACTATCATCAACTCCTTTCAAAGATGTTGGATTCCCGTTATCGGCTGCTTCTTTCGGAGATGTTAGACTCTCGCTACCAGCTGCTCCTTTTGGGGTAGTCGACTTCTCACTATTAGCCGCTCTTTCTGAGGTAGATGACTTCTTGCTATTCGCCGCTTCTTTCGGAGATGTCAGCATCCCGCTGCCAGCTGCTCCTTTCGAAGAAGCCAGCCTCCCGCTATCGGCTGCTCCTTTCGAAGATGATGGACCTGCAACATAGATAGACTTCCTCGGGACGGAAGGGGCCGTTTCGAGTCCTTGAATCATGCGTCGAACAATTGACTCAGGCTCTGGCGGTCGCATTCCTAAGCTCCTTGCACGGCTCCTGATTAATGGTGTTTCGATCTCTCGGCTAGCTTCAGAACCAATTGTTGATGAAGACTTGGAACTAGCGGCTTGGGCATAAGACTTCTTGAACATCGAGCTTCTTGACGCCATTCCGGTTGCTAGTAGAGTTGCTTGCTGATGTAGATCGATAGTGAAGAGATGAGAGGCAGAGTGGTCCCACTGGGCGTGCCAAAATCTGTAAACACAAAAAAGTAAACTTTGTATATATTCACAAAATTTTGTGTACAGTGTACGTATAATTTAATATGCAGGTACAAAATCTCTGTCTAGTCCTCTGGTTCTTCACTGACGTTATCTATGGGAGTGCCTCCGGGATTCAAATAGCGTAGCCTCCGGGATTTAAGTGGCGCGCGCCTCCGGGATTTAAGTGGCGTAGCTTCTGGGATTTAAGTGGCGTGACTTCCAACAACGAGCGTCAAGAATTTAGAAGTAATCAACCCTGCAAAGTTTCAAAACACATGCAATGGATTCAAGCTGCTTTAAGATCCTCAAATGCCTTCAAAAGACTTCAAGATCTTCGAGACAATCAATTCTGCAAAGCTCCAAAGTACCTGCAATGGATTCAAATTGCCTGCAAAATCAACAAAAATGCCTTCAAATCTTCAAGCGTTCTTCAATGCCTTCAAGCTCTTCAAATGCTCTCAACTCCTTAAGTCCTCAAGTTGTTCAATGCCTTCAAGCTCTCAAGCCTTCAAGTTCTTCAAGCTTTCAAGTGTGTTTTGGAATGAAAACGAAGGCCCTATTTATACTAAAAGCTTAACCAAAATTCCTCAACCAACCCCCCTTTTTAGTTAACTAATTAATTAATTAATTAATTAATTAGGAAAATGAACCTTGTCCAAGATCAAGTCCAGGTTCATTATTGTATAATCTAATTCAAATTCAAATTAAATTATAATTATCTAATTCAAATATAATAAAATTATATTATATTTAAATTATAATTATAATTCAAATTCAAATATGAAGTGGGTTTGGGCCAATTAATTAATCAATTCAATAGTCCAAAATCAAATTTAATTGGACTCATTAAATTAATTTAATTATTATGGCCCAATTAATTAAATTGGTCCAATAATCAATTTCAACACTGGCCCAATAATAATTTTGTCCCTCCATTTGTCGGGTTCAAATTTTCTATGTTTACAAATTGCCCCCTCGAGACTCGTCGGGACATGCTGCTTGATGTACTTGGAGCGAAGAAGTCTCGAAACTCAATCAAATGATCCTTCAATTTCATCAAGGTGCATTTTAATTTCATAGGCCCAAAACACATGCATAACATTCATTTAGCCCAAAATTATTTTAAGATGCAATTGGTCATAGTGCAATTCCATGAGCCCAGAGCCCAAAGGTATGAAGATTCTGTCATGTTGAATATTGAGCTTATACAACATTCATTGACCCATTTAAAAGTTCCAAGCCCATCACCTCTTCAACACTGATGAGTGATGCCCATTCAAAACTATGACTGAATTAGTCTCAAAATTCTCTCATGCGGGACTCCCGTAGCATACGAATCCCACCACCAGAAGGAAGCTTGTTTTTAGCGACAAAACTGTTTCTCGTTGCGGAAGTTTTATCTTAATCCTATTGGGATTTCAGACTCCAACTCCATCTCCAGTTCCTTCGCCATGCACTATAAATACATACATAAACTTACTAATCCCACAAACACAGAGAAACTGAGGAAGAGGAGATGAGCTAACAACCGGAAACACAGAGAAACTGAGGAAGAGGAGATGAGCTAACAACCGGAACTCTGCCCTTCAATAAGGTAACTTCCATTCTTATTCTCCTTTTTCCTTTATGCATAGCCTTTTATATGCAGGAATGACAACACATACACGTACGGCTGCAATACAAAAACGAGAAGGAAAGGAGCAACTTTAAACGCTAGCAGTAACCCACCAACTGCTTCAAGGATTTTATTTTTTTGTGTTTTGCCACCTGTCTGTCGCAGTTTTCATCTGTTGATGCTCGCCGGAATTGTCCGCCGGAGTCTACGTCGTTGATGCTACTAGGAGCATAGGGCTTCTTGCCAATCTCGTGGAACAACGAGCAACGTGAAATCTGTTCGCCGGAGGCCGCCGCTATTGGAAGTTCTCGCCCAACTTTGACGCTGCTCAGCCTTGTGGATCGCGGACTGTCGGCTGGTGCTACTAGAGAATTATCGCTGACAGTGTTGGACTGCACCACCCCTCGCCAGATTTTTTTTTTTTTTTGCAGAAGTCACCGGACATCACCAGGTTGTTGAGTCGCTGCATTCGCCAGAGTTACCAAACTGCCCGCCGGAGTATACCTTTGTTGCCGTAGGATTGCATCTCAAAAGCTCTGTTTCCCCACCGTTTCCGTCGCAGAAGGCCAACCGGTGAGCTGGAGTTCCGTCGATGCCTCCACCGAAGTTCTTCGCAGAAGCCGCCAGTTGCCAGAGCTTTCTACCGCATCGCAAATCGTCGAGGTTGCCGGCTGCTGCGTAGTGTTTTTGCATTTGCTCGTCTTTGTTTCTTTACTGCTTGCAGGTCGATGCTGCTAAGCCTTTGCCGGAGTTCTCGCTGGTGCTGCCTGTAAGTATTTTCCCTAAATACAATATATTATAATATATTGTATTATTGGGTGGTTGTGGTGCAAGTAGGAGATTGAGTCAATTAGTGACTTAATCTGTTATGCAACTTAGGATATTCAGTTAAGCTTTAACTGAATATCTGCCTATGTTGATGGCATGTAGGCTACTAAGCAAAATAGTCCTCCCACAGCTCCCGTGTTCAGGACACGTACCATCACGTATTCGGGAGAGAAGTGGTAGACAAAACGACACTAACCTTTATTCTGCAGGTTTACCATCTCGTGGCAATACCAACGACTATGGCTGGGGATATCCGGGCGATCCTAAAGCTTCCGCTGTAACGAGGCAGGTTACTCGTTTACTACCGTTAATGTTAGTCTTAATATTATTATCTAACATTTGGTTTCAGAGCCCTAAAAATCTCTGCCGGGTTGTTTGTATTGCTGAATACAAAATCTATTTTTTTTTTTCGAAAACTAATATCATATACATTAATTTTGTATATGTTGTTTTTCGAAATTTGGTTCTGCTTGGAATTTAATTTTCAGCATTAAGCATGTTTTTTTTAATTTCCTTTGAATTATGAAATTAATTATATCCTGAGTCTTTTTAGACTAACCACTGCCTATTTTGTTTTGGCCAAGAAAAATGGAAGCCTACGCACTGGTTTCAAATGCAACTTGCCTGTGCTTCGTTTTCTAGGCAATGGCAATTAGTTTTCTGTTTCAGTGTTCAAAGCGGGCGACGGCGTGGCTGTCGACGGTGGCGCTGGTTTTCCGGCTACATTGGAACGCTGGATGGTGCGCTGTTGGAAGAAGACGGACGGCTCGATCGCGGCTCGTCGCTGCCCCTCCGGAGAGCACGCTGTCGCTTCTTCCCTGCTTTATCGGCGGTGGAGATGGTTTTCTGGCCATCTCTGTTTTCTCTCCTTCAGTGACGCTGGTTCCGAACGCTGCACCTCAAGCTTCGGGCGGTGTCTTCCGAGCGTGATCAACGGAACAGAGTTGCGGTGTCTTTCGAAATTGCTCTGCACTGCTTCTTCGCTGGTTTTCGACGATTCAGGGAGGAAGACAAGGAGTGTTACGGTACGTCTCTATTTAAGTAGCAATTTTATTTTATTTGCCATATATTTATTTGCCTTATTTAGTTTTATACATATTAATTTTGGCATGGTAATATATTAGGATTAATATTATCATATTAATTTGACCTTAATTAATATTGTATATTTTGGCAAATGGTAAATATTAGTAATTGCTTAATTTTGAAATAATAATGCCATTTAGTTATTCTTTAATTTTGGCATTAAAATTTTCAAATTTGAGTTCAGATTAATTGTGACATTATTTGTGATTGAATTGTTGTCGCTATTAGTTCAATTACAGTAATTCATGTTACAATTAAGTTATCATTCATTTTTGGGCAAATATGAAGTTTTGATTTGCTATTTGAATTTTAATTTAATATTGAGAGTTATATTAATGCCCTTTAGTTTTCTTTTAATTTTGGCATTAAATTCACAATTAAATTATTATTCAATATTGAGCAAATATTAATTATTAAATTTGCTACTTGAATTTTAATTTAATATTTGATGGTTTTATTGGGACCGGGTCCACCATAAACCGGGTATAGGAACATAGGACGGGGGGGTAGGGCACTAGGCCCAGAACAATGCGTACAAAAGCCCGAGGTACAGGCCCAGAATGGCAGCCGAAATTACAAAGAACAAGGCCCACAGGATGGGCTATAGCGAACTATGCTACTGGTAGGAATCGAACCCAGGTGACTGGATTGAGAGTACAAGACCAAAACCACTAGACTGTAGTGCTTATCGTGTCTGAGTTGCCCCTTAGCCAAAGATCCAGGGCCCCTATTTATAGCAAGCCCCCCTCCTCCTCTGGCGTCCGCGTGTCCCACGTTGTTTCCTCCCCCACTCCGCTTGTTTGTCGCCATGCATGTCATGCCGCCACTATCCCCGCGACTCCCGCATCCTCCACCATGCACGCCGCACCTACCTACCCCCTAAACGCGGTACCTACCTCCCCCCCTCACGTCGTACCTACCTCCCCCCCTCATATTGTACCTACCTACCCCCTCACGCCGTACCTACCCCCCTCACGCCGTACCTACCTCCCCCCCTCACGCCGTACCTACCCCCCTCATGCCGTACCTACCTCCCCCCTCACGCCGTACCTACCTCCCCCCCTCACGCCGTACCTACCTCCCCCCCTCATATCGTACCTACCTCCCCCTACCTCCCCCCTCACGTCGTACCTACCTCCCGCACCTACTTCCTCCCGCCTTCCGGTCCATGTTCTTCACCCTGGCCCACCGTGCGTGCTTGTCTTCCTAGCCCAACAAGACTTGGTCCAACCTCCTTCTTTCACCACCCCCACTTGGGTCAATACTTTCCCAATAAAATGGACCCCTAGGGTCCCATATCCCCATCACAAGTCCCCCACTTCTTTTAGGCATCTTGATGCCTAAAGGAAGTAGAATTCGGTACAACTACCTCCTTTCTTTCCCAAACTCAACCTCTAGTTCCCAAGCTTTCATGATATCCCCATCACAAGTCCCCCACTCCTTTTAGGTATCTTGATGCCTAAAAGAAGTAGAATTCGGTATCACCACCTCCTTTCTTTCCTTTTCTCAACCTCTCGCCGCCACCTTCCATTATCACCATTGTTGTGCGTCACGCCATTACTGTAACACCCCCGATTTTCAAGAATATTTAAAACTTATAATAAAGGTAGAATCTTATTAAATCCCAAGATATAAATACAAGCGTTCGGGGTGCTATGCCACACCTGGGCTAGAGAACCCAAGTGCACAGGCTAACTAACTAATATCCTCAAAGCGTAAATACGTAAACGTGGCACGCAGGCCAAAAAGGGAAACTATCTACTTCTAAGTTCTAGCGCACTCCAGTGACTTAATCTTCTGTGCCTGAAAGCCAAATATATCTGTTCAGCGAGAGATGCTGGTAACCCACTCCAACGCGTTGAAATACAATACATATAGAGATATATATAGATATACGAAAACCATTTTGAGCATGAAGATATATCCTACGAACTCTAGCTTTTAAAACCGGGAATGACTCGACAGATAAGGCCAGACACGAGCAACAGTTATAACAACATATGCAGTTCACAACAGATAAGGCAGATAAGGCAAAGCATAAACAATAGTCACAACCCAACATAAACAATCCCCAACATAAATCCCATAGTCACATCCCCCAAGACACTCATGATCACCACTCATCCATATCACAACACATAGCACACTTTGTTGGCGCCACAGGACCAATCGCATGCCCATACATGAGGGTCAGCGCATATAGCTCTGACACGGCCCCGCAGCACCCTGCCCCGTATTGCAATACGGAGGGGTCGATCGCAACCGACCGATGAACCGCAGCTCATCATAGTGTTTGATCGCAACCAAACAGTGGACCGCAGCCCAAGAGAATGTCATCTGACCGCAGCCAGGAAAAAGGACGAACCGCAGCTCGTATAGAAACGTTTGATCGCAACCAAACGGTGGACCGCAGCCCAAGAGTATCAATCTGACCGCAGCCAGCTTCTGAACCGCAGCTCAGGATAACCAATCCGATTGCAACCGAATTGGGGTAACACACACATAACACATAGCAAGCACATGCAACCCACATTACACATTAGGAAGGGGGAGAAAACGTATAACAAAACCTATGCGTGATCCATCACTTACTAAGAATAGTCCTAAGGGGTTCATACTTCTTCCACCTAGGTCAACGGGATACCAATTCAACTAGCATGCAATATAATAGACTCATAAACCTACGAACGGTACCCGAAACATCAAACTAGACATAGACACAATAAACGGAGTCCGTTGGGACACCACGGGGAATGGGGAACATCAAACGGGGAAGCCAGGATCCCGGGTGGGATGAATTTCCAGTGGGTAGCCGGTGGGTGGGGGGGCCACCCGCCGGTTTTACTGTTCCGGGCAGCGGGTCGCCGGTGGGCAGCTGCCCGCCCGCCGGCCACCCGCTGCCGGGCGGTGTTTCACGGCCGTGGGTAGGTGGCGGGTCCCCTACCCCCCACTGACTCTTTTCACACACTTTACGCCCCGGGACCCGTTGTGGAACCCGAAACCATGCTTAGACACTTTACAACGCAATTAACGACAACACGTAGACAATTAACGAATCGAATACAAGAAACGAACGGCACATAACCTATCATGCTTTTCTAAATATAATAAACACCCAAACATGCGATTTCCCCACCCGATAATCCAAGAATAAGATCATACGATACAACCTAGGGTTCTAATCACTTTTATATCAACAAGAATACGGTTCGTCTTCTAATTGCAAGATTCGGTAAGAATAACACATAAACATCAAGAACATCACACAATTATCAAGAACGACACATAATCATCAAGAACTCCATATAATTATCAAGAACACAATAGTTATCAAGAATCTCCCAATATCAAGATCATCAAGATCCCCCATGGGATCATCACATCAATTACCAATAATAATCATCATAACTCGCCAATATACAATAATATGGGGAAACCCTAAGGGGGAATTATAACTATGAAAATAGGTTTTGTTGAGACATGGGTTACCTCTTAGCCTTAATTAATTCCTTGGCTATGAAGGGTCTTTCTTTAAGCTTTCTTGCTTTCTTGATTTCTTCTAAGGGAATTCTTGGAGCTCTTTTGGGATGGTGAGTCGTTTATTGTGATGGGGGGTTCTAGGTGCCTCTTAAGTCCCCTATTTATATATTTAGGAGTCCTAATTTGGAACTAATATTATAGGCTTGCTAATTCTATTCCTTTTGGGACTAAGGATTGGGTTCCATGGTCCATAGTGGACCATATTAATTAATTAAAGAGAATCCTAATCATAATCTGAATAGTAAAAGACTTACTTCCTTTATTCCTAATAGATAACTAGGTCTAGGATTCCTAATCAGAATCTGAATAGTAAATGGTTTACTTTCTTTATTCCTAATAGGCTTAAGGCTCTAATTTAGGCAAGGGCCCACGGTTCATGGTGGGCCTTATTAATTAATTAAAGGAAACCTAACCGAATCAAATCATATTTAATTATTATTAACGGGATTAATTAAATAATTAATCCGGGATTGAAGGCCGTAACACGGGGTGTTACAATTACTTCGTACCTCTGCCACACACACCGCATGTTGCCCTGGCCTTCGCTTCATCACCTAGTGTCGAGAGGTCAAGGTGACTCCTCTATTGTCACTTCTTGGATGCTTCTTGCACTGTACATCTCTTTTGTTGCATTTATTTAGTATGCTTTGTCAATTTCTCCATGATGCACCTGCATGCTTCTTTTAAATATTCAATGGATGTCTTTGCTCCTTCTCCATGCTACACCTGCATGCAACCTTTTTTTTTTTTTTTTTTTTTTTAAGGATGAAGGTAACTGAAGATTGCAGGACAGGGTAGTGTGGGTTGCGATAACCCACACGCCCCCTCCGCCAACGCCATGCGGCTTGCCGGGGGCAAGTCCGCGCATGTGGGTTGCGATAACCCACACGCCCCATCCGCCAACGCCATGCGGCTTGCCGGGGGCAAGTCCGCGCATGTGGGTTGCGATAACCCACACGCCCCATTCGCCAAAAACCATGCGGCTTGCCGAGGGCAAGTCCGCGCATGTGGGTTGCGATAACCCACATGCCCCATCCGCCAAAACCATGCGGCTTGCTGGGGGCAAGTCCGCGCATGTGGGTTGCGATAACCCACACGCCCCATCCGCCAAAAACCATGCGGCTTACCGGGGGCAAGTCCGCGCATGTGGGTTGCGATAACCCACATGCCCCATCCGCCAAAACCATGCGGCTTGCCGGGGGCAAGTCCGTGCATGTGGGTTGCGATAACCCACATGCCCCATCCGCCAAAACCATGCGGCTTGCTGGGGGCAAGTCCGCGCATGTGGGTTGCGATAACCCACACGCCCCATCCGCCAAAAACCATGCGGCTTACCGGGGGCAAGTCCGCGCATGTGGGTTGCGATAACCCACATACCCCATCCGCCAAAACCATGCGGCTTGCCGGGGGCAAGTCCGCACATGTGGGTTGCGATAACCCACATGCCCCATCCGCCATGGCCGTAGAGCCAGCATGCATAGCACGTAAGAGCACATAGGAGCACATAGTTGAGGTGTCCGTGGGCCAAGCATGCAGAGCACATAGTTGAGGTGGCCGCGGGCCAAGCATGCAGACACATATGAGCATATAGTTGAGGTGGCCGCGAGCCAAGCATGCAGAGCACATATGAGCATATAGTTGAGGTGGCCGTGGGCCAAACATGCAGAGCACATAGGAGCACATAGGGGCACATAGTTCGGGAAAATAAACACAATCTTTACCTAACTAAGTGTTCAAGTGTACTCACCAGAGTAGCGTCTCGATATGCTAAGTGTGTCACCTTATAGGGTAGCTCCTCTTGCGAATCAACCATTTGGGCGTACCTCGAAACCTTGCTAGGATGGTAGAGACTACAAACACGGGCTAATCGTAGCGATCCCCACAGACGGTGCCAATGATGGTTTTATTGGGACCGGGTCCACCATAAACCGGGTATAGGAACATAGGACGGGGGGGTAGGGCGCTAGGCCCAGAACAATGCGTACAAAAGCCCGAGGTACAGGCCCAGAATGGCAGCCGAATTACAAAGAACAAGGCCCACAGGATGGGCTATAGCGAACTATGCTACTGGTAGGAATCGAACCCAGGTGACTGGATTGAGAGTACAAGACCAAAACCACTAGACTGTAGTGCTTATCGTGTCTGAGTTGCCCCTTAGCCAAAGATCCAGGGCCCCTATTTATAGCAAGCCCCCCTCCTCCTCTGGCGTCCGCGTGTCCCACGTTGCTCCTCCCCCACTCCGCTTGTTTGTCGCCATGCATGTCACGCCGCCACTTTCCCCGCGACTTCCGCATCCTCCACCATGCACGCCGCACCTACCTCCCCCCTCAGCCGTACCTACCTACCCCCTCACGCCGTACCTACCTCCCCCCCTCACGTCGTACCTACCTCCCCCCCTCATATCGTACCTACCTACCCCCTCACGTCGTACCTACCCCCCTCACGCCGTACCTACCTCCCCCTCACGCCGTACCTACCTCCCCCCCTCATATTGTACCTACCTACCCCCTCACGCCGTACCTACCCCCCTCATGCCGTACCTACCTCCCCCCTCACGCCGTACCTACCTCCCCCCCTCACGCCGTACCTACCTCCCCCCTACCTCCCCCCTCACGTCGTACCTACCTCCCGCACCTACTTCCTCCCGCCTTCCGGTCCATGTTCTTCACCCTGGCCCACCATGCGTGCTTGTCTTCCTAGCCCAACAAGACTTGGTCCAACCTCCTTCTTTCACCACCCCCACTTGGGTCAATACTTTCCCAATAAAATGGACCCCTAGGGTCCCATATCCCCATCACAAGTCCCCCACTTCTTTTAGGCATCTTGATGCCTAAAGGAAGTAGAATTCGGTACAACTACCTCCTTTCTTTCCCAAACTCAACCTCTAGTTCCCAAGCTTTTATGATATCCCCATCAGTATTAATGTGCATATTAAATTGCTTGAATTATTGCAATTTATTTAGTATTTATGAGTTAATAATATATTAATTTGCAAAATCCAAACATGCTCCGTATATTTTTCAAATTATTTTATTATAATTGTACATTTAGAAAAGCATATATTAAGGTTGGATATAGCATATTATTAACTCATAGATTTTATGTTAAATATCGTTTAATTTTGGATCCTTAGGTTAATTTTGGACATTATAACCTATTAAGAGAGCTTGTTTGGTTTCTCATTTAATTTTGAGCATATTTTAGTCCTAATTTTTTACTTGGGACTTTAAAACCTATTTTGAACAAGCTATTTAGGACCTATCTTGGTCAGTATGGATCCTACTATTATTTGATTGATATTTTAATAATAATTGTAGCACATTCTTTTTATTTTGATTATAACATGTTTATTTAGTTTCAATTATTACTAACTACCGTATTTTGTTAACGGTATTTATTGTTGGTGATAATATAATGTTTGGATCTATTTCCATACTAGAACATTTGTCATTCATGTTATAATTAACTTGGGACATTAAGGTTTATGGGCCTGACACTGCCAGAATTTGTTCTTCATCGAAGTCGCCGTTGGATCGCCGGACACTGCTCCTCGCACTACCATCGTTGCCGCACAGGTTGGGAGCAGGGCCGTATTTTAAATTTTGGTGGCCCTGTTCTGGTAAATAAATGTGGCCCTACCAAAATCACAATTTTTAAAATCAATACATGCAAGTTTCGAACCTTTGACCTCCAAGTTAAAATACAATAAATATACATTTTTACCATCTCTTCATAGAACCTTTTAAGTTTAATTGAAAACTCTTAATTTTTATTTCTAAACTAGCTAGGTAAAAATTAAATATTGGACCTATAAAATTTGGGGCCCCTCTAAAATTGGGGGCCCTGTGCGGTAGCCCAGCTTGCACAGCCTAAAATCCGGCCCTGGTTGGGAGAAGACAGAGATGAAGGAAGCTACAGAAAGTGGATGCTGTGGCTACCATCGGAAAGTTGCTCACACGCGCATTAAAGGATGAGCTTGAAGGGCTTTGATCCGTTTAGCAACCATTTCACTCTACGGCTGGGTGTCTATATGCGAATTTCAAAGACAACTTTTTTTCCTCAACCATGTGAGTATGTGACCTTGTAGTGCTGGCGCCATGCTTATGGGGAATGAAAAAGCCTTTAATCTAACCTGGCCCCACGTGCCAATCCTCACTCCACATGCAAATACATTATATTACATGTATCATCATATTATTATAGTAATAATATATTAACCCCACAAACACAAATTATGCTCACATATACACACGCATAATCTTTCAATTTTTTTCATTTTTTCCCCTTTACAATATTTTGCTTTTTTGTTTTGGTTTTTTTTTTTTTGTTTGTTTCATTTTTTTGTTTGTTTTTTTTTTTAATTTTTTTATTCTTTTTTTTTGCTTTTCAACATTATACTAATAACACTAATAAATGATAGTAATAAATAATAATAATAATAATAATAATAATAATAATAATAATAATAACATTAATTATTATCACACTTCTTGCCGCGGCTTTTTCGAATTTGGTATAATATTAACACAAACGGTTTAACGGGACCAAAGAGCCTGGTGATACACGACAATCAAAGCAATTAATCCATCGCTCCTTAACAATTGGACCCCTTGCTTTTTCATTATAACTTCGAATTTGTATGTTGCTTTGCTTTAGCTCATTCCTTTATTGGATTGTTAAAGCATACTTCTCTTGCATTTTAATATCCCTTAACTTTCCCTCAAATTTTGATCCTTCAAAATTCATATCCAAGCTTAGATGTCTTCATGAAAGTCGTAGCTTTGTAAGTTAGCTTTCTAACGATACCCAAATCACCTCAATCGAACTATTATAGAGTGAGATATGACCAAAATACCTGACAATGACTAATTGTTGCGTGAATGCATACTTTGACAATTATTTTCCACTCCAATGCTTCCTAGACTTGTTCTCCTCCTTTCCATGCTAATAATTGACGTGAATTTGACTTAATCACAGCATCACCATTATACGCAACTTGAACGAAACCTTTTTTTTTTTTTTTGTAACTGAACTTAGATAATAAAATTTCTAAGCTGCCTACGTACTTCTGCAAAGGAGATCAAGTCAAACGTAGTTCAAATTTTTTTTTTTTTTAAAAGTAAAGCCGTTCACAGTTTAAGCTCATGCGAGCCAGGAGCGTCTATGACTTGGGCCAGCGAGATGCATTAGCAGTTTAACCACGTGCTACATTTTTGGTGGACATCATTCATCAAGTAGTCTCGTTTACTTAATTAATAGGGCCGACTTGCGCATCATTTTCATCAACCAAGTTGTACATGCCCCCCCCCCTCCCCCCCGCAATCGGGATCTCATCATGTCAATTAATGTGGAATGAAGACGGTACCTCATCTTGAGTTGGTGTCGCTCCATAACCTGAATCAATGTCTTCTTTTCCTTCTTGCACATGGGTGTATATGATGGTCTTTGGCTGGACCTTCAAGACTTCACTGCATGAAACATGGACATCAACTTCTCGTCTCATACGAGAGGGAACTATACTTCTAAGCCTTTTTGAAGACTCTATTTCAATAGAAGTGTCGGTGTGTTCTTTTAAAACTCGAGAAGCTCCAAGTCTGTCATGTATTGACTTCCTCTTAGCAGGTTTGGGATTTGACCCAAGCCTATGTGTTAGGAATATATTGTATAAGTTTTGATGAGCCAAAAGTATTTTGTAGACCCAAATTTTATTTTATTTGAGTCAGTTCTGGTTCACAAAGTATAGTGCACCACTGCCATGAAGCCTACATGAAGTCTACGTGAAAGCAGTTTGAAGGAAGAATAAATGAAAGCGGGATCACAGCTTAACACATTTATGAAGCATCAAGTCACCAAAGGTTGAGATTGATTAGATGGTAAAAGACTTATTGAAGCATGCTTAATGCGAAATGATCCATAGTTTGATTTTCATTGAGAGCAATTTTGGTGTAAAGATGAATTGCTATCGTGAAGTAGCAATATCAGGAGATGATGTCATATATCGTGATAGGTATATTTATCGGCTATCTGGTGATGTCTCGGGTGATGACATCACAGTGTAGTAAGGCTAGTGGAGAACACGTGGAAGAGACAAGACAAAAGAATTTAAGTCTTGGATTATATCAATTGGATATCCAGTCAAGATGGAAGAAGCCTTGCCAAGCAAAGCAAATGGTTTACAGTTTAATTCCCACTCGAAGCAATTTTATGAAAACATGATATTGGTCCATGATATACAATGGAACGTGATATCTAGTACGTCCATGATACAAGGTGGAACATGATATATAGTCCATGATACACTATTGGGACATGACATATGACATCATGATAGAATTAGACAGAAACATTATTTTGAAGCTCTGTTTCTGCAGAAGAAGTCGAACGAGAAGAATAAGCTGATATACGAAGGAAATCTTTTTAATACTCAAGCAAGAATCAGCAGATAAATTATTTGATCAACTTGGCACATCAGATCAATAATTCAACAAAAGTCATGCCAGAGAAATTCAAATTTGGAGGCTACCCATTCCAAAGAAAAGCCTTGTCAGATTAAAGGAGAGCAACGGCGAGATTTCTCAAAATCTTCTGACAGACGGCGAAATAATTTTTGCAGACCAAGTTGGAAAAATTATTTGATCAACTACAATTCAAATTGGACGATCAAGATCGAAAGTTGATCAACGGGCAAATAGCTTTCATCTGCTATAAAATGCCCAAGCAGACTTGAAGACAACAACAACTGGAATACGACTGAAAAACAAAGAGAAAAGCAAGCAATATTCAAATCAGCCAAGAAGCAATATATTGAGCTATACACGATTAAATTCAAGTCTGAGTGAGAGAAAATTTTTATCTCTATTGTAAATCTTCTACTGAGTGTAGAAAAATGGTAGAGTAACTAGGGAGAGTGAAAAACCCAGTTGGAGTGTAGCTTTGTGCGTAGCACTCGGTTGTAACGGGCAGAGTAACAAGGGGAGCTTGTGAAAACCCGGTGAGAGCGTAGCTTTGTGCGTAGCACTCGGTTGTAACGGGCAGAGTAACAAGGGGAGCTTGTGAAAACCCGGTGAGAGCGTAGCTTTGTGCGTAGTTCTCGTGGTGTAGGAGTACAGCTTGGTGCGAAGTACTCAGGAAGGCGGAGTAACAAGAGGAGCTTGCGAAAAACCTTGGTGGAGTGTAGCTTTGTGCGAAGCACTCGGAGAAGTGTCGCTGGGCACTTATTCACTATTGTATCTGGGTGATCGAAGAATAGTGAATTTCCTCCTTGAAGTGAAAGGAGAAGAGTGGACTAGGAGGATTACACCACCTCTGAACCACTATAAATCTCTCTCTCTATTTACTTACTGCTCATATATATTTCGTGCATGCTTATATTATCTGTGAACTAACCCGTTACGGTTTATTGCGTATCTTTATCTGTCTGGGTTTGATAGTTCCCTCGTTTGCATGCAAGTGAAATTTTATATACATCATCTTACATCTATATCAAGTGTTTCTAACGTGATGCATGTATAAAATCTCTCTTGAGCACGACACAATTTAAAGCATAACACTTTGCCGTTACAATTCTGCTGTGCACACTCTAAGTTGTTATACTTGTTTATGCTTGTTACTTAGAGTTGAAGTTACAAAGTGTTGTTTGCAGAAGAAGTTTGAAAAAGTTAGAGAAGTCTATTCACCCCCCCTCTAGACTTCTCGCAACCCTTTCGGGACCAACATGTGGTATCAGAGCAGTTGTCTATTTGAGTCATTTCTTGACTGCTAGGCAGATCTCGAAACTTCAAGATGAATAGAGATATGGTTCTTGCTCAAAATTTGCTTTTCTCACTTGATAAATTTGATGATTGGAAAATACGTATGCAGGTGCACTTATCTGCTTTAAATGACGAAGTGTGGGAAGTCATCACAAATGGTCCTATCCAAATTATGGAAGCTAATACCGCTACCCCACGTGATCCAAATGCTCCACGATATATTCCAAAGCCAAAAATGGAGTGGATAAAAGAAGATAGAGGACGAAATAACTTGGACAATATTGCCAAGGACATTTTGTTCAAAGTGGTCGATGACACCATCTTTCCAAAAATTCGAAAGTGCACCACAGCAAAAGAAATATAGGATACGCTCATAAGCATCGGTGAAGGCGACAAACAAGAAAAAGACAGCAAACTAACCATTGCCATGAAGAGGTTCGAAGATTTCAAAATGCTACCAATCGAAAGCATCACCGACATGGAAGCTCGATTAATCAAAATACTTGGAGAAATCACGGATCTGGGAAAGAACATTACCCAGAAGGAAATATCGCTCAAAGTGTTACGCGGACTACCTACAAATTGGGATATGAAGGTGACTGCAATGCGCGATCATAGAGATCTAATGCCATTATCTACGGATAAACTCTTTAGTGATCTAAAGGCGTATGAGTTCGAGATGAAGACACGAAATGAAGAAGAACGTGATGAACGAATATCCGCACTGATGGCCGAACAACCTTCTACATCAAGGTCAGTAGTAAATAATGATTTTTTATCAGACGAACAATTTTCCTTATTTGTTAGGAAATTCAAGAAGTTCATGCGAAAGAACAAAGGATCACCACAAGGAAATTCTTTTCGAGAAAATAGAAGATCAAGAAGGGAACCAGTCGAAGATAACACAAATATGTGTTACAATTGTAGAAAGCCTGGACACTTTATGGTCGAATGTCCACATCCCAAGGTGAACAAAAATTCGAATACTTCTAACTCTCCACAGGTTGAGTACAAGTCGAAAGAAAAGAAATTCTGAAAAGGACAAACGGAAGGCACTAATAAGCGATCCGTTAGAAGCAAGCGAATCCGAAGAATCATCCAGTGACGAGAGTGATTCATCACAAGAAGATACGGCGCTACTATGTCTAATGGGCAAAACATCCGAACATGAGGAATGCTATATGGCGCGTGAAACCGACGAAGAGGTATCTTCTAATTCTTTTAGTTCTTTTAGTTCCGTTGACACCTCTTTCGAGACTCAAAAATCTTTTCAAAGTCTTATGAAAGATTGTCAAAAGGTCATGGCCACTCATACTCAAATCAAAGAGCGCAATAATACGTTAATTCTTGAAAAGGAAGAAATGTCACAAAAATTGCAAAATGCTCTAAATGAAATGAGTAACTTGAAAGCCGAAAATATTCGAATTCAAGAAGAGTGCAAAGCTAGAGAGGTTCGAGAACATAACCTTCGGGAAGTAATCGCATCATTTACAAATTCATCCAAAATAATGGATAAAATGGTAAACATGCAAAAACCCGCTGGAGATAAAGCCGGACTAGGCTACGATCCATCATGTTCTAAAACCCCTCAAAAGTTGACTAATTCTACTACTACTTTAATTAATAAAGTTCCAGTGGTAAAATTTGTAAAAAGTCAACACAGCACAATGAGACAAGGAGTTGGAAACAAATTTAATGCCCAGAAAATTGTTGCAAGGCCGAATCAACAAAGTGATATCTTGGCAAGACAACAAAATTTTAAAAGGCAAAAATTTGTATCTCAAAGGAGAACCAACGAGTCTAGTGCAATAAAACCTCATAGGAATATGGGAAGAATTCCGAGAATTGGGGCTGGGAGATTATATCCCTCAGAAGAAGATTGGTCGCTTGAAAACAAACCATGGACCAAGTCCAGATTTGCTCTATTTCATAGAATCAAGCAACTATCAGCTTCCCAACCCGCACCGAATCATTATTCGAAAGTGCGTTATGATTATAAAGTTTTTAATGGTTACAAATCACCTACTCTTGGATCAATGGGATCTAGGTGGATTTGGATGCCAAAAATTACTAACACAAAAGGACCCAAACAAGTATGGGTACCTAAAAGAAATTAATCTTTTTTGCAGGAAGTTTGGTATTTCGATAGCGGATGCTCTCGACATATGACCAGCAATAAAGCTAGTCTAGTTGAGTTCAAAAGTATCGAAGGACCAAAAGTAGTTTTCGGTGGAAACGATCGATATGGAATGACAAAAGGAACTGGCGCAATTGTGAAAAATGGTCTACGAATTGATGACGTATCTTATGTCGAAGGATTAAAATTTAACTTGTTTAGTACAAGTCAATTTTGTGACAAAGGATATCTCGTAGAATTCTACAAAGGCAAATGTCAAGTCAAAGACGAATCCACAAAAGAAGTCGTACTCGCCGGATCAAGAAAGAAAAACATGTATGTTGTAGATTGGAGTAAAACAAAAGATTCTGTATGCTTGATGGAAAATAATTCGAATGAAGCTAGTTGGGAATAGCACAGAAGGCTAAATCATTTGAATTTCAAAACCATCAACAAGCTTACCAAAAAGAAGTTAGTCGAAGGACTACCCAATATTGTGTTCAAGAAAGATCAAGTATGTGACGCATGCCAGAAAGGAAAACAAATCAAAGCATCATTCAAAGCCAAAGCTCAAGAGTCAACATCAAGACCCTTAAGTCTACTGCACATGGATTCATTTGGTCCAGTAGACCCAGTAAGTATAAATGGTAAGAAATATACTTTGGTTGTTGTTGATGATTTTTCTAGGTACACATGGACAATATTCATAAAGAAAAAGAGTGAAGTTGAATCAAAGTTGCCGGAGTTGCTAAAGCAACTACAAGTCGAAAAAGATATGAAGATTGCAACAATTCGAACCGATCGAGGAACCGAATTTGTGAATGGCGTGATTCAATCCTATTGCAATTCACAAGGGATTCTACACCAACTATCTGCCGCACGAACGCCGCAACAAAATGGAGTAGCTGAAAGAAGAAACAGGACACTCAAAGAAGCTGGACGTGTCATGATATCAGCCGCCAATCTACCAAAGAGATTTTGGGCAGAAGTTATCAATACGACGTGCTATACTCAAAATCGAAGTCTAATCCACAAGTCATACAACAAAACACCATACGAATTATGGAAAGGGAGGAAACCCAACCTCACCTATTTTCATACATTTGGGTGTAAATGTTTTGTACTTGTTAATGGAAAGTCCTATTTAAAGACTTTTGACGAACGTGCGAACGAAGGAATATTCTTAGGATATTCATCCACCAGCAAGGCGTATAGAATATTCAACAAATCAACCATGGTGGTAGAAGAATCAATTCACGTTGTGTTTGATGAAAATCACGACAAAAATGGCAAAGATAGTAAAGGTAATCGTGATTTAATTATTTCTTACGATATGTTGGAAGATAATGTGTTGCAGGAAGTAGAAGAATCAAGTGATATGGGTACTCATCAATTTGAGTCAATGCCCATTGTGGCACGTGATGTACCAATCGTGACCACACCCGAAGTTGCACCCGAAATGGAAGAAATCCCAGTAGATGAACCCGAAGATGCACCCGTCAACAATTCACAACAAGTATTCCAACAAGAAGGAAACTCTGAGAATCCAACAAGTTTCCAACCAAATCGAAAATGGCTAAGAAGTCACACACATGACTTACTCATTGGAAATCCAAGTGACGGAGTAAAGACGCGATCATCTACTAGGAACCAACAACAAGATGCAATGTTCTCATGCTTTCTATCACAACTGGAGCAGAAGGAAATTGACGAAGCATTAGCCGATCCAAGTTGGATAGATGCCATGCAGGAGGAATTAGATCAATTCAAGCGCAACTACGTATGGAAACTTGTTCCAAGACCAAAGCACCAAAATGTAATTGGCACCAAATGGGTTTTTAGGAACAAAGCAAACGAAGACGGCATCATTGTTAGGAATAAAGCAAGATTAGTTGCGAAGGGGTACTCGTAAGAAGAAGGCATTGATTTTGATGAGACATTCGCCCCTGTCGCACAACTCGAAGCAATCCGGATATTCCTAGCATACGCAGCGCACAAGAATTTCATCGTATATCAAATGGACGTAAAGAGCGCATTTCTTAATGGCTTACTTGAAGAAGAAGTTTACGTCGAACAACCACCCGGTTTTGAGGTAAAAGACGTTGGTGATCAAGTCTACAAATTAAAGAAGGCATTGTATGGATTAAAACAAGCTCCGCGAGCTTGGTACGACACCTTGTCAATGTTCTTAATTAGTTGTGGATTCACCAAAGGTCTAGTCGATAAAACCCTCTTTAGAATTCAAGAAAATAATTACATTTTATTAGTACAAATTTATGTTGATGATATTATCTTTGGAAGTACTGATAAATCTTTATGTGAGAAATTTTCTAAGCTCATGCAGAACAGGTTCGAGATGAGTATGATGGGAGAATTAAATTACTTTTTGGGACTGCAAGTCAAGCAACTTGAAGAAGGAATTTTCATAAATCAAGCCAAGTACACAAGAGATCTTATCAAGAAATTTGGCATAGATGGAAAATCCTCAATCAAAATTCCCATGAGTACCTCTCAAAAATTGGATAAAGATGATGAAGGAAAAGACGTCGATCAAACGATGTATCGAGGGATGATTGGATCGTTACTATACTTAACCGCAAGCAGACCAGACATATCCTACTCGGTTGGCGTATGTGCAAGATTCCAATCAAAGCCCAAAGAAAGTCATCTGATTGCAACCAAGAAGATAATTCGATATCTCAAAGGAACAATCAATGTGGGATTATGGTATCCCAAAGAAGGAGATTTTACACTAACTGGTTATTCAGATGCTGATTTTGCAGGGTGTAAAATAGACCGAAAAAGTACCTCAGGGACATGCCAGTTCTTAGGAGGAAGATTGGTCTCTTGGTTCAGCAAGAAACAAAACTCCATAGCTACGAGCACTGCCGAGGCCGAATATATTGCAGCTGGGAGTTGTTGTGCACAAATTTTGTGGATGAAGCAACAATTGTTGGACTATGGGATTAAATGCGAAAATGTTAGTATTTTATGTGATAATACTAGCGCAATTGCAATAACCCAAAATCCTGTGCTCCACTCGCGAACCAAACACATCGACGTACGGCATCACTTCATATGAGACCACGTCGAGAAGAAAGATTTGAAGATCAATCATGTTCCCACAGAAAATCAAATTGCCGATATTCTCACAAAACTGTTGTGTGAATCTCGTTTTGCAACTCTAAGGCACGAAATAGGAATGATCGAAATGAGCTAAGTATTTCGAACTTTTAAATTCGAAAAATGTGTGTACGAGATTTTCATGAAATTGCATGAAATTTGTTACCTATGAGTTCTACGTGATTTAATTTAATTAATGTGTTACTAGTAGTTGTGCCTTAACTGTAAAGAGAGGATATCCCAAAGCTCCGCAATTGAAATGTGCATCCAAGGGATGCACTTTGAGCGTGCCAAAATCTGTGTACAGCGTGTGTATAATTCAAGGTGCAGGTACAAGTCTCTGTATAGTCCTCTGATTCTTCACTATTGTTATCTATTGAAGTGCCTCCGCGATTCAAATAGCGTAGCCTCCGGGATTCAAGTGGCGCGTGCCTCCAGGATTCAAATGGCGTAGCTTCCGGGATTCAATTGGCGTGATCTTCAATAGCAAATTTCAAGCTTCGAAGCAATCAACTCTGCAAAACATCAAATTAAAGCGCCTGCAATGGCTTCAAGTTGCCTTAAAGATCCTCAAATGCCTTCAAAAGACTTCAAGATCTTCGATCCAATCAATTCTGCAAAGCTCCAAAGTACATGCAATGGATTCAAATTGCCTGCGAAATCAACAAAAATGCCTTCAAGTCTTCAAGCTTTCTTCAATGCCTTCAAGCTCTTCAAATGCTCTAGTTGTTCTTCAAATGCTCTCAACTCCTCAAGTCTTCAAGTTGTCAAGTGTCGTTCTTCAATGCCTTCAAGCTCTCAAGTCTTCAAGTTGTTTTCAATGTATTTGAGGTGTGATTTAAAGAATGAAATTGAGGCTCTATTTATAGTGAAGTTTGTAACTAAAATCTCTCAACAAACTCCACTAATATTTATTAAATTAAATTAATTAATTATCTACTAAAATGAACCTTGCCAAAATCAAGTCTAGGTTCATTATTCTATCATCTAATTCAAATTCAAATTAAATTATAATTATCTAATTCAAATATAATAAAATCATATTATATTTAAATTATAATTATAATTCACTTATGAAATGGGCTTGGACCAATTAATTAATTAATTCAATAGCCCAAATCAAATTTACTTGGACTAATTAAATTAATTTAATCATCATAGTCCAATTAATTAAATTGGACTAATGATCAACCCTGAAATTGGGCTTGATAATGATTTAATCGGTCCACTTGTCGGCTTCAAATTTTCTGTGTCTACAGCTTGTAAGATAAAGAGTTAATAGTACAACTAAGATCTCATCATATACACAACAAGGCAAATCTAATGTTTCCTACACCATAATCTCATTGCACGATGAATCCATCTATGATACCACCAGTAACCCAATTGCATATGACATACTACCAATTAAAAAAAAAGGACATGTACTCAAGATGAAGACAATGATAATGCTACCCAAAAGAGAACTAAGAAGAATTAGAGAAATTTAAACCAAAAGTAGTATTTATTTAGACTATCATTTTTAGACTAGCGTTATTACAAAGTTGCAAACATTTATTTTAGTGACAATATAATCAACCTCTCATGTATTATATTGCATTTATATACTTTAAATTACCGATTTAAATAAACAAATTCAATATTTATTTATCTATGCATGAACATATCCAATATAATATTGCATTGATATACTTTGAAATACTTATTTAAAAATAATTATTGGGCATTATTCCACTCGCGCAAAGCTCGTAAAAGAACTAATAATAATAATAATAATAATAATAATAATAATAATAATAATAATAATAATAATAATAATAATAATAATAATAATGAAGTAAATCCAAGTCCTTGCTGCCTGCTCTGCCGTTTAACTTATATTCTCACTGGTATCTCTCGTAAATATTTTATAACCAAATAGTAAACATTCATTTAAAAAAAATATAGTAAACATCAGTTAGCTTTGTTATATTATTAGACTTTGGATTTATATGAGAGATACCCGTGAGAATATGAGCTGAACGGTAAAGGAGGCATCAAGGGACTTAGATTTACTTCTTTTATTATTATTATTATTATTACTAGTAGTTGCGCCCGTGCGATGCACGACCATGATATTATGTGCAATATATAAAAGATTGTTATATCGAAGATATAAGACCAATAAGATTTTAGATGTAATAAATAGACAAAATATAATTTATTGGTGTTCCATAAACAAAATAATTACACATTATTAAAGATTTCTTTGTAAACTACATTTTGAGTCTTGTTTAAAGACGTCTAGATTCCCCACAAATTAAGACCTTAAGACTGTCAATATTACTCACCCTAGAAACTGTTACATATAATTGGTCATGGTTAAAAACTGTTTTTTTTTTTTCAGTAACAAACTAACTTGTGAAAGCGTTTGACCTTGACTTTTGTTGATTGTCATTGCATATGACAACATAAGTGAAAACTACTTTCTTTGAAATTTAAATGAAAATCTTGGGTCTGAAGGAGTAAAAAATAGCCTTGATATCAACACATTTGTACCAGCGTTGTTGCCACATCGGATTTGTGCCTCAATAACATGATTTCTCAACTGTGTTACTATCAACCTTGTACCATTGCACAGTCCCAAGGAGTGATCTATATTTCTCAGTAGCATAACTGGAGTTCCAACTTTCAAAGTTAAACAGTGGTTGGGGACTCCTAAGCATCTCAAACTGTTTAAATTTTTTAAAAAATTCAGAACAAACCAATATTTAAAATATTAAAATCATGTTATGTTATTAAAAATATTAATGTTATTAAATTTCATATATAGAAAACAAATATGAGATTTATTCTTTTATAAATTGTTGTTATTAAATTAAAAATTGATATTTAAGCTAGATAATTACTAAAAAGTGTTAATATCATATTTAGCCATTCGATGTCATTTCTGATCATCTGAGTATAGTAATTTTGCCACGTTTAGTTCTAAACATTCAAATTGACGACCTATGATCTTTCGACTTTCAAATTGTATTGTTCTTGTATTGTTCTAAACTTTCAAATTGACGACACATGTTCTTTCCTTTTTTCATGAGAACAAAAACTGTTAACTCTTTTATATTCGAACATATAATGATATAATTTAAAAAAATTGAACCTTTAATTTTTGAAAAGTTCCGTTTAATTTTCGTATTAAATCTGTTAAACATACAAAATTTTAACCTTTTATTTTTAAAAAATAGACCATTTAAAAAACCGTTATATTTAAATAAAGATTTTTCATTCTTTTCATAAGAGAAAAAACTGTTAACTCTTTTATATTTGAGAGTATTAGTAATTTTACCGTTAAATATGTATATTTCGCACCAAAAAAGATAAAAATTTAATATTTTTCTTTTCGGTCAGTAAAAAATATAAGTTCAAAAATATTTATTTACCATTTTATTTAGAATTTGATCATAGTTAAATTTAATTATATGAATTAATAGATGTGTATTTGATGACGAATCATTGTTTTGGAACACAATTTAAATATCTCGTTAATCTGAATATTAATTCTCTACAAAATACCAATAAAGTTATTAATTAGTTTATTATATATATATATATATATATATATATATATATATATATATATATATATATGCATTGTATAGAAAGTTATAGAATGTTACCCGGCAATTAAATAAGAATTAATTAATATTTAAAATATGTAATTAGCTAAAATAATAAATTTTTAATACAAAGTATTCTAAAATAAAAATTATTAAAAACATCTTAGTAAACAACAAAAGAAATCTATATTCTCATTTCTCATTACACCAAAATGGAATGAGCTATACACTCCGATCTCCGACAGTGTCCACTAATTCCTAAGCTTTAAGGACTTATGTAGTGTAGCTTAGCCGGAATATACATCTCAGTGTTACTGAGATGAGATAGAGGGCGTGTGTGGTTCTAGAAACCATGCTCCTCCATCCCTTCTGTTCTACACTTTCATTTGCTTCCAGCATGTTCTTTGAATATTTCTTTATTCCATTGAATCACCATCTTTCTTGAATCTGCGCCTGAAAATAAGTTAAGAAAACTGCAAGATAGCTAATATAAATCTGTCACATAGAAATTAATAGTTCAAACTTAGACATCACTAACACTTGGGTCAAAAATCATAGTCCAAAATAATGTTTTAGAGGTCAAACAGGGCAAAATACAGTTCTGAATATTGTTTCACAGCCCACCCGTACAAAAAGATTTTATCAGAAACCAAGCTACTCTAGGTCAATGTCACTTTTTCCAGCTTGACATTCACTTGCTTATTCTTTTTTGAGGTTTTAGTGGATGATAATTCATCCAGAAGATTTCTTTTCACTAAATCACTTACATCACCACTCAATTCCTTCACTGGCCATAATGTTGGAGTAATAATTTAAAAGATTAAAGGAAAAAAAAAAGAAGGTATGAATTAATAACATTGAGAACAATTTATATTACAAATTATTAAAAATTTCTTTGTAAACAATATTTTGAGTAGTGTTCAAAAAAACTCTACGTTCATCACAAATTAAAACTTTAAGACCATCAGGATTACTAATTCTAAACACTGCTACGTACAATTGACCATGGTTAAAAACATATTTTTGTTTTTACTTTTCGGAGTGTTCATAGTTAATTCATGGCTGCCAATAATGCAATCAATACCAAGTACAGTTGCATTAAAACAATAAGGTAGATAATGATTAAAAATAATAATATATCATGACTAAATACTTATATACAGAGTTAATACCATCCAAGGTCCTCCGAGTATAGTGGTTTTGCCACGTTTAGTCCTAAACTTTTAAATTGACCATCTGTGGTCCTTCGACTTTCAAATTTAACCATCCATGGTCCAAGTTAACCACCCATGGTCCTTCGACTATTAAATTTTAACCAACCATGGTCCTTTTAAGAGGACCACGACTGGTTAAATTTCGAAACTTGAAGGACCATGAGTGGTTAACTTGGACCACGAATGGTTAAATTTGAAAGTCGAAGGACCACAAATGGTCAATTTGAAAGTTTAGGACTAAACGTGGCAAAACCACTATACTCGGAGGATCTCATATGGTATTAACTCCTTATATACATATGTGTGTTTGTGTGTGTGTGTGTGTGTGTATATATATATATATATATATATATATATATATATATATATATATATATATATAGAAAAAAAAGAATAATAGTAAATATCATAATAATTATTAATAAATTAGTAATTACGGAGTAGTAATAATAATAAAATGAATTAAAACAAAATATAAAAGAAAATTGAATTAAGAAAGATACCAGCGACTGAACCTATTCTCTCGTCATCTGTCTCCCTATCTGTACTCACCGTCTCACTCTCTCTTGTCCTCTCCGTCTCACTGTCGAAATCTCTACTCTCAATCTTCGTCGCTAGGTTCTCTCAATCTCAATACGTTTCACTGAAAATTGTACTACCTAAAGCTAATCTATAGGGTTCAGACGAAGAACGGTAAGTAATTTCCTTTTTTCAATTCGAAATCAACGCTTTAATTCATTGAATCTAGAAGATTGAACACCGCTTGGAATTTGAGTTTCCTTTTTGTTTGATTGATCTGAAATTTTCAAGATACAAATCTCTAAGTGGTCGGAGCTTCTACAATCCAAGTTCTGTCTGGGATATCTACGAAAAGCTAAGTGTGGATTCTTCCATTTTGATTTGGGTTTTTACGATTTCCTACAGTTGCTGAGTTTAATTTCTAAGATTTCTACGAAAAGCTAATGTATTTCTTATATATTGTATGTGTAGTGAAGACCGATCCAGTGCATGTAAGATCTGAGTACAGATCTGGTTTTTTCGTGCGCAAATGTGTAGTGAAGATCTATCCAAACCCGACCCATTAGAGATGTGCGCAAATGTGAGATCTGTTGTGTCTTTTACATTCCACCACAGACCCCTCTTGCCATCTCGATCAGCTAGCATTCTCTCATATCTTCAGACCTTCTCTCTAACACTGTCCTAACCGATCTAGACTGGTACCAGGAAAAGTTTTTTAGTATTCCAGCTTTGCAATTAATTTGTCTTTCTTATATATGAATTTTACTTTAATATATGTAGCCAATGCTAACCATTTATTTGCAAGAAATGGCATATGATGAAATCTTATTCTGATGTCCATGTCTCACATTATGGCCGAGCTATAGTTGAATGTAGTTCTGTATCCAATACTTAGCAGTTATTTGCAGAAAATGGCATGTGATGAATTCTGATTCTGATGCCCCTGTCTAGCTTTAATTTAGTTATATAGTTCACTATTGACTTGTATCAATTTAAATTTGTTTGGTGGTAGCTACAATCTTTGTTTGTAAGTCATCAATTTTTGTTGTTATTAAACTGTTTTTGGTTATTTGTATTACTATTTATTCAATAGATGCCAAAGCTAAATGTACTGCTCAAACTGATTTCATTCCAAAAAGTACTTATTAGTTAGGTACCTAAACTTCTAAATGTTTATTTACTGAGTCATAATTTGCTAATTTTAAGTACATACTTAGGTATTTCCTCTTTAAACTGGAGCCTGTTTTTTTGGGAATAAAACAATTACTTGGGTATTTCCTTTCTTTCTTAAAAAAAATGAATATGGAACCTTTGATTTTAAAATCAACAATTTTGATCAATTGATTTATTTCTAAGGGGTATTAGCCGTAAGGCAGTTCATATGTTTAAGAACACATAGTTATCTCAAATGACTGTTAATACTGTATTGTTTTTTTGAATTTGCAATATCGTGGTAATTTTTTGGCCTTAAAACTATTTTTCCTATATCTATATATATGTATTTATGTTCTAAGGCTATTTTACCTTTGAAACTTACTATCAATTGAGTGCCTGTTTAAGATATTTCATAAAGTACTGTCCCAAATGCATGAGAAGCCAGGCACAGCCGGCTGCAAACATAGAGTTTAACACCTAATTTTTTTCCGTTAAAAATTGATTTTTTCTTAATTTAATTGAGTTAAGTATTTCCAAAAATTGTAAGGCTTCATTGTTCATTTTAATACAGTGATTGTTTCAAAGCTGTCATAACCAATGTGAATGTTGATGAGAATCTTTACTCAGCTGGCTGAAGACAAAGTCCCCTTAAAAGGTAATTTTTTGCAATCAAGTATTTTGATTTTACCATATAAAATCACTTAAGTATTTGAAGATAATTTTTTTTCGTCAATTTGTTTGTAGGCCATTCAATTTTGGATTGAAAATATATCACTACTGGAAATTATGGAATTTCCGACCACCTGAAAATGATCTTAAATCAAGTCGAAAGTCTTGTTCCGACCACTTTTGGTATCCGGATGGTATCCGGAAAAACCTTTGTTGCTATTTCCGACCACTTTTTGGTATCAATTTGATTTAAGATCATTTTCAGGTGGTCGGAAATTCCATAATTTCCAGTAGTGTATCAACCTAAAACTGTTGAAGTTTCAAATAATCCAGAGACATGACACTGGTTGGGTGAAGGTATATACTATAAATGAAGACATATATTTGAAAGGTAAATATTTTCCCATTCTTGTTGATGTAGAAACAATTGACATTTATGGTCTTCATTGAAGGTATTTACAGAGTAAAAAGGACTTTAGATTACAAATTCCTACAAATTGATGCTCTTCATTCTTCAATGAGTAATGTGTCATGAGCATTTATAAAAGAATACGCAATAAAAAAACATAGGATAAGAAAGTTAGTTAAAACAACCAAGATATCAATTGAACTCTAAGTCATGGACTAAGATTTCAATTAAATAATTAGACAATTTTCAAAGTCCAGATTCATGAAATTTAATAAAAAAAAAAACAACCCAAAAGTCCATGTCCAAAAAACCATAAAAGTTGCAGAATGTCACAACATTAGAACAACACCATTTACTAAGGGCTTACAGAATAGCCCTTAGTAAACCACATTAGAACAACACCACATTAGAACAACACAGTAACTCTGGTCAATTTTTCTCTTGCTTGATCGCAATAGTTTTACATTATTTTGCATCCTGAGTAGATGAGAATTGGTCCATCAAATTTTTCTTGGTTGAACATGGAGATATCTGTTCATCAGTACCCTCATAGGTTTTTGAATTCCATGAACAGCAAGACTACTGGCCTCATAAGAACTATCTCCAGATTCATAATCCTGATTTAAAATAAAAATAAATTTTTAAAAACAATCAAGCCAAACAGAAAACAAAGTGTATAATAGGTCAGTTACGTACATACACTTGAGCAATTAGTTTTAATAGCTCATCTGTTAGGGTACAGTGGGCTGCGACCAAATCTTCATCTTGAGTTATGGTGCTGAGCATAGATAGCAAAATCCATACACTCTGATATTTTTATCCTGTATTGCTGCTTAGATTTAAATGTTTTACAGTTCTAAAAAACAAATTTGACTGCATCACAAGTTCACAACTTAAATGTGTTTTGCTCATATTGCTGTTCAAATTTTGATCCATACAACTAATGTGTTTTGCTTAAATGTGTTTTGACTGCATACACTCTGATGTTTTTATCCTCTATTGTATGCTGTTTTGCTCATATTGAATTAGAGTTTCTTTATTGTAATATCAGTTCGCCTTAAATTGTATTCCAATTTTGCAGGATTCAACTCGTTTGTCAACTTAAGTGAAGTTGAATGTGTCAAAAACTGAAGTCATTTCACTGTTAAATGTGGAATGTGGTTACTACAAAAAAGGTACATATGCTATTATTATTAGTGACTAATTTATTTGTCTAGATTGTCAATAGCAAATTCTTGGCCTAAGTTACACATTGCATATAAATAGTAGTCATATGTCCTATCTGTAAACATTTTGTCTTCCCAGCATGTTCCTTGAATCTTTCTTTATGTAAGATAACTAATATAAATCTGTGACATAGAAACCAATAGTTCAATCTTGGACATCATTGGCACTTGGGTCAAACCGGGCAAAATACAGTTCTGAATATTGTTTCAGAACCCACCAGTACAAATAGATTTTTACATGCCACTTTTCATCATCCTCTTTGAAGAATTTCTGCAAACATTTTCAGAATTAGAGATTATATTCCATTTAAAAAAATAACAATTAATTATAGATTAGAATTATATTTAGTTAGAAACCTTACATCATCAGTGTCATGTTGATCTTCTGGCCGTAGGATCTTTGAGCTTGGATCCCTACTTTGGGAATTAGGCAATTCTGAACAGTGAATTGCCAGTAATGCACTGTCTTTCTCAATTTTTAACACAGAAAATGCATCAAGTAGATTGTCAAATTGTTCCTTGCCAGCAACAATTTTAAATACCAATGATAGACCAAACCAAAGTTTTTAACTCCATAGGTATCTTCCCATTTTCCTAAGCCAAGTTCATTGTCTGCATTAGTTCACTCATAGTATTAAGATTCAAAGATTATTAAAAGTATATGGTGATATGATTTTTACTAAGTTTTTGAAAAGTATGCTATTTCTATACTGTTTGTACCAAGTACACTTAGTACTTAACTATTAAGGGTTATTGGTAGGAAGTATTATATAAATAAAACCAAAGCATGCAGATAGATTAGAAAAAAATATAGATAAGAAAATAAGAAATAAAAATATTTCAATTGCAATATGTATTATTCATACCTTAGCTCTGTCATATAGATCTTTTATAGTGCTTATTACCATGGGAGACTTGGAATTGTCTGTACTGTTGCCAATAGGACATCATTGACACACTATAGATGATTCTAACTGGGGTATATTCAACCTTCATACTGAAAAGAAAAGTATTAGATTTGAAATATTGTTTTTAAAGTAAATCATAATCTGGTTTTTGGTTTAAAATCATATTTGTATTTAGAAGGATTAAAATAGGTTTAAAAATACCAGAAATGAGGTACTCGCTCTGAGGTCTTTGACTCTTCCTAAAATGTAGAGGGGAGCCATTTTCAGGCCGAGTAGATGGCAAAGAAAGAACAACACGCGGAGCTTAATTCGCAAAATGGCTGGTTAGTAGCGATTATTTATAGAATAGAGTTGAAGGCTGAAGAGTTCAAATCAGATTTGGAGGATGTAGATTTCCAAAAAAACTTGACAATTACTGAAGAGCAATTATGGGTTTGCACGGGAAAATGAAACGCCAAAGTAGAAAGGTTGCAAAGTGTTTTGAATTCTCTCATCGATTTTGATATGTATGTATGTATTCGCAAGAGTGTATGTATAAAAACATTTAATGTAAACGGCGACCTGTAACTTGGAACAACTCCCCAAAAATTTGGGAAACCAAAAAGGTGGCTGAGCATAAATTAAGTATTTAAGTTTAATACAAACACAATTACTGAAAATATAAAGTTAATTAAAAGTATTTGACCGCAATCTTATAATGCCAAAACGATGTAGTTCAATTTGGGCGGGAAATTGAAGCCATTTGATTGGCTGAAATCTTATGGCTTTAATATATAGTAAGATAGTAAGATAAGATAGTAAGATTATTATTATTATTATTATTATTATTATTATTATTATTATAGTTTAAATAAAATCAAACGGTATTTCCTTTCGATTTTTAACCGAATCGTTAGGTACGGTTAATTACTTAAATGTTTGGTATGGTTCAGTTCGAAAAAATCGAATCAAATTGCCACACCTAAAGTTAATTACTGAATTGGTCCTTTAACTATAGCAAAATTTAATTTGGTCCCAAGTTAACGGAAGTCTAACGGCAAAACTAACGGAGGACCAAAATTGGCTAAGATTTTTAAAGTTGAGGGACTTAATTGGTCAAAAAAAAAATTAGTCGAGGACCAATATTGGTAATTTCGCTATAGTAAAGGGATCATTTTAGTAATTAACTCTATCCAAAAGCTATCATTTCCTCCTTTCCACATTTCATATGGAAAATTATTGTTTGGACCGTGGTCCACACAGTGTTGTGTGAACCATTAAAAATTACATTTTTAATATACTAAAAGTACATTATTCGTGTACTGAATGTACATTATATAAAATAATGTACTTTCAGTACTCAAATAATGTATTTTTCTTGAAAACAATGTACATTTTTAATATACTAAAAGTACATTATTTTTGTACTGAATGTACATTATTTGATAGTATGGTCCACACAATAATGATTGCATCTCATATGTTGACTAGTGGGCAAAACCCATTTCCTTTTAAGTGAAAAAAATGTTTCTGATTGATGCAACTCCAAAAAACATGTTCCCTTGTAGAGAGTGTGACCAACAACTCGAGTGTGACCAACAACTCTTTCAGAAAAGAACAATGATTATTATTGTTGTTGTTGTCAGTAGTATAAATGTGATCATAAAAATAGAACAACTTGCGTCTATTGTGATAAAAGTTAGATGCCTAAAATGACGCAGTAACGGATTTATAATTAAAATGATCATGTCAAATTCCATTTTTAATCTTTTAAATTAAAAGACTAAGTCAGTTGTAAAAATACAACAGACACATATATTCATGCGTATTTTTTATAAAAAATCAATAAAATATCTACGTTGGATATATATATATATATTTTAAAGCAACTAATGCGGCATATATTAGATATAAGCTGAAATGAAGTTAGGAGGGACAACGTCCCAATACAGAGCAGTAGTTTGATCAAAAGCTGTACAAGCTAAGGGATGAGCTAATAAATTATCTGATCTAGAAATAAACAGAAATCAAAAGTGGATATGTATGATCTGCAACTATCAATAGCATAGCCGACGTACGAACCAACTGTAGTAGTGACGGAGGACAGATAGCGTTGAAGAGTTAGGCAATCCGTGAGAAGCTCTATAAACCGCTCCCCGCGATCCTTGAGCTAGGACAAGGCTTCCTTGCATGCGAATGTCTCGGCCATCAATGGAGAGAAGCAATCCGGGAAAACGGCATTGAAGGTCGCAACATAACTTCCATCGGTGTCGAGAAGCACCGCTTCGACCGTGGATCTGTTCGCCGAGTGGTGATATCCGGCGTCGAAGCGGTGATACGGTTGTGTGGTCGGTAGTGGCATGATGGCTCACGGCAGCCTCGGCAGTCTCGGCAAGCGCGGCTGGCTTGGCAAGTGGTGGCTGGTGGCTGGTGGCTGCTGTCTGGGTGCACTCGGCGCCAGGCATGCTTGGCGGCGGTGGCGGTCGCCACAAGTCTCTTTGGTGTCGGGAGATAATCATGCCAAACCGCACCATTTCTTGCTTTCCAAATGTAATATAAAATTATAGCTATGAACATCATCCCATTAGTGTCTAGAATATTCAAAACTTCACCAAACCAAACAAGAAAAATATTTGTCACAATATTGGGGATAGGAAGGTGGGATTCGCACAATATAGAGCTTGCAAAACCACACAAACCAAAGAATGCATAGTGTCCTCATGAATGATTCCACACATGGCACAAGTAGGATCAACCTCCACGCTCTTTATAAGCAAGTTCTTGGTAGTGGAGAGGATATCACTTAGAGCTCTCCAAAGAAAGGTTTTCCATTGCGGATTTTAAGCTTCCATAGAGAGAGCCACTTATTAAAAGTGCCATCATTGTCAACAAAATTCCCAACAATGAGTCTGTAGCCACTATTAACAGAATAGTAATATTACACCCTCGATTTTTCAGCATAATTAAAACTTAAATATAAAGATAAGTCTAATCATTAAGTCAAAGCTTAGCGGAAGCTAGTCAGTAAAATACGAGGGAGTTACGCCACATCTATCTAACTATAGATGCACAGGCTAGAAACTAAAACAAAAACCAAACACAAGTTCAAATCCAATAAGTCTAGGCTCACATGCCACAAGTCTAAAACAACGAAAGGGAAAGTTACGCTATCTAAGCCTTCGTTTAGCGCGCTCTCACGATCTACTCAACACCCAAAAATACAAGGGTAGCACCCGTCAACGAATAATGCTGGTAACCCACCAATACTTGTTGAGTACAATATAATATAGATATAGAGAAAAGCATTTGAGACTGGGAATACATTATATATAGTCTTTAAAACGAGGAATAGAAACAACATAAGACACATCATAACATCACTCTCTAATAAAGACCAACACCCAACAGTTACTCAATAATCAATAAGGACGACAAAAGTAACATGCTTGACAACAAGATACATCATACGATAATCAATCAAGAGACAACATAAGTCATACTCATAAACCATGAGAGACAAGATTCGCATTCAATGATACGTACAAGTTTCAAGTTCCAACCTTATGCCCTGTTCAAACCATTCTCACCAGGCCAACCTTATTACAGTTCCAACCATTACCTCCTAGTGCCACCCTGTACACCAAGTCCAACCTTATCCCTCCGGATCCTATACATTGCTCCCCGCCTGCATTCCGCCAGCGTGCCACCGAACGTAGACATTCGTAATGTCATTAATCATAGTAGAATAGTACTAATCACATGATAGTCTATCTCCTTTCATTATTGCCCACCAATTTCATAACATTACACAGTCATCATCATAGAGGATTGAGGCTCATCAATAGCCCAATCAAGTATCAACAAATGCGTACATCATATGTACAAGATCATAACAATGAATACAAATCGATAGAGTTCAATGAAAGGCATGAATAGATCATCAAACAACATCATAACAACAATAGCCTTTGATCCAAAGATCACCATGATTGGCAACACAAGTTGCCAATCCTCATTAAGGACAAACGAACAACTCATACTAGCATCAACAACATTAGAACTAACATGTACATCAAAAGGGGAAACATAACAGTTCAATCAACCTCAACAACTTCACATTAATCCAACGAATCACAAGGTTGGATCATAAGCACGATTCAAGACTCATAATCCTATCATGGATACTTAGGACACCGTTCTAGACATACGAAACATCAAAGGAGACACACAAGTGCACCACGATTCAACAAAACGGAGGCCAAAGCATCACGTACCAATGGGCGGAACGGTGGGTGGACAACCATCCGCCACTCTCCCATACACGTACCAGCGGGTGGAACCACGGGTGGGCCTCCACCCGCGGCTCTGCACGCCGGTACCATACCTTCCACCCGCAGGTAGAACGGCGGGTGGACAGCCACTCGCTGTTCTGCCCGCGGGTACATACTTGTACCCACCAATTTCCCTTCGGGGAAAAACAGCAACATTACCAAGTTCAAGTCCAAAACACCCAAAACCTCACATTCAACAAGGAAATGACTTGACCACATGAATATCTCAATGAATAACATTTATGAACCCTAGATACAAGCTCTAACATGCCTAAACACAAGATTATGCATCAAATCACTCACAACATCAAGAACATCAATAGAGTAGCAAGAAATCATCATAACAAGTATAAAATAGGTTTTGTAGAACATGGGTTACCTTTGTAGACCAAGATACACTTCCTTTCTACTTCCTAGACCTCTCCTTGAAGCTCTTCCTCAACAAAGTCTTCTCAACACAACCAAACGACACAAAGAAAACCTACACTTAGATAAAGATTAGGTAAAACTCACTAAAAACAATAGCTAAGCTAAGATCTTACCCTTCCTAGAGTCTTGATGGTGGAAAGGTGGAATCTTGGAGAACTTTCATGCAAGGTTGAAGGAGGATTTGGTTGGCTTGGATAATAAGCTACACCTCTAGAGAGAAGGTAGAGAGTCTAGTGTTTTCTTGCCAAATGTAGGAAATGAAGTGTAGTCTTGTTAGGGTAAGGCTTGAATGCCAAGTAAGGGTGAAAGGACTAGAATGCCCTCCCTTATTAAAAAGGTTAGGAAGACATAAAAAGGCTAGGTACAACTTATAAAGCTCAAGGTCTTTTCTTTTGACTAAACCAATTGACCAAGGGATTGGTCAATTTAAGTCCTCCGACTTTTAATTAAGGAATTGGAAGGGAAATTCACAAGGAAGATTTGGAATTACTTACATAATTAACTCCATTTAAGAATTGGATTTTTGGGGTGTCACAGGTAACCTTTAGGATCCCCATGCCAATACCAAGTGTCTTTGTAATCTGGGGAAATAGGGATTTCAATATACGGTCCACATTAGTAGGTAGAAAAATGTTAGACAGAATAGAATAATCCCACGAACCAGTATCCTGGTCAATCAAACCCACTACGCTAGTGCCAGCCAACTAAGGGGCATCTCAGTTTGTATCATCGGATCTTTATCATCTTGGAGCCAGGGATGACCCCAAATTAGCGTAGACTCCCCATTCCCAATCCTGCGCCTCACTCCACTACAAATCAAACTCTAGGCTGCCATAATACTGCGCCAACAGAAACAGGGGTTATTCCCTAAACATGCATAGAAAATGAGTCCTTAGGATAGTACCTAGCCTTGTATACATGTGATACCAAAGAATTAGTCTTAGTAAGAAAACGACACGCCCGTTTACCCAACATAATAGGTTAAAAGCACGAAGATCCTTAAAACCCAGGCTCCCATGTTTCTTAGGAATACATAATCTATTACATACCTTCCAATGAATACCACGATTAGTCCCAGACCCCACCAATAGCGGTTCATGGTCCGCTCAATAGCTGTACAAACAGACACAGACACAGGGTACCTTAAAACAATATACAACATAAAACACATGTTCTAAATCAGATTCTTCATATCTAAAGCACAAGTTCTAAGTCATATGCATAATCACTAGTACAGAAACAGTCATACGCGTCCAAGCAAATGTACAATACACGTCCAAAGTTGCTTGGACGCGTATGTAGGAGACGCTCTGCGTCCAAGATAACTTTGGACGCGCATAATAGACTATACGCGTCTATGTTCATAAACTTTATATGCGTATAGTATATTTTAAAAAACTAAACACTTTACGCGTCAAAAGTTCATAAACTTGGATGCATATAGTGTTTATTTTAAAAAAATACTATACGCGTCGAAAGTTCATGAACTTTTGACGTGTAATATAATTTTTTTTTTTATGTTTATTTGATAAAATTCATGAACTTTGAGAACATATTTAATTTAGTAGTAATTAAAAAGATGTTTTGGGACGATAATATTCTGATCAATGCTTAAATGGGTTGAATTGAGCAACCAAAAGGGATATCCAAAGGTTATTGTATGTGCAAAATCCCAGATCTTTGGCATTATTTGTTACCGAGGGGCCAGGGCCTTTTATCTCACAGTGATATGGCATTCTACTTATTCAGATTGACCATTTCAGCATGCTAAAATAGAATCATGTGATCATATGCAATCCGAATCTGGACACATCATGAGTCTTAAATTTTGCTTGGTATATCTTATGGGTACAAATTAACATCAGGAACATACCAGAAAATGTGGATGCAAGGCAAGATACCACGCACGAGAGATGTGGTGTACTCTCGGGTTGCACCATAGCACGCACGAGAGATGTACTCTCGTGTTGCCTGGTCCGTGTGCTCTCGTGTGAACCTGCACCCCAACGGTCTGAAACCCGAAAGTTCAGAAGATTAAACTCATATGTTACTGGAATTAACACTATTTTAATTCCAATTTTAAAATTGAGTTTAATCCTACTTAGTGGGTGGCTGTTACAGGTGTTACACAATTGGTTTAATACCAATTTAATGGCCATGTTGAATGCTACCACTCCAACATCCCTATATAAAGAGAGGTAGAGCAGTAGCATTTTACATAGTAGAGAAACAAAGGAATTCCAATCGCTTTATCCTCTCAAAACTCTACTTCTACTCTCTTCTTTAGCCAATCTGTGTTCTAGCTTTGCTTTGTTTGCCGGGTTCTTTGTTTAGGTGCTTAAACAAAGAATCGTAGCATGTTTTATCCTGGGAAACCTAGGCTACAACGCTCCTAGCACTTGTGGGAGGTAGCAAATAAGGTTTTAAGGAAAAGAACTTTGTGTTCGAACTCATGCTAAACCTATATCCAAACACTCCACCTTTTCCTTCCCAGTTTTCTGTTTTTCCCATATAATAATAATTTTTCTGTAGAATTATTATTTTGGGATTTTCCACCTTATTACCCAACACATTCTACCAGGAAAGTAGATCCAAAAGTGTTCACAACAAATAGTGCGGGGGATCTTCTTAGGAGGAAGCTATTGATAAAAACACAACACAAAGCATACGCATCATTAGAATCAAATGCATTTAAAATTTCAAAACAGGAAACACTACAACACCCTAGCTAGAGTGAATAAAACTTACACAACATATGCATCATAAAACATCAAAAACATGCAAAATCTCCAAAAAAATAAACATTAAACTCTAGACCCAGAAATTAGCTTATGCAAATGGAATATAATTTATGAGAAGTGGCCGAGGCAGACCTCTTCACCGAGCTCCAAAGCCTTTTTTTCAGCAACTTCGCGAGCTTTAAACTTCTTGCGCTTCTCTAGCTTCTTCTCCTGCTTGAGCTTCGCATGGACAGCAGATCTTTTTTCCTTGTTCTTTATTGAGGATGGCAGCAAAGATTCCTTTCATGTTTTGGTATCAATGGAAGTGCTAGTTTCTCCGTCGTCCCACATATCGCCGCCATTGTTCTTCCTTCGTTTTTCCCCCATTGGAGTAGGGTTTGCCTACAAATCGGACCTTATTGCCTTGTCGGGCGCCCTCGTCGAGTTCGTAATGGCGGTCAGCCGTGGCTATGAGTTTATGACTGAATGAAAAGTTGAAGATGGACAAGGGAGTGAGGCCGTCTCAGGCTGTGGTCTCAGCGATGGAGGAGAGTAAATGTGCCAATCTGGTCTCGGCCATGAAGAAGAAAACGTGATGGAGGCGAGGGACGATGAATTCATCAAAAAAGCATTGTTTTCAAAAAAAAAAAATTTTTAAAAAAAAACATGAACAATCTGCGTCAAAAGTGCAACAACTTTAGATGCAGATTTTTATTTTAAAAAGGACCCGCGAGAATATGCGTCTAAACTCTAGAACTTTTGGACGCATATTGTCCTTAATTTAAAAAATAAAAAATAATTAACTAATGTCATTTTAATTACAAAAATGCTAGCACCAACTTTAAACGTTCAATGTTTCAACTTTGGATGCATAATGTTAGATTTTTTTGATCATTTTTGTACTAGTGGCTGGAGGTATACTTGATCCTATAACTTCCGCTATGAGGTTAGATCATGACAAATATTATGATTGTATAATTATTCTAACATTTGGTATCAGAGCCATCAATCCAGCCGTTTGTCTTCTGCCAACGCATCGCCGGAAACCCAATGCCACTGCCGGCGGAGAAGCAGGCCGCCATCGTCTTCATCGCATGAGAAGCAACAGTAGGCCACCGTCGTCGTCTTCATCGCGGCGCCACCACCGCCGATGATCGCTGTCTCTGCTCATGGCAGCCGGCGACCCGAGGAAAAACGACGCCATGGCTGACAGAGAGAGACATCGCCGGAAGAGGAATTGGCCAGAGCCGAGGCCCAGCACCGCCACCACTCCCATCGACGATTCCATCCACCGTTCGCCATCGCCGATGCCATCTTCTGTCCGAGACTCCAGGACGCGGCGTTAACGTCCAAAGCTTTATCGCCGACAGGTGGAACACAAAAATCACGATCAAAGCTTCAACACGCCCGATCTCCATCAGTGGTGTATATATATATATATATATATATATATATATATATATATATATATATATATATATATATATATATATATTATACTTTTTCTCCGCCGCCCGCGGCGGTTGCCGGAAAAGAGACGGTTTCACTGTCTTTCTGCCGCCGACGGCAGTTGCCGGAAACAGCGGTGATCGGCTACTGTAACGGAAAAACTCGAAGCCTGCAAAACATGATGGACGACAGCTTGGTGACGATGATGGGCAGTAAAATTATGCTACGCTTCATTGAATCTGGCAAAAATTTCGGCCAAAGGTAATAGTATTTCGACAATAGAGATGTATATTTTCCAAATATTACCTTCTCAAAAATTGTCATGATAACATGCATACAATAATAGGAATATATGCATATGCGCATTCTGTATCATAAATATCATACCAACTGATATTCATTGAGTAAAGTGTAAACATATCCTCGAGGAAAAACAACAGTAAAACATATATATTGCATAATATATAGTTCAAAATATATATATCATATGCAAATTTATCAACTATGCAGAGAATTTATTATAATTAAATGTTGTTCGGTTACAATTAAGAAAATTGATTATTCCGTTATTACCGTTATGTAATAATTATTAGAATTATAATAGTAATAATGAGTATTGGTTTTTGAACCGTTGGATCAATGTTTTGTGCCGTTACCATCATCATTTGGTTTGGATTTTGATAGTATGATTTGAAATCATAATTTTGAAACTATTCAAAAAAAAAAAAAAAAAAAACTATTTCATTCTTGATCCAAAACATATGTGTTAATAATGATATTGTTATCATTATTGTTTTTGGATTGTGATGTCCACTTTGATTAAGTATGAATATTTGATTTTATATTCATATTTTTTGAGTTTGTTTTATGCATATAATTAAATTAAGTGCATAATATTATTGTTTAAATTATGCAATTTAGTTTGTAAATGTCAACATATCGTATGGTTTTGATATGCTTAGAATTTACAATTTTAAGTAGTTCTCCGATCTCGTAAAGGTTTACTATATGCATTGAATCATTTTTGAATTGGGCCTACAAGTTAAAATTTTACAATAATTGAAAAGTATATGGTTATTATAAATTATTATTGAAATTTTATAATCCTTCAAGTTTTGGATTTATGTTGTTATTTGAATAATAATTTTATAGCTCATTTTAAATTGCTATTATATGGTGTACAATTTATTTGGATATGAGCATATTGAATTTCACATATAGTTGTTCACTAGCATATAACATTATATTTTCTACTTATGTGTATTTAATTATGCCTTTGGAATTGCATAAGATTGGAATTATAATAATTCCTTGTTAAGGTGAACTTTGTGTGTGGAATAATAAACGGTAGTGCATTATGTTTAAGCACCTTTAGACCGTTTAAAATGTTCACCTGAGATTAAAAGTCTTTCCATAGCTAAACTATTAAAGATTTGGAAAGATTACTCATCAATTATGCCTTTAGTGTGAGAAAACATGAACCGGTGAAAAGTTTCTCGGGAAGGGGCCAATGTGCTACTAGTTTCCTTGAAACATTCCTCTGACTAAGGAGTTGGTTATTTTTAATGAGGCTTAGTCCCAACCAACTTTCCTGGGAGTACATTTGGAATTGTTTATCACATCGCTGCATAATTGTTTTTAACGCTTTAAAGTTGATGCCTAAGATATTAAGAAAATCGTCTAGTGATCTTATAATTTTGATTAATTAAGTAGTAGCCACGGTATCTTTGATTAATTGAAATTTTGTGAGATCACATACAGTCATAGACGTATTAATTGTGATTAATTATATAATATAATAAAATTTAGCCCACAGACAATTTTGTTATGTTTATATAATTAATTAGGGTAAAAATACCAAACTATGATCATAATTTAGCTCACAGACAATTATGCATCGGAATATAGTTTTGGTGAGTTTTATCATTACAGATAGGAAGGTCAATTTATTTAACATATGGTTATAATATAAATAAATTGGCGTCTTCTATCATAAAGTTATTATATATGTAACTATTCAAAAGTATTTTATGTGTACAATTTATGGTATTAGTCTAGTTTCTTTTATGTGTATTTATGATGCATGGAAGAAATTTGGATTAATAGCTTGGTACATTAATATTCTTTTGTGTACAAATATCAAATTATCAATACAATTTCATAATTGAAATTATTAAGTTATTTTGATCACGTTGTGACTAATTACATAAAGTATAATAAAATCTACCCACATGAATTTTATTATATTAATGTAAATAGTCAAGATAAAATATTAAATCATATTTCTTAATTTACCCACAGGGTTTAAGAAAAGGAACATGGTTTGATAGTTTTATCAAAAAGTTGTAGATATATCTAATTGAATAAAACTTTAGCCCACAGGCAAGTTTTATATCACTAGATTCTTCTGTCCCATTTGATAATAATTTTATCATAAAATTTTAGTTGAGTCTAATTGAACAAAACTTTAACCCACAGGCAAGTTTTGTGTCACTAGATTCTTCTATTTGATTATCATAAAGTCTCAGTTGAGTCTAATTGAATAAATCTTTAGCCTACAGGCAAGTTTTATGTCACTGGATTCTTCTGTTTAAATTGATGATCAAGATAAAATTTTATCAAACCAATTTTAGAATTTATAACTTTAAGGCCAGTTATAATTCTATGTCACATGAGTTGCACTGGCAACACATGTATTTTATTAAAACTCCAAAACTTTAGTAACTTGAAATTGTTACTGTATGTGGCTTCCTTGGTTTTTCAGCCCAATCACAATAGAGCTTTTGAATTTGAGATGATATACTTTTGGATCCTTATATTGGAATTGTACATATCTAGCCAAATTTCGGCTAAGGCAATTTAATTTGTTTAAATAGTTGGAAATTGTGTCTGTTACATGTACACATTTAACATGTCCAACTATGGTGGGGAATTATAATCCTTGTTAAATTAGTTGGACTTAAGGATCATTAATGTGTATATCATTTATCCTCAAGAATAACTTTATTAGTGGGAGTAATGGTTTGAACAATGGGAGTGGTAATTTGAAAAGATCCAATAAGATACCTCATTTGATAAGTGGGAATGATCATTTGGAAAGATCATTAAAGATGTCTCACTTCAAGATTGCTCCACTTCAAGGATAAGACACATTGCCTTGTTATTATAAAATCAATAGTTCAATTTGTTGAACTACAAGTTGTGCAACATATTTCTGAAAATGTTGTAACAAACATTAATAGTTTTATTATAACAATGGCATTAAGTTTATGATGAACTATCACGAGTTAGATTCTTTAGCATTTATTGGAGTCTTTCGTCTCATCAAATTGATCCTGGGCCATTAAGATTTAAAAGGTTCAAGATTCAATGTTGAGAGACATAAAGCATGCGAAGACTCATGATGTTGGCTCATATAAATGAATCTTGAGGACTTCGATACAATATTTTGTTATTTCACAAAGTTACATTAATAAGTCCTCGTTATTGCTCTCTGGCATGAAAGTTGGGCTTTCTTTTGTTTTGGAGATTATTTATAAGGTGTATGTTTAAAGTTCCGTTTGTGGGCTTAGACTCAATAATTTGTTATCTAAGTCGTTGGAATATAGATTACTCAATTACTGTCGTTTGCTAAGATTAATGAGAGTAGGAGTGACAGACGTGTCGACTCTGAAAACTTAGCTCTCAACGATAGTATTAAAGATAATGAGTTAGTCATGCAACATATTAGCATTATGCTAATAGTTGTGGATCCCTACTTAAGGCATGCTTATAAAAGTTTTGGGATCATACGAGGTACATGGAACTTATTATGTGACTATATTGTACGTACATTTATGTTGTCACTTCTATGTAATAATTTGGATGGTTTCTCCCATGGTTATGCGCATATTTATTTGAGAAACATCCCTAAGGTTGGACCAAGAATAAACGTAGGGTTTATTCATAAAGAACCTGAGTTGGGAATCAAAATGCATGTGATGCATAGATGGTATTACTCACACTTTAATTTAGAGGACATACCACTATGATTCATATTTTTTGATCTTCAACAATGGTTGTGCCAATACTTGCACCAAGTGGAAAATTGTAACATTTTCCATTAATATTGTACAAATGAAGTTGTGCAAGTTTATTAGGCCAAATTTAGCTATTGCGGCAATAAATAATTTTTGATAACTAATTATAATCAAGAATGAACATAAGGTTTGTTCATTAAGTTTTATACCGCATAAAGTACTTAGAGAAGAAGTTACATTATAATCATAAGTGGATACTACTCTAAATTAAGAGGAACTATCTCTATGGTTTATGTTTTTTGCTTCTTTGAGTTAATACTTGCACCAACTGGGTGATTGTAACATTTTCCATTATGTCACCATTAAGTGGTGCAAATTTAATAGGTCATTTATGACCATTATGTTGTGGTTTGAAACGGGTGTAACGCTTTCCGTTACAAAGCCTATATGTTAGACTAAATATATCACATGCATCATAAAATATGTGATAATAGGATCGTACTAACCTCCAGCCATAGTTCTTGTTACGGTTGAGCGATCCGGACTGCTGCAAAGATAACGAGTATTTTGTCTCTCACTTTACTCAGCTCTCTCTAGATGGTGTATGAGGTATGTAATGTGAGCAGTGAGAGGACTAGTGACCTTATATAATCACTGGCCATTATTGTGGTTGTATGTCTTTAGGTCTCCTAAACCCTAACTAGAGTCCTAATCATAATGGTAGTCTAGCTATTAGGTTTATAATGTTGCACCACATATCAAATACTTAATATTATCATAACTTATCCTAATGTTATAATAATAGTAACGGATAAACGTTACATTTTCCCACTTGGTGCAAGCACTACCACTCAATAACAGAAAAACACCAACCATAATGATATGTTCTCATTAGCACGAGTAGTATCCATTATGATCAAATGCAAACTGTCATTGAGCACTTAATTAGGAAACAAAACCCAACGAAATAAACCCTATGTTTATTCCAAGTCCCTGAAGTACATTTTCTCATCAATATGAAGCAAATGAAGGTGTACACACTTAATTGAGAAAATGTCTGAATGCCAAAGAATTTTATTGAAACTGAATGTATATACAAATCACAAAGTGGATGAAAGTCCCATTTTCTGAACCAGACCCTTGAATTTAACTGAAGGCATGCATTTAGTCAAGGGATCTGCTAACACCAACTCAGTATGAATGTGTTAAAAGAATACAACTTTATTTTTGACATGCTCCCTAATTGCTAAGAACTTGATGTCGATGTGCTTAATTCGACTCCCACTTTTGTGGTCTTAGCTAGGAAGACTGCAGCTGAGTTGTCACAGTAGACTTTCAATGGCTTAGACATAGAACCATAATTCTAAGCCCAAAGATAAAATTCTTTAGCCAAACACCCTATGAAGTAGCCTGGAAACAGGAAACGAACTCGGCTTCCATGGTAGAAGTAGCTATTAAGGACTGTTTAACACTTCTCCATGAGATAGCCCCACCAGCCATAATAAAGACGCACCCTGAAGTTGATTTTCGAGAATCAACACAGCCAGCGAAGTCCGCGTCTGAATAACCGGCAAGATCTAAATTGTCCGTCTGCCTTAACCCAAGCTTGTAACCTTTGGTTCCTTTGAGATGCCTTAGAACCTTCTTTACAGCTCTCCAATGGTCTAACTCCGGATTGTGCTGGTAACGACCTAGCATTCCAACCGCAAAAGCAATATCCGGCCTCGTACAGACTTGAATATATCCAAGACATCCAACTGCTGCAGCATAAGGGATGTTCTCCATGGATTCTTTCTCCAAATCATTTTTCGGACAATAAGGGGTTGGACGTTGTTGCACAATTCTTATTTTAATTTTTTTAATTTATTTTATTTTATCTTTTTTACTTAATGCTCATGTGGCGAGCCAAATCTCAAAAACAAAGCTTATGTGGCGAGCTATGAGGGAATTTACCAGAATTTATCGTAGAGGTAACCAGCTAACAGAGTTCGATGCCTTAAAATCGTGAGTTGATGTGTTTAATTGCACTTTTTAAAAGTTTATAGGCCTAATTGACTTTTCGTGGAAAGTTCAAATGCTTATTTGACCATTTTTCCTATTTGATTTAAAAAGCATTACAATTTTTATAAAAAATATCACATTTTCTCCTATAAGTAATAATTAATTTATCTTTGATTAGTATTGCATTTTTATTATAATTATTATATTTTTATCTAAAACTGGCCCGTCTCATCAAAAAGAACTCGTGAAATAATTTCACAAAAAAAAAAAAAGATATGTCAAACAATCTCGCGGGAGACTCAGATCAACCTTTCGCCTAAGGTTAAATAATGCAAATTCATCATCCACATAGAGCCATATTTACTAAAAAATTAAGAATTCCTTTCTCCTTTGAGTTCTCGACCAGTATGATTTTCAAAGTTATAGTTTTCGCGTCATTCATAAAATACTCTATTCCTTCACAAGACTTGATAATTTTCGAAAGATTGAATAATGAGAAACTGATCGATAAGACTATTAACTTAAAAGGAAAATGTTAATTAAATAATTATCCATTCAACATTATTCATCACATATTTGTTATCTAACACACTAAAGGTGGACATAATTAATCAACACTAGCCAATTTATGGGCAGAATGTGATCTTGTAATTGGCTTGACCTGTGGCACATGTAAAAGTGCTTGTTTGGTCATCAAAAGCATAACTATAGGCCTCGGGGCAAAGTCCCTTGAAAATTCTTGAGTAGTCGGTGGGCGGACAGGTCGCCGGAGTACTATAAACGCCGGTGCAACAATATTGAGGTTGATTGAATGCCAGACATGCACTTTTACAACCCAACACCGCGCCGGTGCTGTCCGGAACCGCCAATTCCGGCGGGCATTTCGCGTTGACGTCGACTGGGCAAGACGTCGGCCTGCAACAATTATTATATTGTGAATCTTAATTAAAAAATTATATATTTTGTACCTGTAATTAACAATTTTTATAATTACAGACACATAACATGATAACTATAGATAAATTACAAAATATGTTAATTGATTACACATAATATATTTTATACCAGTTAACCATTTATGTGTTTGTAATTACTATATGATGTGTCTTTAATTTGTTTACAAGTAAAGAAACTATTAACTACAGGTATAAAATCTGAAAGTTATTTTAGGATCAGGGCAAGATAGACCGACCCTGGTCCATAGGCAAATTATACCATGGACCAGGATCTACCTTGCATTGTAGACCATGGCCTAAAAATCACCTTCAGATTCTGTATCTATAGTGGATACATTTTGTACCTGTAGTTGATAGTTTCTATACCTATATCTATTATATTATGTGTCGGCAATTATCGAGTCAGATTCTGTATTAATAATTAATACATCCTGCACCTGTAGTTGATAGTTTCTGTACCTGTAGTTAATTTACATATAGAGAAAAAAATTGTGTACCAGAGTTCACAATACAATATGAACTTTGGTCTATGGTATAACAATTTGGTCCATATAGTATAATTTGCCTACTTGCAATTGCCGTTGTCGGGGACTACAGAGACAGGCAAGTTGAATCCGTCGACGAGGCTGACATCGTAGAAGTCTTGGTTTTGCCAACCGCCTATGGTGAATTCTACTAGGCTTGCCGGAGGGATTGCGCCGGCGCCGTTGCAGGCCAATTGGCCGGAACCGCAATCGGCGGTCTTGCAGGAGAACTTACCGGCTTGGTCGGTGGAGCACTGGGTTCTGGCCCAAATCCGACCACTCCATTGAGGGGCTACGTCGAAGGAATTCGATGCGCCTTGTGCCAATTCAAATCCGGTCGGAGTTTGTTGGCCGCTTCCGGTCAGTGTCGCCGGCCATATTGTGTATGGACAATTATTTATGATTGTGAACGTTGCCGAATCAACCCCTACAAAACCAAAATTTTGAGACAATATTGTACCCCTTCCAAAAAAAAAAAAAAATTACTTAAAATTTGCAATTATAAGTTTAAACCCTAAACATGAAGCCCTTCATCCCCTTTTATGAGATTATGAAATGAGACAAATCTTGGGATGTACTTCAGTGAGACTCTACGAAAAGTTCAAATTTAAGTATTTGCTGGGTCATTACATCTACACTTCAATTTTCAACCTTTAAGCTATGCCCGAGGACTAAAATTTGCAACTATGTTGTACTAATGTATTGCATTTTGAACATAACAACATAAATAATTTAAAAAAGACTTAAGCCCTAAACATGGACGAATTGTGAAAGGAGGTAAATCTCGGATGTGAGGCATATGGTCTCTAGGTTAGATCCTCCCCCATTGGGGAGGTTTGAACCCGGGCGAGGCATTTTACCTCAAGGCTGAGATCCTTTGGATTCCTTATTGAAGATTCGAATTTGGATATTTGTTGGATCGATCATTACACCCACACACAATGTTTCGACCATTGAATTATGCCCTAGAGACAAATTTGCAACTACGATGTACTAATGTATTACATTTTGAACATAAAAACATAAATAATTTAAAATGGGAAGCAATTAACAATTCTGACCGAAGAGAAAGGCAAAGATGGTGGCAAGCACCAAGAGGGAGAAAGCTACGGACTCCGCCATTTCCTATATCTTTCGAGCAAACTTGATTATATTATTAGAAATGCATATATGATAGGGACGAATATATGTAAGGTTATAAAATGAAAGAAATTAAATCTTGCAAATTGACAACTATATTTCCATATCAAGATTAGAGAATTGAATAATTTAATTTCCTATTTAGAAAATTTCATTGATTGGTAGTAAAGACTTTTAATTTCTTAAGCCTTATATATAACTGTGATGTGTGTTATGCGAATTTTATGTATTCTCGCCTGAACATATGTTATAAGAGAAAATATTTGATGCACCGTCGTTGTATATGTTGCTATACAACGGTGGTGAACTAAATAATGCCACCTCCGCCAAAAATGATAATATAATATAATATATAATTATAATTATTTTATGTTTTCAAAAATGATTATTATTATTTTCAATTAAAACGGAGTATAAATTAACTTTCTCTCCGCCATTTCTGGGTTTTGGAAAAGCTCGGCGAAGAACGGAAGAAACATGGCTGTAAGACCAAGTTTGATCTTTTTATTTTATTTTTTTTAATAACGTTGTCTCTACTTCTTCCGATTTTTGCATTGTTCTTCTGCCTTGGGTTCAGATATTCTTTGTGTTGTTGTGAATTCTAAAAGTTAAATCTTTGATGGTGTATTGTGTATTGAATTGCATGATGCCCTTGTTTAAACATTTTCATTGTATGCACATTTGTGAGTGTTCTGACTGTGTTAAGGGGTAATTTCATACGCTTGAGTTGTGCTCTAGGTAAATTCTAATTATTTTGTACTGCTCATTCTTTGTCAATGAGGTATAGCCGCACTGGTGGAATTAGTATGAATTGGTTGTGTTTGTAACAGTTCGTTGTTTAGAGATTTAAAGACTGAGTAATAATTATTTTTAGTAACATAAAACAATTATAATTATATATACTATAATAAGAATTATTATAATTTGCATAAAAGGGTTTAGTTAAAGTCGACTTTACATTTAATGAGGTGGCATGATTTAGTTCAGCGTCGTTGTATAGCTTATATACAACGACGGTGCATCAAATAATTTCTCATATTATAATATTATTAAACTATACAATTCAAAAGATAGAAGAGAGAGAGGTGAGAGCCCAAACGAAAACCATTCTCATTAACGCATTGTCTGAATGCACTGATACAATATCATTAAAAGGCCCTAAACTATCGATTCATGATCCTAGAAAATAGGAACGCGGGATAGGATAATGGCCAAAAAATAAGTCTAACATGCTAAGATAATGGCCCTACACAGAAAATAATTACAAAACTCTCCCTTGGACATTATCTTCCCATAATCATGTGTTATATAAAGTTGCCTCATTAAAAACCTTAGGCTAAGAAAACTCAGTGAGAAAAAACTTAGCTAAAGGAAAAGAGTACAACTGTAAAAACATCTGAGCATAATCTTCTTGACATTACTATACGAAAAATCATGTCTCATTAAAAAACTCACTAGAAAACCTCACTAGAAAAAAACTAGTTGAGGAAAAGAGTACATGATATGCGTATTCTTGTATTGCACTAGCTGCCTCATTAAAAAATCTTTAACTAAGAAAATAATATCAAAAACTTAATTAGAGGAAAAAGAGTACAGTTGTTGGTCTTCAAAACCCAATCTTCAGGATTGGTTTAAGTATAATCTTCAAGATTGATTCAAATGAATGACACTGTACTCCCCCTAAAGATAACAATCTTCAAAGTCTATACCTTTTAATATAAAGACAACATTGTTCCAAAAATAGTGTAGAAAATAATGTATGGTACATATTATCAATATTGACTAAGATAATAAACAAGTTCATTATCAAATCTTTATTGAACACATAATGGTACATATTATTCCTTCTGCATGAAGATAATAACTCCATTCGCAACTCTTTAAAGAGTACATAATAGCACATAATAAAATATGTTCATTCTTCAAGAGGAAAAATACTCAGTCAATTATTAATTGTTTCCGGTCATATAAAGATCATTGTAATTTAATACCATACATGCTACGATTTTCATTTTCTCATTTCGAGATTATAAGTCCATCAGGGGTTTCTCAAAACAAATATTAACTGCATATCTAAATTTATTATTCTGCCAATAATATTATGTAGCGGAACTTAATGCCATTTGATGGATTATATTAACCCGTGGGGTCCGAATTGTATAACCCGAATATATGAATATGAACGTGAAAAGTAAGGATTGAACAAATAAAGAATGTAGCAATGATAATAATGAACGAATAGACATCACGAGGACGAATATTGTATTAATCGTATATAAAGTGCTATTACAAAGGTAGGACTTATGTAATAACGGTACAAGTTTGGATAGAAAGTAGAAGATGTCTGATTAAGACACAAAGGAGGGCTTTTATACCCCATGTCGCCCCAACAACCTGGGGAGATCGTCGGGGATCCTTCAACCGCCTGGGACCACAACGGACGCCGGGCGACTCGGACAACGCGAGGACCCCGAACCTTGGCCGAGTACGGAGCTCGGTCGAGTAGCCCGTCACGGGGCAGCCGACCCTTGGGGTGGCCGAGCCCAAGGAGGCCGAGCACAAGGAGGCCGAGCCCGGGTCCCCACATAGGTTGCTTTGTCACGGGTTTGCTTGGTCGGTTTGGGATCGGGTCCGTTGCTCCGGGTTTGACCCACTTAGTATTGTTACGCTCCAGATCCACTCGTAATTATCCCATCATCAGTCCCCCACTCCCGGTGTTGTGAGAAGTCGTCAGCACAAGAGAGTACTACAACCGATTAATAATTACGAATCGCGAAATTGTGCCCGAAATTTGCAATCCATGCTCGGGTAGAATTTCTATCGCGGTAGGAGTCTGATGTCATCGTCAATTCGAAATCAATCCATTCTTGTTATCTTAGGAGTCTTCATCCTACTACAACTCTTCCTCATTCCCTATAAATATTCTTCAAATCTTCCAAACCCACTCCCACACTCAACAAGTCACATCACCTCTCCGTGGGAGAGTATATTCTACTAGAGTCAAAGGGTTTCTGCGTGAACCCATAAGCTACAAACTCGCTTCATAATATGTCCATTTTAGCGAGTCGAGCTATGCCTTTAATTGCTCCTTTATACGTTAAATAGTCGAGCTATCAAATATGCTCATATAGTCTTATAAAACTAAACGTAGATAAATAATCTGAGTTTAATAGAGGAATACCGTTCACCGGAGGTATGTTGCTTTGCCTATAACGAATTTGTCCGTCGTGCCGAGAGTCAATCGGTGTTTGGTATATGCGAAAGCTGCCTTGATTTCAATGAGAGCTGTTGCGGCCGTGCGACACATTTTAGCTCCAAGCTCACACTCGCACTCTCCCATCGGTGGCGCCACCACGGCCTCAACTACCACCTTCTGCCGCCGCTTCTCTGCCTCAGCTATCAAAATGTCGGCTGGGCAAATCATCGAGCACGTGGTGCTCTTCAAGGTGAAGCCGGATGTGGAGCCTTTGAAGCTCAATGAGATGGTGGGGAACCTTAACGGCCTCTCTTCTATGCCCCAGGTGCTCCACCTCACTGCCGGCGCGGTGGTTCAAACAAGATCCTCATCCTTAGCCGTCACCCACATGCTCCATTCCCGGTACGCCTCCAAGATACTGTGCTGTTGCAATTTGCCTACCGCCGTGAATACGAGACTGCCAACGATGTTTCCATGGCCGTTGAACAGCCAGATTCTACCCAGTCGATTTCCTCTCACCGGAGACCACCCTAGCAAGCCGAGCAACACCAACAGGCGAAGGGGCCTCCGAACGCGATGCCGGCTTGTCCGAGGGACCAATCACGGTTGCAGCGTCCGCCAGCGCCCGCCTGTCGATGGCCGTAGCTAGGATTCCAGTAGGGACAGTCGAATTGCCATTGACGGAGCTACGATCGACGAACTGCTTCGCCGATGAAGATCACGATGATTTGTGAAGGGGCTAATCGTCGATGATTTGAGGGTAAATTTCGTTCACCGAGAATATACAGAACATGTTATGCGAATTTGGTGTATTCTCGCATGAACATATATCATTATATTATTGAACTATACAATTCAGAAGATAGAAGAGAGGGAGGTGAGAGCCCAGAAGAAAACCATTCTCATTAACACATTGTCTGAACTCTGAATACACGGATGCAACATCATTAAAAAGATCGGATAATGACCACAAAATAAGTCTAACATGCTAAGATAATGGATTATGTAGTGAGTTTTATAAGGAAAATAATTATTTTTTTTTCACTTTCCTATGACAAATTTCTAATAAAATATAACAAATTTTATATGTCAAATAATGATTTACTTTTTTCCCCTTTTTATGCTCATAAAAGTCAAATATTTTTTCCCTTTGTTATGCTCATAAAAATTAACAAGTGGATGAGAACTGATGGAATTGTATTGAATGATTGAATTAACAACTGTACCGACTATGGGAATATATACAAGAGAAATCATAGGGAGACTAGGATAGGAAGTCAAAATGTGACTCAAATACATAAAGTCCAAATACTAGTCTTAATATCCCCCCTCAAGCACATGGTATGCTAGTAACTTGTAGCTTGTCTCTAAGAAAAGAAAATCTAGGACTAGGCAAAGCTTTTGTAAATATGTCTGCAAGTTGATCTTTTGTTGAGATGAAATTGACATGAATATCTCTAACAGCAAATTTATCTCGAACAAAGTGATAATCTATCTCAATGTGCTTAGTACGAGCATGGAAGATGGGATTTGCACACATAAGTAGCACCGAGATTATCACACCATAGTTTAGGGACAGAGATACCTGGAACTTTGATCTCACGCACTAGTGAAACAATCCAAGTTACTTCAGCATAAACATCTGCTGGAGTTTTATATTAAGCCTCAGTAGAAGATCTAGTCACAATTCTTTGCTTCTTACAGACCCAAGATATAAGATTAATCCCCAAAAAGACAGCAAAACCACTAGTGCACTTACAATCTTCAGGACAACCAGCCCAATCAGAATAAAAAAAAAAGCATGAATTTCCTTTGACATTGATTTCCGTATACGCAACCCAAACCCAATTGTTCCTTTAGCATACCTCAAGACACGTTTCAGTTGCTCCCAATGTGATGTGGTAGGAACATGCATGTGCTGACAAAGCTGATAACCGCAAAGGATAAATCAGGTCGTGTAACAATGAGATATTGTATTGCTCCAGCTAGACTCCTGTATTGCGTAGGAGCATCATATAAGTCTGCACTAAAGGGAACACTTTTCGAAACAGATATAGGATTAGAAAGATTTGCATTCCGCCATTCTAGCACGTTTCAAAATATCATTCATATATCGCTGTTGAGACAATAGGATTCCATCATCACATTTAACAGTTTCAATGCCAAGGAAAACATTTGGTTCACCAAGATCTCTAATCTTGAAAGTGGCAGACAATTTTGAGAGTAAGTGAGTAACTATAGCCTGATCACTTCACATTACAAGAATATGATTCACATAGACCAACAAATAAACCAGTACAGAATCTTGAGAGAAATAGAATAGAGAGACATCTGTCTTTGATGCTTGAAAACCAATGGATATTAAAAACGTGTGTAAACAATTAAACCAAGCTCTAGGAGCTTGTTTTAATCCATAAAGGGAACGTTTTAATAAGCAGACATGGTGTGGAAAACTAACATCAATATAACCAGGGGGTTGCTTCATATAAACAGTTTCATCCAAATTTCCATTTAAAAAAGCATTATGGACATCTAGCAGCCTGATAACCCATTCAGATGATAAAGCTAATGATAATAGAAGCCTTACGGTTGTGGGTTTCACCACTGGACTGAATGTATCAAAGAAATCCTGACCTGGAACCTGATTGAAACCTTTTGCTACTAACCTGGCTTTATGCCTCACAATAGTGCCATCCGCCTTCCTTTTCGTACAAAACACCCATTTACATCCAATAATATTCTTACCTGTGGTAGAAGGAACTAGGGGCCAAGTCTGATTCTGTAGAAGAGCATTAGGGACCGTTTACTAACTGGAAATTTTTCGAAAACTAGAAAATAGAAAACAGAAAACATGTTTACTAACACAGTTTTCTATTTTGAAAACTGAAAATAATTTATGGAAATTTCTGGAAAACTGGAACACACTTAAAAACAGTTTTCTGTTGGTAAACGGACCTTTAAATTCTTGTTCCATAGCTTCGCGCCACTCAGGATATTTAACAGCTTGAGTGTAACACGTAGGTTCCGTAGGACAAACCTGAGCTGTCAGAGCTGTAGGAGGAGCCTGAGACTTACTATGAGTCGCCATGGAGTAGGTGTGGACGGTTGGCCTCGTCGATTTGCCACACGGACGCCGTGCAGCCTTTACAGGTTCAGCCAAGGATGACGTAGACTGCACGGAATCAGCTTGCATGGCCTTGTCCGACAACACAGGCTCTGGCGGCGAATCTGGATGCATGGAATCTGCTGCAGCATTGTTGACGTCATGGTGGAGAATAGATTCCGCCCAGGGAGCAGTCTGAGTAGGTGGTTCAGCCTGCAAGGAAGATTTAGTAGCAAAAGAAAATACTTCTTCATCAAATCTGCCATGCCTGCATGTGTAAATCTTATTAGTCTGTAAGTCCATGCACCTATACCCCCTAGAAGACTCAGGATAACCTAGGAAGACACAAGGAGAAGACATGTATGACATTTTGTGACGATTGTATGGTCTTAAGTGAGGATAACACAGACAGCCAAAGACACGAAGAAAATAATAGGAAGGAGGAGACTTGTGCAACACATGATGGGGACTAGAATTGTTTAAGACACTTGAAGGCATTTTATTAATCAAATAAACAACTGTCTCAAAAGCAAAATCCCAAAAACAATACGGAATAGAGGCATGAGCCATAAGATTGAGCCCAATTAATTTCAACAATGTGCCTGTGTTTCCATTCAACATGCCCATTTTGCTCATGAGTATATGCACATGACTGTCAATGATTAATGCCTAGTTGCACAAACGAGGAATGTAATTTTTTATATTCAGCTCCTAGATCAGATTGAATGGAATTGATTTTACGATTAAATGAACGCTCAACTAAAGCACAAAATTGATCAAATATGGCATAAAAATTAGATTTCTACTTCATAGGAAAGTACCAAGTGTAACGAGAATAATCATCAACAAAGATGACAAAATAACGACAACCATTAGAAGATAGCAAAGGAGCTGGTCCCCAAATATCAGTGTATATCAAATCAAGAATGGTCGAAGTACTAGACTCAACACGTGCCAAAGGGAAACATGCAGATTTACCTAATTGACACGCTGAACATAAATTAGAATTGCAACGAATACTACGACTAGATCCACTAACCGAACATGACGGAAGAATTTGACTCAAGACACGCTGATGAGGATGACCCAAACAATCATGCCAAATTGAAGCGGAAGCACGAGCAGAGAGAAACACGGAAGGAGACGAATTTGGAATAGGCAAAGTGTATAGGCCACCCGAACTACTGCCCCGTAAGAGGATTTCCTTGGTGGTGATATCTTTCACAAGAAAAAAAGAAGGGTGATACTCAAAGAACACATTGTTATCTGTAGCAAAATGTTGAACAGATAATAAAGAGGTAGACAGACCAAGAACATGCAATATATCAGACACCGTAAAAGACCTAGAAGGGGTATTAAAAGTAACATAACCAACATGACTAATAGGCAGATCACCGACACATAAAGTGTCATTACTAGTGTATTTCTCCAAGGTAGAAAAGGCAGCTATGTTTGGAGTTGCATGATTTGTGGCTCCAGTGTCCGGAACCCAAGTATGGGAATTTGACGAGGTTTTAGCACCCAAACTATTCTGAAAGACCAAATTATCCTGAGAACCTGGAGCCCTTGAATAACGCAGAAAACAATTGGCTCCATGTGATCGAAACGGTTACAAATTTGACACGGATCATCATAGCGCCAAAAACAATTGGCTCCCGTGTGACCGAAACCTTTATAAATTTGACACAGTTCATCATAGCGCCAAAAACAATTGGCTCCCGTGTGACCGAAACCTTTGCAAATTTGACACGGTTCATTAAAACCACGTCTGCTATGCTGCTGACTTGATGCGGACTATTACGACCCATCCTATAATGCCGACTGTTTCTAATGTTCAGCATGGAGGTGGGCAACAACCTGGCAGTTTCCGTGGATGAGGAGACCAAATTCGACGTTGTGAAGATTAATCAATTCGGCAATGAGTAGCAATCTGGTTGGCAGTTTCCGTGGAGAATTGCAAAACTTTCATAATACATGTCTTATATCTAGAATAAAGTGAAGTAATTAATTGCAATAAGGTGAAGTAATTGATTGCTTCATGGTTTTGTTTCTCATCAGTTTGTTGCATGGAAAAGTCGCAGACGGTGGATCAAGAATTTTCTGGCAAGGATCAATTATAATTAACCATAGTTGTCTGATACCAGATGAAAATTGATAGAATTATATGGCATTGAGGAATATATACAAGAGGAATCATAAAGAGACTAGGATAGAAAGTTATAACGTGACTCAAATACATAGAGTTCTATTACTAGCCCTAATAAAGTGAATCATTATTTGAATTTTTAAATTTGTTATATTTTATTATAAATGTGTCACAACTGAAGGAGAAAACGCATCCAAATTGTACAAAAGAGTACATGTATGATCTCTAAAACTTTATAAGCATGCCTTAAGTAGAGATCTCTTAATGTTAGCATAATATAATGCTAACTATATTCCATGACTTCTTTATAAGTTAACTTTAAGTACTATCTCTAACAGCTAAGAGCTTGGAGTTGACACGTCTGTCACTCCCACTCATCAAAAATAGCCAAAAGATAGTCAAGTCACAGAAGCATTCCAATAACTTAGACAATAAACCAAAGGTCCAAGTCCATAAATTTGGAATCTTAATCATACACCATAACATCCCAAATAACTTCAATGTTCATTTTAAATGAACTGAACATAATGAGTCTTACTTATATGTCCCACAAAATTGTCTAGTGCCTTACAAACCAAAATGGCCCAGGATCAATTTTGAAGAAACTAAAGACTCTATTAATCACTGAAGAATTTATTAAATGATAGTTCACCACAAGTTAAATGCTTTTGTTCTAATAAATTCTTTAATATTGTTGCAACATTTTCATAAATATGTTGCACAACCAAACGTTCAATAATTTGAAATTATGAATTTATAATAACAAATACAAGATTAATACTTGTGGAATATTTTGGACTTATTGTTTAACATACAACCCAATTTGAGATGTATGAAGACAATAATTAAATCGATAATCTTTAATGGAGTATCTTAATGATCTTTTTCTAAATGATCACTCCCAATGATTAAGATATTCTTCAGCGAAAGTGAAAGAAAAAAGTTTTTATTTTCCCTATAAAAATCACTACATAGACAATATTCACCGTTGTCTATAAGGCTTACACTACTGGAAATTATGAAATTTCCGACCACTTGAAGTGATCTTAAATCAAGTCAAAAGCCTTGTTCCGACCACTTTTGGTATCCGGAAAAACCTTTGTTGATATTTCCGACTACTTTTTAGTATCAACTTGATTTAAGATCACTTCAGGTGGTCGGAAATTTCATAATTTCCACTAGTGTTAAAAGTAAAAAATTCTTTAATTTAATTAAACTCCCCGCCCTAAAATAAGTTAATAAGGATTTCACAAATTATTGTTTGGATTATGGTCCACATAATATCATATACATTTTTAATATATTAAAAATACATTATTTTTGTACTGTGGATACATTATTTTTGTACTGAAGGTACATTATATAAAATAATGTATCTTTAGTATATTCAAAATGTACTTTCAAAAAATGTACCTTACGTACATAAATAATGTACACTTAGGGCTCGTTTGGTCCGCGGAAAATATTTTAAGGGAGGTGGAATTGAAATTCCATGGAAAATCAATTACTTGGAAGATGAATTTCATTGTTTGATTGGTGGAAAAAGAATTACTGGGAATACTAATTCTATTGTTTGGTTAGATTTGGAATTGTAACGAATAACGAGTATAAAGACCTATATGCCCCTACAAATTAATAAGAGTAATATAATTAAAAAAGAAAACAAGGGTAAAATTGGTAATTCATATCACTTTTTCTTCCCATCTCCCATGGAAAACAAAATCCTTGGTCCAACCAAGGATTTTGTTTTCCTCAAATTTGAGGAATTCATTTTCCAATGGAAAATGAATTCCATGAACCAAACACCAGAAAACAACATTTTCCTCCACTTTAAGAAAAATGTTTTTCTTTGGAAAACAGTTTCCATGAACCAAACATCCCCTTAGTATATTAAAAATGTATTTTTTATTTATGGTCCATACAATTATGTGGAACATTATCCATGCAATAATGATTGTAATGATTTCATGTAATACTCAATCACAAGAAATAATTAAAGATAATAATGAATTTCAATATAATAAAGGCATGTCAAGTCTGTGTGAATATATATATATATATATATATATATATATATATATATATATATATATATATATATATATATATATATATATATATATATATATATATAGATTTTGGATCCGGTGAGGTTACCTTTGTCAGGCAAGGTGGTGAGGCTTGATCTGGTGCGTCTATTTTTTTTTTTTGGATGGATTAGATTTGGCTAAATACAATACCTTGTGCGTGAGATTACTTTGCATGTGGGGGTGTTGTTGTCTTTTTGGTAGTGTCTTAATTAGGGTGTAATAATTAATTAGCAGATTTTATGGGCTTATGCACTACTAATTATGGTATTGTATCGGATGGTTTATTATTTCAACAAATGACTCTTCGCTTTCTTCTATTATACTCCGTCCGACTCTTTGCTTTCGTTATTCTCCTCCGTCCATTCTTCTCCGAAAGGCTGTTGGAGTCTCTGGCGTGTCTTCTCCTTTCCCGTGCGGTTGATAGAGACCATATAGTCAGTAGTTAATGCCGTTACAAAACAACTGAAAATCACAAAAAATGGTTCGTCCCTCCAAACACTGAATGACATCACCGCATCTATGCTTCATCTCCAACCGCCCCGATAACCGGGGACGCTAGAATTCGTGCTTCCTTTCGGGTCTCCGACAATGCCGCAGATTGTTCACAAAGCTCCGATATTAGGCATAGAGAGCCCAAGTGCAAACAAAAGCTCCAAAGTCTGGCTTTTCTCGCTACTGCTTACCCTCCAGTATGGTGCTCAGCCGCTCATCTCCAAACGCTTCATAGGGTTCGAATTTCGCTCAATGCTATTATTCAAGGAAGAACTTGAATTCTGACAACCCTTTCTCCGCACCCAAAGGAATTGCAAATTGAATGGTAGGTGCTTCCCAGATGAAAGTATAAGATTCCTAGAGTTTATTTATTTATTTATGTTGTGTATCTGTTCTCATGTTTTTCGATCGCTATTCTGTTAGGATTTTCACTAGTTGGAGTATTCAGGAAGAATTTGGATGGTTGGAAACGGAAGAGTGGAGGTACTGTATATTCCTCTGTCGAGGAACGGAACACCAGCACCAATGCGCTGAGGAAAAGGTTATTTCTGCACTTTGTCTGTGAAAATTGAGTATGGATGCATTTGTATAGATACACATTGTTTACTTGTGCATTTGGTTAGTTGAGCCTGCATTCTACAACCAAAGCTAACGCCGTGTGTCTAATTTTTGTGGTATGTGAAAGGATGTGCCTTTTAGATAGGGGAGGAGGGACTGAGGGAGAATGCCTTTTCCGAAATGGTAAATGAGTCCAAGACTGATCCGTTGAGGCACTTGGACAATCCTACTTCAAATTGTGAAAACTAATTCTCCTTCAATTTGTGAACTTCTTATGCTTAACTTGATACAATTTTCTCATTTTCAAACCCTTATAATGTGCATGTTTAAGATTACTGTGCTTACTTATTTGCTTTGCTTTAGTACTATATGTCATAGTGTTTGCATTTCAGTATAACAGCCTGTGCAAGTACTGAGCATGTCTGTATCTCTCATTTGTTGGGAGGTTAATTCTGTGCTTATTATAAAATTGACTTTTTGTTTCTGTTGGTAGCGATATAAAATTGAAGTGTGTGTGATTCAGCATGTGCAACTATTTCGGTCTTATATTTCAGTGTACAAACAGAGCAGAGACAACAGGCGCGGGCAACCTTGGAATCCACCGGAAACAGGGTGGATTAAAGTCAAACACTGACGGGTGCGTCGACGGCAGAAATCACGCTGCATGGGGGGCATCTTCATGGACGAGTATGCTGCTTTTCTAGGAGCCTTTGCAAACCAAATTGGCATGTGTGGAGCATTGGAGGCAGAGCTGTGGGGCTTGTACCTAGGCATGAAGAAGGCTTGGGAAATGGGTTTCAGCAAGGTGGCGTTCGAATCTGATTCTGCGAGAACCATCCAAATGATTAATGGAGAGAAAGAGGAAGATGGCCCTGCAGGTAATCTCGTGAACCTGTGTAAGAACATGAGAGATTGTGCTTGGGAAACCAGTCTAAACCATATTCCAAGAGAGCAGAATACTATAGCTGATGTTCTTGCAAAACGGGCTAGAGAAATCAAGGAAACGGCGAGCTGGCTTAAGACACCTCCACGGGAGATTCAGAGACTTTTGCATGATGATGAGCTTGGCCTCTTCGGAGAGACCAGAGTTGTGAGGATCACTTACTGATCTTAGGATTTTCTCCTCCCTTCCCCTTCAAAAAAAAACTTGTTGGTTTAATTATATGGTTGTGGTGTTTGCATTTCAGTTTAACAGCCTGTGCAAGTATTACAATTTGGAATTTTTAAATAGTTATCTGGTGATGTCTTTGCTGATTTTCTAGAATTTTTATACAATGCTGTTTTTTTTTTAAAAAAAATACTATATGGGCGTGGTTTGTGCATTTTATTGTAACGGCTTGTGCAACTATTACAGTCTCTTATATTTCAGTGTACATATTGTTGGTTTATACAATGCTATTTTTTTTTTAATACTATATGGGCGTGGTTTGTGCATTTTACTGTAACAGCGTGTGCAACTATTACAGTCTCTTATATTTCAGTGTACATACGTATAACATATGATTTCTATTCCAATACATATTACACCACACAACATCATTAAATCAATGCACTCATTAATCTTCGAAAGGTTTAATAATATATGCCTCAAATTAAACATTGATATACACGATCACACTTTCAAGAAGGTATAAGTTCATTACACATATATTAACAATTACACGACCTTCATTTTTTTGGCTGGACATTAAATTGCACAAGCCTAATACAGCCAGTGCACACATCTCCTAACATCAACAATTATGGGGACTAAATGGAAGCTTCCCCCATTCACCAACTTCTTATGTATTCTATTTTATCATAAATAAAACACTATAACCTCATTCCGCACAGACGTCTAAACATAGGGAGGGGGGGGGGGGTTACAATTCATAACAAAATAGAAGTTGCGTTGCATTCTAAGCGATTTCACACACACGCCGTACTTATGTTACGCACACAGTTCAATCATAACCCCTCCCCCACCCCCACGGTTTCACCTGCTGTAGACATACACACACACAGCACGATATTAACAAATTTGGAGCACATAAAATATCTGTAACAGTTCTACTACAATCATTATCTCTCACTTCGGGCCACATAACATTAGTCCCCCACAACCCCAATCAAATTTTATTTAATTAACTTCACGATTCGGAATTCTAAAGCTTCAATACTATGTTATGCAACCGCATAACACATATCCCGCACACACCGACATTCCCCTTTTCCAATACTGATTAGTCATACCTTCGCTGGACCAGTTGTAATCAGTCCATTTTACAAAAGGGGCGTGGAGTTGCACCCACTATAACTACAAAACACACAGACTACAAATACAAAATGCACACACATACGAACATACTCCATTACAAAACGATTCCAATTGCACACACCTGTAGCCGTAGTCGCCATTCACGCGTCCAGAAAAATTTGTTTCCTTCCATCTCTTTCTACCATCGGATGTTTTAGTACAACTCTTTAACCAAAATTAATGCTATCTACATTAATTCCTGAAGCTATTCAGATGCTAAATATTGGATTTTATTTCTAACCAAAAATAACAAATATATTAGAATTACTTATTCACCCTTATGTTTAAAATACTACCTTAATTACATTATAAATCTCTTTCAATCTCACCCTTCTATTTGTAATGATTTAATGGATGAGATGAGATCTCATGATCTCATCTATCTAGGTGACCTCATGTGATCCGGAGCCTATATATATATATATATATATATATATATATATATATATATATATATATATATATATATATATATATATATATATATATATATATATATATATATAAAATAATGAAAACACAAAATGATTTGTGGGGTATATTTTATTTTAAAATCTAAAAACTATATATAGAGTCTATTAATAAAAATAAAATTCAACTTTTGCAACTTCCCGTCCAAACTACCTCTCAAACTATCACTATACAAAATCTAATAATTATTATGATAATTAAATTAATAATTACACGAATATTATTATAATTGATTAATAATTATTTGAGAAAATCAACGATTTGGTCCCTCAATTGTTAGCGAAATATCAATGTAGTCCCTTAATTGCATAATCATCGATTTAGTCCCTGAAAATAACTATTTTTAGTTGATTTATCCCCTACGACCGTAGCCCGTCCAAAATCCGGCAATAGCTCCGATTTGCCATGGGTAATTTAGTCATTTCGCTTTTTAGTCTTCTTCTTACCTTATTGTGCGGATGTTTTGGTTAAGTGTCGATTTCACCAGTTAACTAAGCCCTAAAACATTACCCACCAAAGTCCACCAAATTGGAGTAAAATCGTAGGGATTGGAGCAAAATCGTAGGAATTGGAGCGACAGCTTGACGAGTCGGAGGATTAATGGGTTTGCTACTACGCCAAATTGTAAGCTTTTCGTCAAAAGTTAGGGTTTTTTTGAGAGAATATGTTTTTGGCAGATATAGAACCTTGAAATGAGTATTTATGTTGATTCGTACTTTATTTGAGATAGACAGCAGTGTATTAATGTCTATGTTTGGTTGTTTTTTTTATTGGTGTTGTTACTTTGAGGTAAACAACAATGCATTAATGTCTGTGTTTGGTTGTATTTTTTATTGCTATTTTTACTTTGAAGAATAAAGCAGTGATTGGGGGTGGGGACCATGTGTTGTTGTTACTTAGCAGTGCATTAGAAAGCAGTGCATTTTTGCTATTGTTAATTAGTTGTTGATTGCTATGATTTTTGGGGTTGGGGACCATGTGTTGGCAGTATTTTAACTTTACAGCAGCACTTTGTTTATGGATGGGGACTATGTGGTTGTGTTTTTGTCTACAGAATTGTTGTTTTTGTGTGCAAAACTCTTTTTTTGGTTCTTTTTTTTTTTTTTTTTTTTTTTTTTTTTTTTTTTTAACTTTTGTTGATTATTATATCTTTATTTTATCTAGATGATGGTGAGGAAGAATCCGTTTTTACAGTAAAACTGCATCTTGGTGGGGATTTGGTATTGAAACCTAGGTTTAGTTATAAAAATGGGGTAGTGGAGTATTTTGACCATTTTAATTGTGATTTTGGTAGTATTCTAGATTTGAGAAGGATGGTCAGAATGCTTAGGTTTTGTGACAAAAAAGTTCAGTTTTGGTATAAGGTTGTGAACAAAGGAAAACCTACAGTTTTAAGGATAAATAGTGATGCTGATATCCTAGGGTTGATTACTGAGATTCCTGTGAACAAAGAGGTGAACATATATGTAGAGCATTTGCAGGAAAGTCAATAGGACTATGATGTAGAAATCTCTAGGGAACTAAGAGATGATGTCTTATTGCATGATGAAGATGCTAGTATGGATACTGATGAAGGAGGTGATCAAGTTGAAGGAGATGATGAAGTTGAAGGAGGTGATGATGTTGAAGGAGGTGATGAAGGACAACCTGATCTTGCAAACAATCTTAGGGACATTGCTACTAGTTCAAAACAGAAGGGGGTTGAGGATTTTGTGGAGATTGAATGTGAGTTTTCTGAACAAGTACTAAGGAGTTTGTGTGATTCAGAATCAGAGGGGCAAGTTCATGGGGCATTAAATGTGTTTGAAGAGAGAAATTTAAAAAAGGAAGGGTTTAAATTTCTGATTGGAATGGTGTTTACTTCTTCTAAAGAATTCAAGTGGGCAGTTCAATATCATGAAAGTTTGAGGCATAAGGATGTTATGTTTAAGAAGAATGAGGGAAGAAGAGTTAGGGTAGTGTGTAGACACCAGAAGATCTGCAACTGGTCTATTTTTGGTTCAAAATGCAATCCAGGTTCTCCATTTACTATTAAGACTTACAACCATGTCCACACATGTGGGAATCAAGATGAAAACAAGGTTGTAACTTCTGGATTTTTAACAAAATTCTTTAAGGAAGATTTCAGAGTTAATACAAAATGGGGTAGAGGACCATTTCTGGAGCATGTGAAGTCCAAATTCAACTGCCAGCTAACTAGAAACCAAGCATATTTGGCAAAAAAGAAAGCTTTAAAGCAAATAAATGGAAAAGACTTAGAACAGTTCAACCTACTGAATGACTTTTGTTAAGAACTTAGAAGAAGTAACCCTGGAACCACTGTCAAAATGAAGTTAGACAGTGAACTTTGTGTGAATGGAAGGCCTAGGTTTCTAAGGCTTTACATTTTCTTTGGAGCTTGCAAGCAAGGGTTTGTTAGGGGGTGTAGACCCATTATTGGGGTTGATGGCTGCCATCTAAAGGGTGCTCAAAAAGGAGGGCAACTACTGAGTGCTATAGGTTTAGATGGTGATAATAGCCTTTTTTCCAGTGGCATTTGCTATTGTGGAGGGTGAGTTGAATGAGACATAGTCATGGTATTTAGAGCTGTTGGACATTGACTTAAATATCTCAAATAATCCTGGTGCTTAGACAATCATTTCTGATAAACAGAAGGGCTTAATACCTGCTGTGGAGGAACTATTTCCAGGGCTTGAGCATAGGTTTTGTGCTAGGCATCTACATGCCAACTTTATGAAGGATGGTTTTACAGGTCATTCCCTGAAAATGCAATTCTAGGCAGTGTGTAAGGCTACTACTGAGGCAGATTTTCAAGCAAAAATGGAGGAGCTAAAGTTGGAGAATCCTAAGGCATTTGAATGGCTAAGTGCAAGGGATCCAAAACACTACTCTAGGGCATTTTCAGCACATTCCCAAAGTCAGATTTGCTACTTAATAATCTGTGTGAATCCTGGAACAGTTGCATTCTAAATTTTAGGGATAAGCCAATACAAACAATGGTTGAGAAGATAAGGTTATATTTGATGATTAGGATGCAAAAGAATAGGGACAAAATGAGTTGTCATCACTTCAAGGTCTGTCCAAAAATTAAGATAATCCTAGAAGAAGGAAAAGACAGATGTTGTAGATTTAATGCAATTAAGAGTTATTAGCTCTTTGTGTTTCAGTAGGTTGAGAAAGTATATGAACAGATAAAAAAATCTGTTGGGTTGCAGAAGGTGGGACCTCACTGGCATACCTTGTACACATGCAATACAAGGAAAAAGGGTGATTGTAACACCCGAAATTTTGAAACTTTTAAATCTTATATAACAAAGGTGAAATCTCATTAAATCCCAAAATCAACATGAGAGTGCGGGGTGCTATGCCACATCTGAGCCTGAGCTGGAAAACTCAGATGTGTAGGAACCGTTGGTTGGAAAAACAAATAATAATCAAATAAAATATGATTATTATTTTCTGGAAAGGAGGGAAGAAAAGTTGACGAAAAAGGCTAGTGTTTGGTGTTGGGTTTTTGCAAGAGTCGAGTGAGCACTCTTTCCTTAAAACCTTATTTGCCACCTCCCGTAGATGCTAGGAGCGTTGTGGCCTAGGCTTCCCAGGATAAAACTTGCTAGTGATTCAATGTTTGAGCACTCAAACAAGGAATCCGGCGAGCAAGACACGGCTATGAACACAGTATAGCTTAAAGAAAGAGTAGAAGTAGAGAGGTTTTGAGGCTAAAAGATGAACTTTCGTGTTCTATATTTTCTGTGTAAAACTCTACTGCCCAACTCCTCTTTATATAGGGGTGAAGGATTTAATAGCTTTTAATTAGGCACTTAAGGGCACCCTTTCACCTTCCTGTAACAGCACCATTAGCATGGCCTTCAATTCAAAATTTAAAATTAGAATTAACTCAGAAAGTTAATTCCGTAACAGTAGAATTGAATAGCCAACGGTCAGAAACTGCACAGGTTCGTGTAGGCCGAAACTTCCAGTTTCGACCCCAGGCCGAAACTGGAAGTTTCGGCCATGGGTCCCAAGTCTCGGCCCAAGTGGCCGAAACTACATGTTTCGGCCCAAGTGACCGAAACTATGGCAACTACCTAGTTTCGGCCACTTGGCCGAAACTTTGGTAGTTAGGCCGAAACCTCCCCAGGTTTCGGCCACACCCAGTGGCTTGTGTTGGAAAATTTATTCCGAAGTTTTGCATAACTTAGCCCGCAAGGCCAGCCAATTTCCGGACGACATTCGTGCCCGCAGGTGCCGGCGCACACGAGCTCGGGCTTGAATCAAGCCTTTTCAATCTCTGCTAGTTGGAATTTGATTTGCACCCCCCGCGCGCGAGAGAGCCTCTATGCTATACAATTCTACAAGCTTCAAAAGAGCTCTTGTATATAAGGGCGGAAAATCTTCATTCCAAAGCAATGTGGGACAAAAGCACACTTTTTCCCTTCATTTTCCAACTCAAATTGGGTCTACTTTGAGAATCAATATCTCATTCACCCATTATCTGTTTTGAGCGTACAATATATCAATCTCTTCGTCTCACTACGAAGTATCCGAATCCACTTTGACCCGACCCAAATCGGAAGTGGATCCCACTGATAATTGTACCACAAAATAGCCACTTAACATGTCATTTTAAGCTATTTTTTCCAACAATCCCCCACATGAATGAAAAATTGATTTTCGGGGTATTTTGAAATCAGAAACAACTGTGTTCAAATGGTCGATCCCTGCATAGGATAGGTAGGGAGTACTATACCCTTTGAACCTTCCCTCATGAAGACATGTTTCCTACTGGCTGTGCGGTAGAACGCGATGTCTTTGAACCGACTGCCGTTTGTGTAGACGATGACATATCTCACACAGGAATCTCCCAACCATGCTCTTGCTCTCATGAGTGTGCCCGTTTTTGGTCGTGGGTCACCGTTCCTGGTTCTGCGAGAGTTTCTAAAGAATTGTGCCCAACAATTCTCCTTTGAAGCGACCCTCACTTCTCTCTAACATAGGTGATTCTTTCTCGAGTATCCCGCATACTCAAGAATCATTAAAGCATTAATATGCTAGCCTCTTGCGGGAGTCACTGTTTTAACGAGGAGTGGTAGGGAGTCCGAGACCCCCACAGTGACGCGCTCCGTTCCATAATTTAGTTGTCCCATTGAACCTAGGTGCCAGCTAGGTTGGGTATCCACTATAGAACTTTTTAGTCCAAGGGCATTAAACCCATTCCTCGTGTCAACTTCTCCACAACTTCTCTTCCTAACCCTTTGGTCAGCGGATCCGCTATATTGTCTTTTGACTTTACATAGTCAATCGAGACAACACCAGTTGTGAGTAGTTGTCTAATGGTATTATGTCTACGACACACATGTCTAGACTTACCATTATACATATGACTCTGTACTCTCCCAATTGTGGCTTGACTATCAAAATGCACACATATTGGAGGTACCGGTCTTTCCCAATTAGGAATATCCTCTATAAAATGGCGTAGCCATTCAGCCTCTTCACAACCTTTGTCCAAGGCTATCAGCTCAGATTCCATCGTGGATCTAGCTATCACAGTTTGCTTAGAGGATTTCCATGCAACGGCTGCACCGGCTAGTGTAAACACATAGCCACTCGTGGACTTAGAGTCCTTAATATCAGATATCCAATTCGCATCGCTATACCCTTCAAGTACAGCGGGATATCTCCCGTAGTGCAGTCCAAGATCACGAGTATACCTCAAGTATCTCATAACCTTTACTATTGCCTTCCAGTGCATAGCACCGGGGTTACTCGTATATCTACTGAGTTTACTAACCGCATAGGCAATATCCGGCCTAGTACAGCTCATAAGATACATCAAACTACCAATAACCCGAGCATATTCCACTTGTGAAATACCTTCTCCGTGGTTCTTGGTTAGATGAATATTTGTATCAAATGGTGTCCTAGCCACTTGACTATCATCCTTGTTAAATTTCTCAAGGATTTTGTCAATATAATGTGATTGGCTCAACACGAGACCATCAGGTCTTCTAATGATTCTAATCCCGAGGATTAAATCAGCCAACCCCATATCCTTCATGTCAAATCTCGCATTTAACATGTTCTTGGTAGACTTGATCATCCGATCATTACTACCAACGATGAGAATATCATCCACATATAAACAAAGAATGACGTAGCCATCTATCGTTTCCTTAACGTAGACACATTTGTCACTTTCGTTTATTTTAAACCCGTTAGTTAACATCGCATGGTCAAACTTCTCGTGCCACTACTTAGGCGCTTGTTTTAAACCATAGAGCGATTTAACCAACTTACACACTTTCCTTTCTTGGCCCGGAACCACGAACCCTTCGGGTTGTTCCATATAGATTTCCTCATCTAATTCGCCATTTAGGAAAGCGGTTTTCACATCCATTTGATGAACTTCCAAGTTCCGCAACGCGGATATGGCAAGTATCATCCTAATGGAGTTTATTCTCGTCACGGGAGAATACGTGTCGAAGTAATCGAGGCCCTCGCGTTGCCTGTAACCCTTGATTACAAGCCTAGCCTTATACTTCTCGATGGAACCGTCTGGTTTCATTTTCCTTTTAAAGACCCACTTGGATCCTAAGGGTTTACTACCCGGAGGAAGATCAATGAGTTCCCAAGTGTGATTCTGTAGGATAGAATCCACTTCACTTTTTATCGCCTCTTTCCACATTGGTCCTTCCGTAGAAGTCACGGCTTCTACATACGTTCGAGGCTCGTTTTCTATCAAACAAGATAGAAAATCGGGTTCATTTTCTAATAAACAAGTTAGAGTACCCGAATCATACTCTAACAAGTAAGTTAGAAAATCAGGACCGAATGATTTTCCAACTCTCGCCCGCTTACTGCGTCTCGGCTCGAGCTCGGGTTCTCTCTCGGATTCCCCACTTTCATTATCCATAGTTTCGTCAAACGTTCGTTTTGACGTACTTGGTCCCTCATTGGACCTAAAAGGAAATATATTTTCGAAAAAATATGCATTCCTTGATTCTATTATCGTGTTCTCGTGTACGTTCGGATTATGGGACTCGTGTACTAGGAACCGATAAGCACTACTATTATGTGCATAGCCAATAAAGATACAGTCCACCGTCTTAAGACCTATCTTTACTTTCTTAGGTGTTGGCACCAAAACTTTGGCAAGACACCCCCACACTTTCAGGTACTAGTAGGAAGGTTTCCTACCGTTCCACAGCTCATAAGGAGTCTTATCGAGCTTCTTTCGGGGTACCTTATTCAAAAGGTAGTTACTTGTCAAAATCGCCTCACCCCAAGCATCTTGAGGTAGGTCCGAACTTATAAGCATCGCATTCATCATATCTTTCAATGTACGATTCTTTCGTTCGGCAACACCGTTAGATTGAGGTGAGTAAGGTGCAGTACGCTCGTGTATTATCCCTACACTCGCACAGAAGTCACCAATAGGTGCTTCGTACTCACCACCTCGATCGCTTCTAACCTTCTTAATTCTCCGATTAAGTTGGTTTTCCACTTCATTCTTATAAAGAACGAATTTATCAACGGCTTCATCTTTGCTCTTAAGCAAATACACATAGCAGTATCGTGTGCTATCGTCGATAAATGTGATAAAGTACTTATTACCACCTCTCATTTGTATCGATCTAAAATCGCACAAATCACTATGGATTAATTCTAGTGGTTCAGTTTCCCTTTCAACCGATTTGAAAGGTACTTTCGTTAGTTTTGCCTCAACACAAATTTCACACTTGTTATTTGTGTCAATATTAAAGTTAGGAATATGGTCCATGCTAATTAATCTACGCATAGAATTAAAATTAACATGACCTAGTCTACCATGCCATAAATTGGAAGACTCAAGCAAGTAAACAGAATTAACTTTGCTTTTATTGATAACAGGAATTACACTGAGCTTAAAGAGCCCATCAGTTACATATCCTTTACCAACAAACATTCCTAACTTGGACAGAACTACTTTGTCTGAATCGAACACCATGCGAAAGCCATGTTTGTTCAACAGAGAGCCAGACACAAGATTCTTCCGCAGCTCAGGAACATACAGCACGTTGTTCAACGTCAGTTCCTTCCCGGAAGTCATCTTCAGAACCACCTTGCCCATGCCTTCCACAGCAGACTGAGCAGAGTTTCCCATCCACACCTTTTCACCCTCAACGGTCTCAAAGGTGTTGAACATCTCTCGGTTGCAACACAAGTGCCTGGTTGCACCGGTATCAATGAACCACTCATGAGGGTTTGAGCCCACGAGGTTCACCTCGGTCACCATAGCCGAAAGGCTAATCTCGACCTCCTTCTGACTGCTATCTCCAACAACATTGGCTTCAGAACTCTTGTTCTTTTTCCTTGGAGCCTTGCATTCAGATGCTCTATGGCCATGCTTGCCACAATTGTAGCATTCACCAGGAAACTTGTTCTTGGTAACGCCACCTTTCGGACCTAGCTTTCGCTTGTCCTTCTTGTTCCTCTTGGAGTTCTTACCGTGCTCCACAACGTTGGCCTTAGCGCCAACAACGATAGGAGCCTTCCTATCATTCGTCCTGTTCCCTTCCTCAATCCTGAGTCGCTGGATCAGGTCCTCCAGATTCATCTCCTTTCGCTTATGCTTAAGGTAGTTCTTGAAGTCCTTCCACCCTGGAGGCAACAAATGGATCACAGATCCCACTTGGAAGGCTTCACTTAGCACCATGCCCTCGTCACGGATCTCATCAAAGATTAATTGCAAATCTTCTACCTGACTTAGCACGGTCTTTGAATCAACCATTTTGAAGTCGAGGAATCGACCAACTACAAATTTCTTTGAGCCGGCATCCTCACTTCGGTATTTATGATCCAAAGCTTCCCACAACGCTTTTGATGTGCTTATCTTTCGATATACATCATATAGCGTGTCACACAATCCATTCAGGATGTAGTTTCGGCAAAGGAAGTCCGGATCCTTCCAATAGCCAACCGCCATCACGGATTGTGCATCTTGTTCCTTCAACTCAGGAACACTCTCGGACAAGAACCTTGCCAGGCCGAGAGTTGCTAGGTAGAACAACATCTACTGTTGCCACCTCTTGAAGTTCGAACCAACACCGGTGAACTTCTCTGGCTTTTCAGCCGAACCACTCGGTACCGAAGGTACCCGAGACATGGGAATATATCCCTCAGTGCTCCCACCATCTTGTGAACCAACGTTCACTGGTGTAGCTTGGGAATTAGCAACATTGTTGCCATTCCCTCCACTGTTATCCGCAACAACGTTATTGTTGCCATTTCTTCCATTGTTGTCCGCAACAACATTATCCTCCCCATCAATTGGCAGTACGGGATGCTTCATTTTCTTCAAAGAAATTCGGAGAAGACCACCAACGGGAAACAAGTAAATAAGGTTTTAAGATTGTAGGAACTGTTGGTAGGAAAAACAAATAATAATCAAATAAAATATGATTATTATTTTCTGGAAAGGAGGGAAGAAAAGATGAAGAAAAAGGCTAGTGTTTGGTGTTGGGTTTTTGCAAGAGTCGAGTGAGCACTCTTTCCTTAAAACCTTATTTGCCACCTCCCGTAGATTCTAGGAGCGTTGTGGCCTAGGCTTCCCAGGATAAAACTTGCTAGTGATTCAATGTTTGAGCACTCAAACAAGGAATCCGGCGAGCAAGACACGACTATGAACACAGTATAGCTTAAAGAAAGAGTAGAAACAGAGAGGTTTTGAGGCTAAAAGATGAACTTTCGTGTTCTATATTTTCTGTGTAAAACTCTACTGCCCAACTCCTCTTTATATAGGGGTGAAGGATTTAATAGATTTTAATTAGGCACTTAAGGGCACCCCTTCACCTTCCTGTAACAGCACCATTAGCATGGCCATCAATTCAAAATTTAAAATTGGAATTAACTCAGAAAATTAATTCCGTAACAGTAGAATTGAAGAGCCAACGGTCAGAAACTGCACAGGTTCGTGTAGGCCGAAACTTCCAGTTTCGACCCCAGGCCGAAACTAGAAGTTTCGGCCATGGGTCCCAAGTCTCGGCCCAAGTGGCCGAAACTATGGAAACTATGCCAAGTGGCCGAAACTTTGGTAGTTAGGCCGAAACCTCCCAGGTTTCGGCCACAGCCAGTGGCTTGTGTTGGAAAATTTATTCCGAAGTTTGGCATAACTTAGCCCGCAAGGCCAGCCAATTTCCGGACGACATTCGTGCCCGCAGGTGCCGGCGCAACACGAGCTCGGGCTTGAATCAAGCCCTTTCAATCTCTGCTAGTTGGAATTTGATTTGCACCCGGCCCCCCACCCCCCCCCCCCCCCCCCCCCCCGCGCGAGAGAGCCTCTATGCTATACAATTCTACAAGCATCAAAAGAGCTCTTGTATATAAGGGGGGAAAATCTTCATTCCAAAGCAATGTGGGACAAAAGCACACTTTTTCCCTTCATTTTCCAACTCAAATGGGTCTACTTTGAGAATCAATATCTCATTCACCCATTATCTGTTTTGAGCGTACAATATATCAATCTCTTCGTCTCACTACGAAGTATCCGAATCCACTTTGACCCGACCCAAATCGAAAGTAGATCCCACTGATAATTGTACCACAAAATAGCCACTTAACATGCCATTTTAAGCTATTTTTTCCAACAAGATGCACAAGCTAAACTAACTAAACAATCTCAAAGCAATGTCAATACATAATCATGGCACGCAGGCCGAAAGGGAAGCTAACTAATCTACGCTCCGGATCTCTAGCGCCTCCGGTGTCTACTCATCTGTGCCTAAAAGTGAAATATATCTGTTCAGCGAATGATGCTGGTAACCCACTCCAACGCGTTGAAATACAATATAGGTATATATATATATATATATATATATATATATATATATATATATATATATATATATATATATATATATATATATATATATATATATATATATATATAGGGATGCACTCAGGTGCGAATAAGTGCTCAGGAGGGAAATGCGAACGAATCAGCGAGCGACACGTGTGTAGATCTAATAACTTAAAAAAAAATGCGGTGGCATTTTTGTAAATAATTGAACATCGAAGTGCAAGTAAAATCACTTATAAGTGCACCTACTTTCACCTATAAGTGCATGTAATTTTGCCTTGTTAGCATTCACTTTCCGCAAACATTCATACACCTGGGTGTGCTTATAACTATATGTGCAACTATTTATAACTATAGGTGCAACTACTTATAAATATAGGTGCACCTACTTTCACCTATAAGTGCATGTAATTTTGCCTTGTTAACATTCATTGATCTGAGTTTAGCGGGTAGTAATACCCCTGAAAACCACTCGCAAACATTCATACACCTAGGTGCAACTACTTAGAACTATAGGTGCAACTACTTACAACTATAGGTGCAACTAAGTATTGATGCTCATAATACATTTTACATGCACTTGTAATACATTTTACTTGCACTTCGATGTTCAATTATTTACGAAAATGCCACCGCATTTTTTTAAAAAAATAAGTGTTTCTCATCCATTAGATCTGGACACGTGGACAGACAGAATCCATTCCTATTTCGCGCCTGGGCGAAGCATTCGCACCTGAGTGCGATTATATATATATATATATATATATATATATATATATATATATATATATATATATATAGATATACGAAAATCATTTTGAAGCAAGAAGAGATATACTTAGGGGACTCTAGCTTTAAAATCAGGGATAGACTCGGCAAGTAGGGATAAGCACATTCAATCATGATAAACAGTTATATAGAGATAACATCATAAAGAACATATATCTAAGGTCATAGTTTACTTTCAAATCATCCACATCATCATTCAATCATCATTCAAATCACACAAGCACACCTTGATGGCGCCACGGGACCAATCACATGCCCCGAACATGAGGGTTAGTGCTGTAGCCCAAGAAGTGAATCAGTGACCGCAACCAGGAAAATGAACCGCAACTCATAAACAATCAATTTGACCGCAGCCAACTTCTGAACCGCAGCTCAGGAACACCCCATTTGATCGCAACCAAATTGGGGAATCATGCATCACATAACACATTGTAGCACATAATATCACATTGGGAAGGGGAGACGTATAAATAAACTTACGTGTGATCATTCACATACTAAGAGTAGTCCTAAGGGGTTCATGCATTCTTCTCCTAGGCCAACGGGTTACCGATTCACTAGCATGCAATTCCTAAGACTCTTTTATCCTACGAATGGCACCCGAAACATCAAACTAGACTCAAGCACGACAAACGTGGTCCGTTGGGACACCACGGGGAATGGGGAACATCAAACGGGGAAGCCGAGGACCCGTGGTGGGTAACAGACCAGCGGGTAGCCGGTGGGTGGAGGGCCACCCGCCGGCCGCCCATCGGTGATGATCTTCCAGACAGCGGGGGGCCGGCGGTAAGACGTCTGCCCACCGGCTGCCCGCTGCCTGGCGGTGATTCTCGGGCAACGGGTCCCCCCTACCCCCACCTACCCCCCACTGACTCTTTCATCAAATGTGTGTCCCAGGATCTTTTGTGGAACCCGAAACCATGCTTAGACACACTACAAGAAAAATCACAAATCACGATGGAAACATCGCGACGGAATGTAATCCGTTGTCGATTCGCGATGGTTTTTGCAACAGAACGTGTTTTGTCGCGATTTGGTGTCGGAAATGGTGACGTAATTCAATTCTGTAGCAATTTTTGGCGCAAAGTGAGACAAAATCCAGAAAAATTTGGCGCCCACATTTTGGTGACTGATTTTGCGACGGAATTAAGTTTTGTCACCACAATGGCGACGGAAAAGACAATGGCCTATGGTTCCATCGCGGTTTTGTGACATAATCGATGACGAGAATAAATTCCGTTGCGATATTTGGCGCAAAGTAGACAATATTCCCACGTTCTCTTTGCACCAAGGAATTGACGACAGAGGCTGACGATGGAAATTGCGACGGGTATTTTTTCCGTTGTGAAAATATTTTTTTTTTTTTTTTTGATCAACCGTTGTGAAAATATTTAATTTTGAAATAAAGTTTATTTTTGCTACAGAATGGGACGACGGAATCAATTCCGTCGCCAATATGTTGACACGTTGGCGACTTAAATGTGACACCCTACATGTCTGTCGTGCTATTTGCGATGGAATCGGCAATAGAAATTAATTTTGTTGCGATTATTGGCGCAAAGATAAATTTGACATTTGAGGTTTGTGACGGAACTTGCGACAATCGTTCTTTCCATCACTATAATATTTAATTTTTAAGTATAGTTTAGTTTCGCTACAGAATGACAGGACCGAATCGATTCCGTCGTCAATATGTTAACACATTGGTGACAGAAAATGTGATGCCCAACATGTCCGCGACGCTACAGCGGTGGAATTAGCAACGGAAAGTAATTTTGTAGCGATGTTTGGTGCAAAGATAGATTTGACGTTTGTGGTTGGTGAGGGAACTTGCGGCGATCGTTCTTTCTATCGCTAAATTATTTAATTTTAAAGTAAAGTAAATTTTTGCTACAAAATGGGATGACGGAATCAATTTCGTTTCCTATATGTTGACATGTTGGTGACAGAAAAATGCGACGCCCTACATGTCTGTCGCGATATAGCGATGGAATTGGCAACAAATATTATTTTTGTTGTTATGTTTAACACAAAAATAGATTTGGCGTTTGAGGGTTACAATAGAATTTGCTATGGTTTTTTTTTTCCGTCGCAAAAATAATTAATATTTTAAGTAAAGTTTATTCTTGCTACAAAATGAGACGACAAAATCAATTTTTCCTCTATTTTACCGTGGAGTCCAATATTCACCTCATCATCTAATATCTCACTCAATCTTAAAAAATCAATTTTCTCATTACAAATTTTTTTCAAAATTTTTGTGGACCCACCTTTTCACACCAATTATATTTTAATTACTGATATTTCTTTATTTATTATCATTATAAAAATATAAAATTATAATTATAATTATAACTATTACTATTTATATTTAAATTAAACATGTTAAAATTTAATTTAATTAATAATTATAAAATTAATAACAAAATTGAATAAAGAAGTTGACAGTTGCATAGCATAAATTAGAAGTAAAAAAACAATGACAAAACTAAATATAAAAGTTGGTAGTAGCATATCATAAATTAAAAAAAAAATAAATAACAAAATTAAATAAAAAAATGTTAACAAAAAAGGAGGCAAACAACACACAATTTTGATTAACAAATAAAAAAGATAATTATATTTCAGAGTGACTGCCAGCGGACGCGTGTTCACTGGGGCGAGGCGTGCGCTACAAGCACACGTCTCTCTCTCTCTTATTTTTTTTTTCTTCCTCTACCAAAGACTAAACTTGAAGGAAAAAAGTTTGGGCAAAAATCATCTCCTGAGTTTTTATAGTCTGAACAAACTTCACAAAAATCCCTAATGGGGTTGCTCTTAGAAACGACATTTGTTTTGTTGCGTTAAAAACTGTCACAACATCACTAAGTTGATTATAATAATTTAAATTTTGACAACAATTAAGTTAAGTTTTATTGTTTAATCAATATCGAATTAAGAAGATTTATTTTATTTTATTTTTGAAAAATTGTTAGGAAATCATTTTTATTATCGATTATAACTATCTTCAATAATATTCATCTTTACTACTACTTTTACTATAAGTTTAAAATACTCATTTTGATTATATCGAAAATAATTATTTTTATTTTATATCTATTATTTAATATTTAACAATTGTGTTAAACATTTACCTATTTTAACTTTCGTGTTAGATTTGGTGTTTTATATTATATTATATCTCACACACACACACACACCCACACACACACACACACACACACAACTTAACCGATCTGTTAATTCAGTTAACCAATACTTTATAACCAAACTATCAATAACTAAAAATTTTAAAAATATTTAACCATTGACATGGATCGTTTAACAATTTTCACTAATAATTAAATAATTAATTTTTTCAATTGTTAAGAAGATATATTATTGTAATCAATAATTGAAAGCGACGTAATTTATATATATATATATATATATATATATATATATATATATATATATATATATATATTTATGTATTTATTTATTGTAATTTTTAAAACTAACCTTTTAACAATTAAAATTAAAATTCAAACCCAAACAGCTAATTCATAAAATCTATATCTATATCTATATCTATATTCATATACAGAGTATATAACATTGTAATTTAACAAAATTAATCCTTTAACAATTAAAAGTGTAAATATAAACTAAAAATTCTTATCCCTAAAATACTAAAATTCTTTTTTTTTTTTTTTGAAACATAAAATACTAAAATTTAAATATTAAATCTTAAATTTACATAAAATCCCTAGTCTTCTAACCTGCCGTAACCGCCACATCTCTCCAAACCTGACGCCGCAGCTCTCCTCCAAAGCCAACTCCCTTAACGTCGACGAAGCTAAAGCCAACGCCATCGTCTCCAGTCCTCCCCTGCCGCCGCTGTCTCCCCTGCCGACGACTTCGTCTCCAGTTCTGCCCCTGCCGTCGACGAAACTACCAGAAGCCGAAGAGAAGTCCTCCCTTGCCGCCGTCCTCCCCTGCCGACGACGAAGCACCTATGTATTTCTCTATCCATAGTTTCTTTAATTTCAATATTCTTGATCCTAATTTAATGAAATTATGAAATTATTCTTGATCCTAATTTCATTATTTTCATTATTTTCTTTAATTGATATCATAGTGTTTGGTGGATTATTTTAATTATTTTCTTTAATTGATTTAATTGATATCATAGTGTTTGGTGAAATGATCAAAATGAGATTATTGTGTAGCCATTGAAATTTTTTGCTATTGTTGTTGTGTTTGTGTGCTGAGTTGATTACCTTGGGCAACTTTTTTTTTTTTTTTTTTTTTTTTTTTGCCCTTGGGCATTCTATTAGTGCCTTTTTCTTCCCTTAAATCAACTGAAAAGGTGTTTGGATTTAGTGAGCATATTAAACTTTGGTGATAGGAAGAGCATAGTAAAACTGTATATACTTTCATATAGTGATAGCATTATTGCGAGAAAATCATCTAATGAGGATGCAGTTCCATAAGAAAGTTTACTTATGGGAACCTTTACCTGAATAGGGGGTATTGCAGAGTTTTTGCCGAAACTGCATACCTTAATTCTTACTAACAACATGCTTACTAATTTGGCTGAAATTGATTTGCTGGCATCACTAAGCTGCAGTTCCTGAGTCTGCTTGATAATAATATCACTAAGAAACCCAATTACTGCTTTTATGTCATCCACAAGTTGAAGTCTTTGCACGATTGCACCTACACCAGAGCATATTATTGCGATTAAGGTACAATTAACTGCTTTGTCTGTTAGAGTTTGCTTATTTTACTTGAAAGTCCATTCAAAATGTATGTATATGGTTGGTGGATGTTCATTTGAGTCCATGCACCCATGTCTTTTAATGCAATAATCTATTTGCATCTCCTGTTCCTTATTATGCTATTGTGTGTTAATGGTGTATGGTATTCATTTTCCAACACTATTTACTGCACCAATCCTTTCCCGAAAAAGTAAAAAAGGAAAAAAAAAGAAAAAAAGAGAGGACATCTTCTATCTTAATACTCTATAGTTTAAAAAATAATTTGCAGCCAATCATTCTTCTATCCTTTCTCATTGACTTGATATTCAACTGGTTTGGTAAACACTTTATATGCAGGCTGCCATTGTAAATTCACAAACTCTTGAAGAGGTTGCAAGGCTTGAGTAGGTGTGAAAGATTTTTGTTTTTATTCTTATTTTAAGCCTTGTGCTTTCTACAGTTTAGACAAGTTACTAATTATTTAAAACTTTTGTAGGCTTTAAAGTCTGGCCAGCTTCCCGCAGATCTCATCATTGGTGATGATGATACTAGCTCCAAGAAGGATGATGCTAAAGAAGATAAAATGGTTCCAGATGGTGAGAATCAAGCTATAATAGTGAGCAGGGAGATAGTGTCACTGAACAAAACGATGGTCCTACAGAAATGGAGCATGTACATGCAATTTATTACATAAATATGGTGATTCTGATTATCTCATCATTTGGTGAAGTTTCTTATGCATTAATTGGTTGTTGGCATGTTAATATATTACTCTGTATTTTCCTTTTGTGCTATGTCTTTTGCATTAAAATAATAATATTTCAAGAATAGTTAATAGAGAAGCTCATTTTCTTCGTACAAGAAGTATATTGGCTTTATTGCCTTGATTTTCTTTTGTTGTCATCATCCGTGTGCATGGACAATGACGACATAAATATATATATATATATATATATATATATATATATACTTACCTACATGTGTGTATATCTGGCCAGAATCTGCATATTCTTCCACTCCCTCAGCAAGCTCTTCTCATGCTCCTTTACCAAGGCTCAAGAGTTGAAGAAGAAGATCAAATAATCTAGTCTTTACTTGATGATTTCTACCCCCAAGCAATAGTTTTGAAGATTAACAACATGCTTGGCCTTTCAAAAAAAAAAAAAAAAAATACAACATGCATGCTTGGAGTTGGCGTTTCACACAAAGCGCGTGCCCGCGACTAGTCGGACGATATCACATCAACATTTAACATTGCAGCCATCAGACCATGCTAATTCTACAAAGATACAAGATTTGATTGAGATTTTGAAAACTTATATGCTTATGCATTAAAGATTAGATCCTCTTGAGAGTGAAAGAGCTGGCACTTCATCATTACCCTCATCGTAACCGGATTAAAATTGATATTTATTTTTTTAATAGATTATTATATTCTTGTTTAGGCACGAATTTGGTATTAAGTACAACTGATAAGCACTATTTATATATTTAATTTAGATTAGTTTATATGGTAAATAAGTTTTATTTTTATTTAATAATATATTTATTTTAAACTTTGTTTTATATTTTGAAATAATATAGTAATTAGTTGAATAATTAGGCTTAATAGACATATTAATAAGAATTGGGTTTAGTTGATGATTTGGGCTAATTATGTCTCTTTTTATTGTTTTAATTAGTGGCCCAACTAAAATGTTTTTGTTGTTTTATGATTTCAGCAAACCAAAACTCCATTTAGGGGTCGTTTGGTTCACGGAATGTCAGATTACCTTAGGGAATGTTAGATTGCTGGGAATGTTAGATTCATGTGTTTGGTTAAAATTGGGGTATGTAATATAATCATGTTTGGTTTAGGATTATCTTTTATACACACTATAATATCCTTAACATATTTTCATATATTTTAATAAATTTAAAAATTAAAATAAATAAATAAAATAACGGTATCATATATAATTACATGATTTTAAAATATTAACTAAAATCTTGAACTTGAGAAACAAAATTATTTTATATGCTAACATAACATAATAAAAAAATATATATAATTACAAATATATATATATATATATATATATATATATATATATATATATATATATATATATATATATATATATATATATATATATATATATATAATAAACTAACATAACCAAAGTTATCTTACATTACCTAAGATTTTGAAGGGAATCACATTCCCTTCAAAATCCTATGTGGAGGGAATGTGACATTTATTGGGAATGTTAGATTGCCAAAGATAATATGAACCAAACACCGGAATGTGAGCTTTGGAATGCCACATTCCCTTGGTTATGTTATATAACCTGAACCAAACGCTCCCTTAATATATTTGTCCTTTCTTTACCTTTTTCCCTTATAAGATTTTTACGTACAGCAGACTTCTTCAAGCGTTTCTGTGAACGCAGCGACGACATCAGCAAAGGGAACTCTATCTGCAATCTGCTACGGTGAATTACTCCATGGGCGAACGATTTCTGCAGCTGCTTCGAACTGCCGGTTTGCTGCCACGAATGGAGGAAATCAACTGGAGCAGAGGTTGGAACAATTATAGCTATTTTGTTAGATTTTCTTGGTGCGTAGAAATTAGTAATTTATTTTCTCAAGTTTTATGTGGTTGAAGAAATTGATTTTAATTTGTGGATGTTAGGGAAATTAGGGCTACTTTGAGCTAATTAGGGAGCCTGAACTAGTATAAATATGGATGAATTTTGCAGTATAGGATAGTCAGTTTTTTAGAATAATTTTATTTTACTGTAAACACTTTTGCAATGTACTGCTGAGTTCGAATTTTCCAATTCAAGGATTATTGAAGTTTGATTCTACAAGACCAATGAGATTTATTTAGCTTAATTTTATTCTTTGCACTTTATTATTTATATATATCTCATGTTATATGAATTTTAATTATTGCTTGATTAATTGTTGCAACGGGCCCATTGTTCAATTGTCAAGTCATTAAGTTGTTAATTAGAACCTTGAATCCGTAATTGTTTAAGTGTTCTAAAATTGGTAGCAAATAGCACAATTTGATTATATATAGATTTTCAATTTCGTGTTATGAAGATATATAGTCTAGTTTAAATGAACCATGCTTTTGAGTTTGTTGGCTAGAATTGGTAATCTTTCTAACTCTTTTAATGCTGTTAATAAATTAAATCCTAAGAGCCTGTTTAGGATTGTTTATTAGCTAGGGAAGTAATCAAAGAGCTTGTTTTGATTATCGACAAAGTAAGGAAAGATAGGTTATTAGAGCTTGTTAATAACCATAACCAATTTGGTAAAGAGTAAAGTAATTTAGTCTTGGGAATCAATGATCTGTCTTGATTGAATTAAATTGATATTATTCCTTGAGTTGGATACTAGTTGATATTGATTATTAAATATTTCGTATTGTTTGCCTTTTTATTGTTGCTATTTAAATTCCAATTGTCATCTCATTCTTTATTAAATCTTTGATTAAAAATAAGTCTAACCAATCTCTGAGGCACTACAAGAAAAATCGCGAATCGCGACGGACTATATTCCGTGGCCATTTAGCGACCGAATTTGCGACCAACTACATTCCGTTGCGAAATGGCGACGGAGTTAAATTCCGTCGTGTATGTTGGCGCGAAGATAAAATAAAGTCCGCGAAATAATGGCGGCAAATATTCACGACCGAATTGGTGACGGAAGTAATTTACGTCGTCCATTTTGCGATCGAAAAGGCGACCGATTTGTGTTCCGTCGTTAAATGGCGACGGAATTGGCGACCGATTTGATTCCGTCCTTAAATGAATTAAATTTTGGATTATGGACTAAATATGGCGACGGAAATCGCAATATTTTAATTAAATTTTATTTTTTTGTATACTTAAACGCTGCGTTTTGACTACAAAATTAGAATTAAATTAAAATTAAAAAACATTTTTAACCCTAAGTCCTAAAATCTCTCAAAGACATCAGAAGACAGCAGCTACTCCCTCGCGAACACTATCGCATACACTCCATCAGAAGACAGCACACCGCCGTCGTCATCACCGTGCAGCCGTCGCCGTGCCGCCGTGGTCATCACCAAAAATCCATAGCCGTCGCCTCCTCCTCCATTTCTGACCGGTAATTCATTTTCTCTACATCCCCTCTTCATCCCCTCTTGGAACTTTATTGGTACTGAAAGTTCTGCACTGTGTTCTTGAATCAGCCCCATTCCAGAGATTGGCTTTGTCTGGAGACTTCATAGCTCAGTTATAATCTTTTTTATTACTCATTTTCTGGAGACTTCAATTTTCTGGCCTTTAGTTTTTCGAAATTAGTGTAAGTTTTGCTTGGTTTATTGGCTGGAATTTCAATCTCTAAATGCAGTCCCTGTTTGGCTCAGTTATTGGCTTTGTCAAACATATATATCTTTTTTAAAATAGTTGTAATTTGGAGCTTCTTGAAAAAGATGGTTTTCTTCTTTTTTAGCGTTTGACCTAACTTCTACTTTAGGTACTAGATAGGCTCCAAATTGAGATGGGAAACAAGTACTTCCATATGCACTAAGACCTAATTGTGCTGCCTTTAAGATCCTTTATATTATTATATGTTATTTCAGTAATTAGCTTTGATATTTTTGGCGTGTTTGAGAATCTCTCTTAGATAAAGTTTGCTTTGGTTGTTTCATATTGGATTTCTTTCCTTTTTGGCTTTCATGTGTTTCCCCATAAACATATTTCTTTGTGGATTGAGTGTGTTCTTGTTAGACTCAGATTTTTTGTAGTAGCATTATGTTGATATAGAAACATCATTCTGAGCACATGAGGAAATATTCTAGTTCTCTTATGGTTCTAGTGCATGATATATGGTGCATCTGTGCTATTGTAGAAGGATTGCTATGTGAATATATATGGTGGTATAGAAATTTAGTACATTGAATCTGATAAAAATAAAGATACAACTTTGTCCATTTGATTGTGTCCTAGTATCAAATTATGAATCAATGAAGACAATGTATATTTTGGGTTCAAGGCATGCCTGGTAAGTTCTCCCAATACATAGTTTTGAAGAAACTGAGGCTCTAAGATTTAAATTTGTATTTGCATGGACTTAGATTTCTGCAGAAGTGAAGCATTCAGAGGATCTAATTGCACTCTAAGAAACAGGTTAATATTCATAAGTTTTAATGGCCATCATCTTCAAAGTTTTATTGTGTTAATGCTTATTATACATGGGAGGCTAAAATGGTTTGTTTTATTATCCTTGTTTCAATTAAACCATGAAAATCATTATTTCGTAGCAGTATGCTCTTGAATGTGCACTCTTAGGAAGCATGACCCTGATTCTCTGAATGCTGTTTGAAATTCATTTCTTCAAATGCAATTTCTGAGTATGGACTTCAAAACTAAACTACTGTTATTATTCATTTACCCTTTCAGTAAATTATTAACTGTGTAAATTATTAGTTTAATAATAAATTATGGAATCAGTATTCATAATATTCAAATATCAATGTTTATGGTGATCCATTTCTATATACTTAACTGTGTATATTATTAGAGTGATTATCAAATATCAATGTTTCTTTCTGCAATGATCAATATAACTCTTGATAAAAACTAGTAGAGCAAAGAAATTATCTATGTAATTCTAATTGCTAGAATTAGAATATTCATTTCATTTTGCTTCCAGCTTATCAATCATTATTGTGTGGACCATGGTCCATACAAGTTGTGTGGATCATATTTTGTTTACTATAAAACAATGTACATTCATTGTAGGAAAGTGATACTATTGGCTGCAAGTTTTTGGAATTAGTGATACTAAAAATTACTTTCATTTGTAGGAAAGTGAAGTTGCAAATTACAATGATGATTGGATTTCTTCTGCAATTCAATCACTGAAGAAGGCATCACCTATATGCCTTAGAAATTCTCTAAGATCGGTATGTTACAAGTCCAAACCATGAGTTAGATTTCATCCTGAATCAACACTGAATTATATTTCACCCTTAATTCTTTGTTTAAAGCTAAATTCATCAACATTTCCATGCACCACCCTTATATGCCAAATATTGTTTACTGTTATCTAGCTTTAAGAGTTGGTTCTCTTACTTCTATCGATAATAAGGACTAATTTGATTGCTTCTTTGTTACTAAATATATTGCATAATCATTACTTTGAAAACCATGATAATATATGTGTAAATATGTAGGCATATATAAATGAGTAATATGGATAGAAGTTGGATGTATCAAAGACGAACTCAACGTGGTGATCTTAATCAAGATTTTATTGAAGGATTGGAAACATTTATTGAGTTTGCATGTAGTAAGCCGAATTTTATGGATGGAACTAAAATTCGATGTCCATGTAAAAGATGTCGTCACATCTCATTTGAAGAAGCTGAGATGGTGAGATTTCACTTGTGCAAATTTGGTTTTGTGCCAAATTACTTTGAGTGGAATAGACATGGAGAAATGTCACACAATCAAACTTCAATGGAGTTTGATGCAAATTGGAGTTTAAATGAGCAAAATGAATCGTTGGAATCATATCAGCAAATGGTTTATGATGCTGCTGGTCCAAATCTCATAGCGAGGAATATGCGCGAGGAGCCAAATGTAGAAGATAAAAAATTCTTCGACATGTTAGATGCTGCTGATAGACAATTATGGTCTGGTTGTGAGAAGTTAACACAATTATCTGCTGTGGCTCGATTGCTAAACATAAAGACAGAATATCGTCTGCCAGAGCAATGCTTTGATGCATTCTGTCAATTATTTAAGGATGGTTTACCTGAAGACAATAACATGGTTGATAGTTTTTACCAGACAAAGAAACTAATACAAGGGCTTGGGCTACCAGTGGAGAAAATTGATTGTTGTAGGTTGGGGTGCATGCTATATTGGGGTTATGATAAGGAGTTAACCCAATGCAAATTGTGTCAGCAACCAAGGTACAAAAAATCAAGTCGTTCATCTAACAAATCACTTGTCTCTTACAAGAAAATGTATTACTTTCCATTAGCTCCAAGACTGAAGAGACTTTATGCTTCAAAAACAACAGCTGCTTCTATGAGATGGCACAATGAGGATCATGGCCACGATTCTGGAGTTATGTGTCATCCTTCTGATTCGGAAGCTTGGAAGCATTTTAATGCAACGCATCCATCATTTGCATTAGAAAGCCGTAATGTTAGGTTGGGTTTATGCACAGATGGATTTCAACGACTATTCTCCTTATGCAACAACGACTTGATGCTATTGATGGCGGGAGAGCGGGTACTTCATCACCACCTCCATCTCAAATCAATTGATTTTAATGGTTGTTTGTTAATGTTGTTTAGACTTGAATTGACTATTATATTATGTATTAAGTTTGGATTGATAATGTATTATTATGTTGTTTAGACTTGAATTGACTATTATATTATGTATTAAGTGTGGATAGATAATGTATTATTATGTTGTTTAGAGTTTAATTGACGATTATATTATGTATCAAATGTGGATTGGTAATGTATTAGTATTTTAACTTAATTTAGCATTATGTTATCTTTTATTTTAAAAACATTCATTACTATTTAAAATCAAATTTTTATTTTAAAATAATTCAAAAACGCGACGGAATCGCGACGGAATATAAGACTTGCGATGGAATATTTGTTGCCAATGAAGCAACGGAATTACGACGGAAAACATTTCCGTTGCGAAATTCGCGACCGAAAAGATAATATGGCGACGGAATATCCGGTTCAGAAATAACGACGGATTTGCGACGGAAACAGTTCCGTTGCAAAATTCGCGACGGAATTAGCGACCGAATAATTCCGTCGCCAAATGGCGACGGAAATATTCCATCGCGAATTCCAGCGCCAAACGTTGCGACGGAATTATTCCGTCGTCTACCAAAAACCGACAAGGCGATAGACGACGGAATAAATTCCGTCGCCATTCCGTCGCGAAACGCGATTCGCGACGGAATATTGCCCATTCGCGACGGAAAATTTCCTTCGCGATTCGCGATTTTTCTTGTAGTGAGGGTACGACCTTATTCATCACTATTGCAAATTATAGAGTAAGTAATTTATTATTTGTTGGTTTCGACACACATCAACAACATTCAATATTTTGAATGATGAAGTAGTATTACTTTTATATTACAAATTTTATTTTATTTTTGTTTTATAGTGTTTTTGTTTAGAAATGTGATTGCATACTCATGTTTTAAATACTAATATTAGAATTTTTTTAAAATATTAATAATTATCAAAATATTAAAAAATAATTATTTAGTAGAATCATGACGAAATGTAAGTTAGTGACAAAATATTCATTAATATTATGGCGACAAAATTGGTGACATAAATATTTATGTCGCCTAAAACGCGATGGGATAACGACAATAATTAGTTCTGTTATTATTTTACGACGAAATTTTGTGACGAATGATAAATTTTACGACGAAATCTTGTGATGGAAGACGAAATTCGCAACGAAAACAGAAAGGATAGCTACGGGATCGCGACGATAATTTGTTCCACCTTTTTTTTTTCGACGGGATTTTGTGACGGAATACAAAATTTGCAACGGAAAGATTAGCGACAGAATCGCGACAATAATTATTTCCGTCGTTATATTTCACGACAAAAATTTGCAACGGAATATGAGTTTCATGACGGAATATTTTTTCACGCGTTGGCTACAGAAATAAGCGTTTCCGTTGCCAAAACCGACGTTGCGACGAAAAATTCCGTCACCATTTTTCGTCGTCACCGCTCGCGACGGATTATTTTCGTCGCGAAATGAAATACGATAAGCCTTGACACTACGGAATGAATTCCGTTACGAAAATGCAAAATTTCGTCGCAAAACGTGATTTGCGACGGAATTTCGCATTTTCGTGACGGAATTTTTCCGTCGCGAATCGCGATTTTTCTTGTAGTGACACTTTTAAATGCAAATAACGACACCACGTAATTTACGGATCAAAAGCAAGGGTCATATTGAATAGATCCTAACATGACTTCTAAACATAAATAACATCCGAACATGCGAATTCCCACCCGAATATAAATCAAGAACATCACAATACAAATTCCCAATCCGTCCTAGGGCTCTAATCCCACCCAAATCATTAAAATCATGTTTTATATCTATCATCAAGAATATCAAGATTTTTCAAGAATCATCACATCAATATCAAGAACCTCTTTTTAATATCAAGATCACACACAAAATCATCACATCAATCAAATAAGATTATATTACGATTATCATAAAGGAATTCATCAAGACACAAGCATATAGAGGGAGCCGAAGAAGGGGATTATAGCAAAGAAAATAAGTTTTGTTGAGACATGGGTTACCTTTTAGCCTTAATTAATTTCCTTGGCTATGAAGGGTCTTTCTTTAAGATTTCTTCTTTCTTGATTTCTCCTATGGGAATTCTTGTGTGGTGAGATTTTATTGTGGTGTGAGTTCTAGGTGCCTCTTATGTCCCTATTTATATACCTAAGAGTCCTAATTAGGGTCTATATGGTATGAGCTTGCCACTTCCATTCCTTTTAGGATTAAGGGGGTTGGTTTTAGGGATAAGGGTCCATGGACTATGGTGGACCCCCTTTTAATTAATGGATTTTAATTCTCTTTTTAGGGCGAGTAATTTATTAATTAATTTGGTTTTAGAGATCGTAACACGGGGTGTTACACTCTTACAGGAGGCTTCGTCCCCGAAGCCGGTGCGTAGATCCATTCTTTCACCCCTGGATGTCACGTATTTCGGCCTCCTGATTAGGAAGTGTGGCCCCACGTGTTGTCCTTGCTGGGGTAGACTGGATTTCTGGTGAGGTGGTGGTTGGAGAGTTCGGGTCTGTGACCATATAGCCATTAATGTGCAATCCAATTATTTGCTTAGGCTTTTAGTTGAGATGGAGCACATACTTCAATTTGGTATCAGAGCCAGACCAAAGGTCATGGGTTCGAATCTCAGCGCCACTTGTAAGCGACTACGGTTTACTGGTCCACGTGTTGCTTGGAACCCACCGCACACGTGAGGGGGCGTGTGAGCATATAGCCATTAATGTGCAATCCAACTATGAGCTTAGACTTTTAGTTGAGATGAAGCACATACTTCAATTGGGTCTACCTTGGTTTCCCGCTCCTGAGCTGGATGCTCCGTGCGTGCCCAATATGGTCTTGATTGCTGCCACCCTCTGGTCTAGTGCACGCGTTATGTGGATTAGCGACGAGAACCCCTCGTCCATGATTTGATTTTGCCGGGTGAGCTGCGTGAGGATGCGCTCGTTGATGGATGCTTCATTTCGGACCCCTGGGTTTCCTCTTCCTTGCGCGGGTGCTGGTGGGTTAGGTTCACTGTCCTCTTCTTGTTCCTCATGGTCTTCCAGTCCCCCACATTCTTGCATTGCCCGTTTTAGCTTTTTGTTGGAGATATCCAGTTGATCAACTAGTTCCCTTTGTTCCTCTTTGGGTTTAAGGAAAACCTCCTCGAGGGTGATGTATTGTCCCTCTTCAGTGTAGTAGATGTCATTGCGGCGGAGGTTCTGTGCATTGAAAATCATGCCGCTCACGGGTTTGATCTCTGTGTGGCTCAGGTCCACCCCCTTTTTCTCCATGATCCAACTTATGATCATCCGGTAAGGTAGACTAAGCCGATTGCTAGTCTTGCAAAACTCCATGTGTTTCAACATAAGGGCCGGTAGATTGAACTTGATCTTGTGTTTTAGGAAGTAGGCAAAAGTACACTCCAAACTTCACACATCCTTGCTTTTGTTGTTTGTGAGCAACAAGCTGTCAGTCACAATCATGACTAGTATCTTTTGTTCGGCAGTTAGCCATTTTCTGTTTGGCCGGGTGGCCGAGGTGAAGCTTTCTTCTTTTCCTAGTAGGTACCCGTGGTAGTCCATACACCCCGTGCCTTGGGTACCAATCCATCCCTTTCGGTCGTAATCCGACACACCTGTGGTGGTCAGTTTTAGGAGTTTGGCCAAGTGGCCCTCGGAGAGTACTATCTCCTTGCCCCGGACTTTAGCGGTGATTTCCACTTTATCACCCCGTTTGACGGCCACTAAGTGGTGATAGAACTCCTTCACCAAGTTGGGGTCCGTATCCCCTTTGATGGAGAGATACGTATCTAAGAGTCCTTGAAATTTAAGCATATCGACCAACTCCGGAGAGAATTGGTCGGGTTCGAGGGCTTTACCTCCGATTACCGTGTAATCGGTGTCGTTCCATTCCGGGGTTCGGATGCCAACGGGCTTTTTCGGCATTGTGAGTTCTCCCTGGGTGGTGGTGTTTCTTCTCTTTGGAGATGTCCTTTTTCCGGCGAGTTTCCGGCGGAGCTCCGGTGACACGGGTTTCTCGATGGCAGGAAGGGGGCGGTGGCGTGGCTTCAGTTTTGGCGAGGTGACAGTGGTTCTGGGCGGAGCTGGGGTTGTGGAGGCAGCGGGAGGAGGCCGGGCGAGCACGGCCGTGCGTTGGCAGCGGGAGATCGGCGGGGTGGCGGGCGTGCGACGGGCGGCGTCCGGTAGCCGGAGGGCAGCGGGGTGTGGCCGGGAGGTCTCTGTGCGTTGATGGTGGGGTCTGGCGGTGTCCGTCGTTGGTGTGGGGAGAGAGAGAGAGAGTATGAGAGAGAGAGTTTTTGTGGGAGGGGGAAGAAAAAGGGTTTTTGATTTGGGGATTTTGTGTGTTTTAAGGGTTTGTAGGGGTTTAAGAAAGAAGTGTTCCCTTGAGATTTCAAGAAATATTAATAACCTAGTGGTTATGAATTTGGTTTTATAAGTGGGAGGTCTAGGGTTCAATCCCCATTGATAACATTAGTCTTCTTTGTTGTGATCCCCTTTATGGGTTTCCTTTTGTCCTTTTTCCTCTTTTGTCTTCTAGTGGTAGAAGGCTTGACTGGTCTCCTCTGCTGGTGACCTGTGGGTCCCTGGGTAGTCTAGTCCTTCTTCTCATGCTAAATTATTTTGATTTTATTCATAATAATTCCAAAGTAGCTAGACTAAACAAGTAATCTTACTATGGGGGTGGTTACAGGGGGTTTATTAGTCTATCCAAAACAGAACTCGTCTTTTTCGTTTTCTTCTGCCTGGTTTGCGGGATTTTCGTCTCCTGGTCCGTGTTTTCTTCGTCGAGGATGCCCTCGTTTTCGAGTTCGGCATGGGTGCGGCTCATGACGAACACTTTTCCGGGGGCACCGTAATTTCCTTGATTGTTCGTGCCTCCGCGTTGGCCCATGGCTGTAGGGCGTGAGTTCGAGGGTTGAGTGCAGTGGAAGGACTTGTGTCCTTCTTCTCCACAGTTGAAGCATCGCCAGGGATTTCCCATGTAGTCTTTGCCTCTGTGGTCCATGTTGCACCTTGGGCAGGTGAAGCCCCTTGTACTGGTTTCGTTGTTTCCCTGGGGCGGCCTTCGGTCAGTCGAATTGTTTGGTCTGGTGTTAGCGTCGTTCCTTAGTCTTTTCATAGGAGGTGCCCCACTTCATGTGTTCCTCTTTCGAATCTGCTCCTGAACCCCTCGTTGTAGTAGTTGGATTCGGTAGAGGTTGGCTGCACTGGAGTAAGCTTCGTTGAGGGTTCGGGGCCCGCTTACCACTAGTGCTTTTCGGGCTTCGAAGTTGAGACCCAATATAAATCGTTCTATCTTGGTTGCCTCTGTGGGGACCAATTCGGGTGCGAAGCGTGCTAGTTCGAGGAATCGTTTATGGTATTCCATGATGGTAGTTGTTCCTTGCTTTAGGTGGAGGAATTCTTCGTGCATGGATACCCTTATGTGTGCTGGGTAGAATCTTCCTCGTAGTCGCGCTTTTAGGTTTTCCCAGTTGAACCCTGGTTCCTTTCTGTAAGTGGGTCCCTTATGGATCCACCAGAGGTCCGCCTCGTGTCCGAAGTAGAACGAGGCTATCTCTACACGACGCTCTTCTGGGCATTCTACCAACCCCTGAATTTTGTCAAAGGTTCGAATCCATTCTTCAAGGGTGGCGGGATCTTCTTCTCCCGAGAAGGTGGGTGGTCGATGATTTGAAACTTGTCGGGCGACTTCTGAGTGTGTGTTTGGTGGTGGTGGTTGTGGCCTGTTGTTGCGAAGAGCTACATCGCTCAGTGTTTGGGCAACTTGGGTTAGTTGCTGCAGGGTTTGAGCCAGGGGGTCGTGTGTGGCGGGTTCCGGAGTCCTTGATTGTCTTCTGCTTGGTAAGACTGTGAAACCTACACATAACTCTCCCTCACTTTACCCTTCACTTATCTAAAGGGAACTTTCCCTCCGCTTATCACGCCAAAGTAAGGATACAAAACTCTCACCTAACATCCCTATAACATTGACCTAGAAGGACGACAACATGGCACCAAACAGAAGACGATCAAGGACACCGGAACCCAACATACACGACCCTCTAACCCAAACCCTGCAGCAACTGACACAAGTCACCCAAGCACTAAGCGACGTGGCTCTTCGCAATAACAGACCCCCACCACCTCCATCAAACACAAACTCAGACGTCGCCCGACAAGTTTCGAATCATCGACCCCCCACGTTTTCAGGAGAAGAAGACCCCGTGATCCTGGAATAATGGATCCGGACCCTCGATAAAATTCTAGGGCTAGTAGAATGCCCAGAGGAACGTCGCATGGAGATAGCCTCGTTCTACTTCGGACACGAGGCAGACCTTTGGTGGATCCACGAGGGACCCGCTTACCGACAAGAACCAGGGTTCGACTGGGAAAGCCTCAAAACACGTCTACGAGAGCGATTCTATCCAACACACGTAAAAACATCTATGCACGAAGAGTTCCTCCATCTGAAGCAAGGAACGACCACCGTCATGGAATACCATAAACGATTCCTAGAACTAGCACGCTTCGCACCGGAACTAGTCCCCACTGAGGTAACCAAAATAGAGAGATTCGTATCGGGCCTCAACTTTGAAGCCCGAAAAGCACTAGTAGTAAGCAGACCCCGGACCCTCAACGAGGCTTACTCCAGTGCCGCAAATCTCTATCGAATCCAACTGCTACAACGAGGGGTTCAAGAACAGATACGGAAAGGAAACACCGGAGGTGGGGCACCACTCGTAAAAAGGACAAGAAACGACACCAACACAAGACCGAGTAACCTGGCCAGCCAAAGGCCACCCCTAGGGAGCAATGAAGCTAACACAAGAAGCTTCCCTTGCCCAAAATGCAACAAAAGCCATAGAGGCAAGGACTGGAGGGGCAATCCCTGGCGATGCTTCAACTGTGGGGAAGAAGGACACAAGGCCTTCAAGTGCACTCAACCCCAAAGGCCGCGCACCACCACCATGGGTCAACACGGGGGCACCACTCACCAAGGAAACTACGGCGCTCCCGGAAAGATATTCGTCATGAGCCGCACCCAGGCCGAACTCGGGAACGAGAACAACCTCGAGGAGGGGAACCTAACCCCAGAAGACGAGGACCACGCAAACCCCGCGGAAGAAAACCAAGAAGACGAGTTCTGTCTAGGATAAACCGGCAAATTCCTTGTAACCACCTTCGTAGTGGAACTACTTACTTAGCTTAATTACTTCGGAATTATTATAAATAAAAGACTAGATCGAAATTCGACTCTACTTACGGGGGTGGAACTAAAATTATACATAAGGAAAACAAGCCAAGCCTCCCACCACTAGAAGACAAAAGAAGGAAAAAGACAAGGACCACACCATCAAAAGCCTAGTGTTACCAATGGCAATTGAACCCTTGACCTCCCACATATAAAACCAAGATCTTGACCACTAGGCTAAGGATGCTTCTTAAAACCTCAAGGGAACACTCCCTTCTTAAAGCCCCTACAAATCCCTAAAACCCACCAAAATCCCCAAATCAAAAACCCTTCTTCTTCCTGTTCTTCTTCCTCACTTCTTCTCCCTCTCTCCTCCCCTCTCCCACTCACTTCACCGCCACCCCCAACACCGGACCCACGAACCTGCCGCCGCCAGCAGCTGAGCCACCGCCGACCGCCCAGGCCGCACCCCACCGCACACCGCCATCACCGCCGGAGACACGCCGGAGTCCCACCGGAAGATCGCCGGAAAAATACCACCTACCCAAAAATGCCGAAAAAGCCCCTCGGAACCTGTACCCCGGAATGGAGCAATGCCGGCTATACCGTAATCGGAGGTAAAGCCCTTGAACCCGACCAATTTTCTCCGAAATTGGTCGATATGCTTAATCACCAAGGGCTTTTGGATACGTACCTCACCATCAAGGGGGATACGTACCCCGAATTGGTGAAAGAATTCTATCAACACCTAGTAGCCACCAAACGGGGTGATAAACTAGAAATCACCACCAAGGTCCGCGACAAGGAAATCATACTCTCCGAAGGCCGCCTGGCCAAGCTCTTGAAATTGACCACCACGGGTGTGTCAAATTACGACCGAAAGGGGTGGATTGATACCCAAAATACGGGGTACAAAGACTACCTCGGGTACCTACTCGGGAAAGAGGAAGGGTTCACCTCGGCCACGCGACCAAATAGGAAGTGGCTAACGGCGGAGCAAAAGATATTGGTTATGATTGTAACTGACACAAATAATAAGAGCAAAGACGTGGGGAGCTTAGAGTGCACCTTTGCCTACCTCTTGAAACACAAAATCAAGTTCAACCTACCGGCCCTCATGCTAAAACACATGGAATTTTGCAAGACAAGCAACCGACTTAGCCTGCCCTACGGGATGATCCTAAGTTGGATCATGGAGAAAAAAGGGGTGGATCTAAGCCACACTGAGGTCAAAACTGTAAACGACATGATCTTTAACGCCCAGAACCTCCGCCGCAATGATATCTACTACACCGAAGGGGGACAATACATCACCCTCGAAAAAATTTGCCTAAAACCCGAGGAGGAGCGAAGAGAATTGGTCGAACGATTGGACATCTCCAACAAAAAGCTTAAACGAGCAATGCAAGATTTTGGGGGTCTAGATGAAGGTGGGGATCAGGAAGAGGATAGCGAGCCCAACCCACCGACACACGCACGAACAGGAGGAAACCCAAGGGAACAAAACGAAGACTCGGTCAATGAGCGCATCCTAGCACAACTCACCCGGCAAAACCAAATCATGGAATAAGGGTTCTCGTCCTTAATCCACACGACACGCGCATTAGATCAGAGGGTGGAAGCAATCGAGGCCACCTTGGGCACTCGCAGGGCATCCAGCTCCGGAGCAGGAAACCAAGGTAGACCCAAACTTTCCTATCGCCACGACACCAGAAGTCCAGTCTACCCCAGCAAAGACAAAACGTGGGGCTGCACTCCTAACCAGGAGGCCAAAATACGGGATGTCCAGGGGTGAAAGAATGGATTAATGCACCGGGCTTCGGGGACGAAGCCCCTTGTAAGGGGGGGGAGAGTGTAACACCCCGTGTTACGACCCCTAAAACCAATTAATCATTTAACCAATTATCCCAAAGAAAGAATTAAATTACAATAATTAATTAGGAAAAGGCCCACCATAGTCCGTGGGCCCTCACCTCTAAACCCAACCCCTATTCCTAAAAGGAATAGAGTTAGCAAGCCTATAGTATTTGGGCCCCAATTAGGACTCTTAGATATATAAATAGGGGACATAGGAGGCACCTAGAACCCACACCACAATAATCTCTCACCACACAAGGAGCTCCAAGAAATCCCCTAGGAGAAATCAAGAAAGAAGAAAGACTTAGAGAAAGATCCTTCATAGCCGAGGAAATTAATTAAAGGCTAAGAGGTAACCCATGTCTCAACAAAACCTATTTTCCTAGCTATGATCTCCCTCTTAGGCATCCTCCTATATTCTTGTGTCTTGGTAAATTGTTATGATATTGATGATGTGATCTTGATAATTGGTGATATGGTTTTATCTTGATATTCTTGATGATGATAAGGGTTTCTTGATGATTGTGTGATGTTCTTGACGAATCTTGATATTTCTTGATATTAAAAGATGGGTTACGTTCTTGATGATTTAATTGTGATTAGAGCCCTAGGATGTAACGTGAAATTCGTATGATGTTATTCTCAATGTGTTGGGTGGGAATTCGCATGTTTGGGGTGTTAATTATGTGTAGAGAGCATGATAGGATATGTGTAACACCCCGTGTTATGATCCCTAAAACCAATTAATCATTTAACCAAAAGAAAGAATTAAATCACAATAATTAATTAGGAAAGGCCCACCATAGTCCACGGGCCCTTATCCCTAAAACCCAATCCTTAGTCCCAAAAGGAATAGAGTTAGCAAACCTATAGTAATTAGGCCTAAGTAAGACTCTTAGATATATAAATAGGGAACATAAGGAGGCACCTAGAATCCCCACCACAATAATCCCTCACCACACAAGAAGTTCCAAGAATTCCACTATGAGAAATCAAGAAAGAAGAAAGCTTCAAGAAAGACCCTTCATAGCCAAGGAATTAATTAAGGCTAAGAGGTAACCCATGTCTCAACAAAACCTATTTTCATAGCTATGATTCCCCTCTTAGGATTTCCCCATATTATTGTGTATTGATGATTTGTGATATTGTTATTGATAATTGATGGGATGATTCCATGGGTGATCTTGGTGATGAAAGGTTCTTGATGATTATGGTATTCTTGGTAATTATATGACGTTCTTGATGATTATATGATGTTCTTGATGATTGTAGGATGTTCTTGATGTTTATGTGATATTCTTACCGAATCTTGATATTAGAAGATGAATTGTGTCCTTGTTGATTTAAAAATGATTAGAACCCTAGGTTGTAACGTATGGAATCATTCTTGGTATATTGGGTGGGAATTCGCATGATTGGGTGTGGATTATGTTTAGAAAAACATGATAGGTTATGTGCCATATGTTTCTCGATCTTTGATCCGTTAATTGTCTACGTGTGGTATCAATTGCGTTTGAAAGTGTCTAAGCATGGTTTCGGGTTCCACAAAGGTTCCCGGGGCGTTATTGGTGAAAAAGAGTCAGTGGGGGGTAGGGGACCCGCCACCTACCCGCGGCCTTCTTGGGCAACGCCGGCAGCGGGCAGCCGGCGGGCGGGCAGCTGCCCGCCGGGCACCCGCTGCCCGGAATAGCTGCCGCCGGCGGGCAGCCGGCGGGTGAACCCTCACCCACCGGCTACCCGCTGGTTTGCACCCCAATTTGGGATTTTGGCTTCCCCGTTTGATGTTCCCCCGACCCCCGTGGTGTCCCAACGGACTCTGTCTATCGTGCATATGTCTAGTTTGGTATTTCGGGTACCGTTCGTAGGTTGTATGAGTCGTATATATTGCATGCTAGTTGAATTGGTAGTCCGTTGACCTAGGTGAAAGAAGTATGAACCCCTTAGGATTATTCTTAGCATGTGAAGGATCACGCATAGGTTTTGTTATACGTTTTCTCCCCCTTCCCAATGTGTTAATGTGGGTTGCATGTGCTTACTATGTGTTATGTGTGCATGATACCCCAATTCGGTTGCGATCGGATTGGTTATTCCTGAGCTGCGGTTCAGAAGCTGGCTGCGGTCAGATTTACACTCCCGGGCTGCGGTCCACCGTTTGGTTGCGATCAAACGTTTCTACATGAGCTGCGGTTCATATTTCTTGGCTGCGGTCAGATGACATACTCTTGGGCTGCGGTCCACTGTTTGGTTGCGATCAAACTATGATGAGCTGCGGTTCATCGGTCGGTTGCGATCGACCCCTCCGTGTTGCGATACGGGGCAGGGTGCTGCGGGGCCGTGTCAGAGCTATATGCGCTGACCCTCATGTATGGGCATGCGATTGGTCCTGTGGCGCCAACAAAGTGTGCTATGTGATGAGATACGGATGAGTTGTGGTTATGAGTGTCTTGGGGATGTGACTATGGGATTTATACTGGGAATCGTATATGTTGGGTTATGATTATTAATTGTGCTTATCTTATCTGTCTTGCCTGTTGTAAACTGTATATGCTTGGTATAACTGCTGTCTGTGCTTAGCCCTACCTGTTGAGTCTATCCCTGTTTTAAAAGCTAGAGTTCGTAGGATATATCTTCATGTTCAAAATGGTTTTCGTATATCTATATATGTCTCTATATGTATTGTATTTCTACGCGTTGGAGTGGGTTACCAGCTTCTCTCGCTGAACAGATATATTTGGCTTTCAGGCACAGACGAGTAGATCACTGGAGCGCGCTAGAAGCTTGGGGCGTAGCTTAGATAGTTTTCCCTTTCGGCCTGCGTGCCATGATTTAGTATTGATACGGATTAAGGTTTTAGAGTTTAGCCTGTGCACCCGAGTTCTCTAGCTCGGGTGTGGCATAGCACCCCGTACTCTTGTATCGTATTTTGGGATTTAATGAGATTCTATCTTTATTATATAAGTTTTAAAAGTCTTGAAAATCTGGGGTGTTACAGTTGGTATCAGAGCCTAAGTTTGACCCTAGGATGAGACTCTTAAGACCAGACTTTAGGACACTATGCTTAAACTCTAGGTACTTAGGAACATAAGATTTAAGAATCATAGGACGCGCAGTGAGATTGTGAAACCTACACATAACCCCCCCTCACTTAATCCCTCTCTGACTTAAAGAAACTCCCCCCTTCACTTATTGCATCAAGGTGAGAATACAAAATAACATCGACCTATGAACACCAGGATGGCACCAAAAAGGAGACAGACAGGAACACCGAAACTCCCCACTCAGGAGTTCTTGACACAGAATCTACAACGCCTGGCCCAAATTGCCCAGGCACTGAGTACTACCATTCCCCTACCCTTACCAACAAACGAGAACTTGGAAATCCACCACCAAGTCTCGGCGCATCAACCACCCACCTTCTCGGGGAACGAAGACCCCACGGTCCTCGAGGAATGGATCGGAACTTTTGACAAGATATTCCGGACAACCGAATGCCCAGATGATTGAGGCCCATGTGGAGCCGGCTGATGACAAGGTGGGACCAGTGGTGGACGATCCGGGCCCGGAGGAGGAGGAGGTGTGGGAGGTTCCTCCTCTTTTTGGCGTAGCCATGTCTCCGAGTGCCTTGGAGAGGCCCTTGCAGATGATTGACGACGGGAAGCCAGCCGTGTATCTGGACGAGGTGCCGGAGCCTGAGCCGAGTCCTCCACCTTTCCGCCCTCAGTACTTCTTGGAGGGTCCTCCCCATGCTTAGCCGTCGGAGGAGGAAGCCAAGCCATGATCCATCTTTTCCTTTGTGCCCCGTATTTGGCCGAGTCTTAGGCCCCTTTGTACTCTGTATTTGGCCGAGTCTTAGGCCCCTTTGTACTCTGTATTTGGCCGGGTCTTAGGCCTCTCTGCTGTTTTTCGAATAAACTGTTTGTCCTTTTGTCTGCTCGTAGTGTTTTTCCCTTATCTCCGTATATTCATTGGTCGACTCCTGGGTCTCTTCTACCGGGACCTTTCTCGTTTGGGAGTTGCCAAATCCGATTATCCGACTCTGGGACTCGGATCCTTTCACAAACGTTGCTTGTGCCGAAAATGGGCCGGGTTTTGCTGGGTCCTTCTGGAAGCTTCCGATCCGCATCCGGTGGGCCCAGAGGCTAAGGCCTACGATGGGCCTCCGGTTAGCAGGCCGGGTCACTGCAACCCGGTTCTAGCCTAGGGTAGACGCGCCGTTTGCAGGCTAGCCCTAGGACTGAACCGTCACCACGGTTTCCCAGGCATTAAATGCGGCGTCTCTTCACCACTTGTCACCTTTTTCTTCTTCAATGAGAGGGTGACACGTGGCCGCCGTTTGGGATTCTTACCCCCTTTAAATACTCGTCTTCTTCCCTCTTCTTTCACTTTCTCTGAATTCTCTAAAAAGAACTCAACGCAAGCTTCTGCATTCTCCGTTTAGCACTCTCAGGTTGGTAATGTCTTCCTCCTCTGATTCTTTTTCTTCCCGTCGCTCGATGGGAAACCCCGTGTCGACTTCTTTGTCTTCTTCTTCCACTTCCAGTCCTCGCCGTATGGAGATTCCGCCTGGTCTCTCACTGGCGTCTTCTTCCCAACCGACCCCCTCTTCTTCGGGGGCGGTGACTCCTCTGAGCTCGGCGCCTCTTACGACGGTGGCGGCTCTTCCTGGTGGCGCCGGACGGCCGCGAGGCAAGTTCGACTCCATCGTCCAGCCGGAAGGACGCCCGTTGCAAATCTCGGCGGCGGACCTAGAAATGGCCCGCTACCTTCTTGGACCTTCTGCCCTCGTCTTTGCCCCAGAAAGCCGGCATATCTATGACCCGCCGGAGGGCTGTGTGGGTATTCACCTGCACTCGGTTGCCTTTGGTTTCCGAGTGCCTCCGTGTACATTTCTCTCCCTTTTCTTCCGCCATTACAACCTCGTTCCAGGTCAATTGGTACCCAACTCTCACCGTCTTCTCACCTGCTTCATCAACCTCTGCCATTGGTGGCTTTGTGAGCCGGATCTAGACCTTTTCCAGTATCTGTTCACCGTGAATAAGGTCGGCTCACACTCGCCGGGCTTTGTCCAAGTTGCCGCCCGGCCTGGGCGACAACTCTTCGAGGGTCTTTCCGACTCCATTAAGGATTGGAAGCCCTATTATCTTTTCGTTCGTCCTTCTTTCTCTTCTTTTACCTTCCCGACCCTGTGGCCGGCTGCTCTGTTTAAGCCCTGCTCTCGGCGCGCCGCCTTCACCCAAGATACGATCCAGGGTGGCGAGTTCTTGAAGAGCTTGGGGCCGTACTCTGTTAAGTACTGGTCTCGGGTCCGAGCCATGGCAAAACGAGGCTTGCTGCCAGACGGCGCGGCCACCTTAGGTAGTTCTCCCATTTCCTTCTCTTCTCTTTCTTTCTTTGTCCGATTGCTAACACTAATCTCTTCCTTTACAGGTCCTTACGACTCCGACTCTACCGGCTCTGACGAAGCCGAGACTCCCACTCCAGAGATGGCTGACAGAGCTGAGAAGATGAGGCGCCGGCTGTCTCAACGCGCCTCGGGCGACGCCGCTGCCTCTTCGTCTTTCCCTTCTCCGGCCTCAAGGTCGACTCCTCCACCACCACGTACTGTGGTGGACCTGACGCCGTCACCCATTGTCTCGCCTTCCCGACTGTCGCCTCCTCCTCCTTCTGAGATCCCAAGCTCTAAGCGGCCGGTCGAGCAATCGGATGCGCCGGCTCCAAAGAGGATCCGGTTGGGCATCGAGCTGGATGAGGACGCCCAGATCTGGCAGGGCAGCTCTTCCATCCGTTCTTGGGCCAACCACGTTCTTCTGCCTAAGGACATGGAGATGACCGGCGCAATGCCGGACGAGTATATCCTCGAGGCCTCGCTTCACCAATCGTACCGCGTAAGTGTTTCTGACTCGTCGTCTTTTTTGTCCTTTTCTTCTTTTTTATCTGACTCCCTTTGTCCTTGTAGAACCTCACCTTCCAGATGGAGATGAGCAGGCGGCTGAGGGGGTATAAGACTGGACTGCAATCTCTCTCCACTTGACTGCGCCAAACAGAAGAAGCTCGCCTAGAAGAGCAAGCTATTCATGCCAAGTCGGTGGAGGTGCATACCTCCGAGCTGTTGAGAGTTACTCGTCAGTGGGAGGAGGAGCGGGACAAGGTTGCGACGATCGCCACGACTTCGGTGGAGGATTATAAGAAGTCGGCGGCCTTCGAGGCGGACGTGAAGGCGGCGGTGGCGGCTCGGCAAAAGGAGATCGCCAAGGAGTGGCTGGTGACGCCGGAAGGGGATGACTATCTCCTTGACTTGGGCGAGCGCGACTATCGTCTAGGTTTTCACGAGGCCCAGACGGAGACTTATGCTGCTCTGCTGGACCGCGATTCTGCCTTCGCACCCGAGAGCTGGGGCCTCAAGCCAGTGCTGGATCTCCTGTCGGCGACTGTTGAGCCCGCATCGACTGCAGATCCGGCAGCCCTTCCTGCGGCGGAGCCTTCAGAGCTTACAGAGCCGCCTACCCAGGCAGAAGACTCTTCACTTGTCCTTCCAGCTGGACCAACGGCAGAAGCTCGAGTCAAAGAAGTTGATGTCGACACCCCTTCCCCCGTAGTTTAGGGTTTTCCATTTGGTAGCCCTCTTTTGTAAGGGTTGGCCCCCCTCTTGGGTCTTTTTATTAATGAAATCTTCTTTTGCTCCTTTCGACTGCCCTTATTTCTTTTCTGCTTTTGGCTCATAAGAAATAACTTAAGGCCTTGGTCCCTTCTACTTCGTTGGACTTCTGTGATCGAGGATCTTGTTTCCTATCTGTTCTCGCCGAGTCCCTTAGTCGAGGCGACTCCTTAGGCTTTTCCTTTTCTTAAGAACGGTTTAGGGTCAGTGCCTCGCTGTTTCTTCATATACTCGCCGAGTCCCTCAGTCGAGGCGACTCCTTTTGTCTTTTTTTTTTTTCTCGGAAACAACTAAGGATCTGGGCCCTTGTTTCCTATCTTTTCTCGCCGAGTCCCTCAGTCGAGGCGACTCCTTAGGCTTTTTCTTTTCTTAGAAACGGTTTAGGGTCAGTGCCCCGCTGTTTCTTCATATACTCGCCGAGTCCCTCAGTCGAGGCGACTCCTTAGGCTTTTTCTTTTCTTAGAAATGGTTTAGGGTCAGTGCCTCGCTGTTTCTTCATATACTCGCCGAGTCCCTCAGTCCAGGCGACTCCTTTTGGCTTTTTTCTCGGAAACGACTAAGGGTCTAGGCCCTTGTTCCCTATCTTTTCTCGCCGAGTCCCTCAGTCGAGGCAACTCCTTAGGCTTTTTCTTTTCATAGAAACAGTTTAGGGTCAGTGCCCCGCTGTTTCTTCATATACTCGCCGAGTCCCTCAGTCGAGGCGACTCCTTTTGGCTTTTTCTCGGAAACGACTAAGGTTTTGGGCCCTTGTTTCCTATCTTTTCTCGCCGAGTCCCTCAGTCGAGGCGACTCCTTAGGCTTTTTCTTTTCTTAGAAACGGTTTAGGGTCAGTGCCCCGCTGTTTCTTCATATACTCGCCGAGTCCCTCAGTCGAGGCGACTCCTTTTGGCTTTTTCTCGGAAACGACTAAGGGTCTGGGCCCTTGTTTCCTATCTTTTCTCACCGAGTCCCTCAGTCGAGGCGACTCCTTAGGCTTTTTCTTTTCTTAGAAACGGTTTAGGGTTAGTGCCACGTTGTTTCTTTATATACTCGTCGAGTCCCTCAGTCGAGGCGACTCCTTTTGGCTTTTTCTCGGAAACGACTAAGGGTCTGGGCCCTTGTTTCCTATCTTTTCTCACTGAGTCCCTCAGTCGAGGTGACTCCTAAGGCTTTTTCTTTTCTTAGAAACGGTTTAGGGTCAGTGCCCCGTTGTTTCTTTATATACTCGCTAAGTCCCTCAGTCGAGGCAACTCCTTTTGGCTTTTTCTCGGAAACGACTAAGGGTCTGGGCCCTTGTTTCCTATCTTTTCTCGCCGAGTCCCTCAGTCGAGGCGACATCTTAGGCTTTTTCTTTTCTTAGAAACGGTTTAGGGTAAGTGCCCCGTTGTTTCTTTATATACTCGCTGAGTCCCTCAGTCGAGGCGACTCCTTTTGGCTTTTTCTCGGAAACGACTAAGGGTCTGGGCCTTTGTTTCCTATCTTTTCTCGCCGAGTGGAGAGCAACGATCGAGGATAAAAGGTGCTCTTTTATTAAGACCGAAAACTCGGGTATATGTCTAACCTCTTTATTGGTAGAATATCTTCAAATGGATGACATTCTAGAGTCGGTCTACGGGTTTTCCTTCCAGGGTCTCGAGCTTGTAGGTACCGGCCTGAACCACTGTTGTAATGCGATAGGGTCCTTCCCACTTAATTGCGAATTTGCCCCCTTTCGTGGGTTGGCTTGCCTGTCGGTCCCGGAACACGAGGTCGCCGACCTGGAAGGCTCGTGGGCGAATCCTCCGGTCGCGATACCTTTTTATGGCTTGTTGGTATTCAACCATCTGGGCGCACGCAACCTCCCTTCTCTCTTCCAGGAAGTTCTTTTCAATTCTAAGGCTTTCTTCATTCTCTTCGTCGGAATAGCTGCGAACTCGGTAGGTGGGCTCCACGACCTGTACTGGAACCTTGGCTTCAAAGCCATATGCTAGGGAAATGGGCTCTCTCCAGTTGCTCGTCTTTGTGTAGTTCGGTAAGCCCAGAGGACCCGGTCGAGCTCATCCGCCCAATTTTCCCTGATGTCTTCGAACTTCTTCCGAATCCCGTCTACTATGGTCCGATTCACATTTTCGACTTGCCCGTTGGCTTGGGGATACGCGACGGATACCTTGGTGTGTCGTATACTATGCCGGCGACAGAAGTCGGCGAAAGCTTAGCAGTCAAACTGTCTGCCGTTATCGCTCACTACGTGCTCGGGCAGGCCGAAGCGGCAAATCACCCTCTTCCACAGGAAGCGTCGACACTGGTACTCAGTGATGGTGGCTAGTGGCTCGGCCTCTACCCACTTAGTGAAGTAATCGATGGCCACTACACAGAATTTCAGGTTTCCCAAGGCGACTGGTAGTGGTCCCAATAAGTCGATCCCCCATTTAGCAAAAGGGATGGCTGTGGTGACCGGCGTGTAGAAGGTGGCCGGCCGAGTGTCCTTCCGGGCGAAGGCTTGGCAGATGCTGCACTTAGCTATCCATTCCATGCAATCTCGCATCATGGTCGGCCAGTAATACCCCTAGACAACTAGCTTCCGAGCGAGAGTGTGGGCCCCATGGTGGGCGGCGCAGATCCCTCAGTGTGCTTCATCCATTACCCTCTCGACTTCGGTCCTGAGTAGGCATTTCAAGAGGGGCCCCCCAAATGACCGCTTGTACATTTGTCCGTCGATGATCTGGAATGAAGGAGCTTTTCGTCGAATCCTTGCGGCGACGCCTTGGTCATCGGGTAACTCGCCCGTTTCCTTAAACCGTCGGAGGTCTTCTATCCAAAACATCTCGGGGTTTTTCTCTCGATTGCCTTCCTCAATGATTACCTGTTGGACCTCCATCGACGTCTCCTCTATACCTGGGCGAATCAACTCTTCCTTTTGGAAAATCTTGGCGAGGTGATCCGGTATTCCCTCTAAGGCGATCTTCGATAACATGTCGGCCTCGATGTTGTCCACCCGGGAGATATGCTCTATTTCATATGTTCCGAACTCCTTCAGCATTTCTATCGCCTTCTCCTTATACTGGGTCATCCGAGCGTTCTTAGCTTCGCAGGTGCCGGAAATTTGTCCCACCACTAACCGGGAGTCAGTTTTGATCCGCAGTCGTTCTACTCCCAATGTTTTGGCGAATCGAAGGCCGCCCAACACAGCCTCATACTCGTCTTCGTTATTAGATGCCGGGAACAAATAGCTCAGGGCGTAGTAGAGTCAGAATCCCTCTGGAGTGATTAACATGATTCCCCCTCCACAGTGTTATCGACTTGCTGCTCCATCCGCATGCATCTCCCACCATTCACCTGAACGGTCTTCCATGGTGTGCTCTTTCTCTTCTTCCCCTGCCGTGCATTCGACCAGGAAATCGGCTAAGGCTTGCCCTTTTATGGACGGTCGCGGTTGATACTTGATCCCGTACTGGGTTAACTCCACAGCCCATTTCACCAGTCGACCTGACGACGCGGGGTTTCGCAGTACGCTCCCCAGTGGCTGGTCGGTCAGTACCCGGACAGTATGGGCTTGGAAATAGGGCGCTAACTTGCGTACGGTGATTACCAGCGCATAGACGATCTTCTCCAAGGCTGTGTACCGTGTCTCGGCGGCCTTTAAGGAGCGGCTTACATAGTATACCGGGTGCTGGGTACGCTCTTCTTCCCGAACCAGTACCGAGCTCACCGCCTTAATGGAGGAGGCCAAGTACAAAAATAATGGCTCACCATCCCGTGGGGTGGACAACACCGGAGGTGTGGAAAGATACTGTTTTAGTTCCTCGAACGATTGTTGGCACTCGGTCGTCCAGGCAAAGCCTTCCTTCTTCTTCATGGCCTCGAAGAATGGTATAGTCTTATCCGCCGCCTTACATAGGAAGCGACTGAGGGCAGCTAGTCGACCAGTCAACCGTTGTAAATCTTTGACGGTGCTGGGAGGCTGCATATCGATGATGGCCTGGACCTTCTCCGGGTTAGGCTCAATGCCTTGTTTAGTCACCATGTATCCTAAGAATTTCCCGCCTTGCACCTCGAAGGCACATTTCTTCGGGTTCAGTCGGAGATTATACCTTAGCATCACTTGGAAGCAGTCGGCCAATTCTTCCGCGTGTTTGGCCTCTTCTTTGCTCTTGACCAACATGTCGTCCACATAGGCCGCCATGGAGTTTCCCAGTAAGTCTTGGAATAGTCGGGCTACCATTCAAGTATAGGTGGCCCCAGCATTCTTGAGTCCGAAGGGCATAACTCAGTAACAATATACCCCGTCTGGTGTGAGGAACGCGGTTTTCTCCTCGTCGGCCGGGTGCATGAAAATCTGATGATATCCCCTAAAGGCGTCCATGAAGCTCAGCAGAGCCGACCCTGCTGTCTCCGCGGCAAGGGGAACAGATCTTTTGGGCAGGCTTTGTTAAGATCAGTGTAATCCACGCACATCCGCCTGGCTGGGGGTTTTGGTACGAGGACTACGTTCGCCAACCACTCTGGGTATTTAACCTCTTGGATGTGGCCCGCGGCTAGCAGTGTGCCCACCTCTTTCTTTACGAATTCCCTTCGGTCATTGGCGAGATACCGCTTTTTCTGTACGACCGACCGATGGTCTTGATCCACGGCGAGTCGATGGGCGATGATGGACCGGTTGACACCTGGCATATCCTCTGGCCCCCAGGCAAAGACCAGCCGATGCTTTCGGAGTACTTAAATAATTTTCTCCCGAGTCTCCTTGGGGAGACTGACCCCAATTCTGACCCGCCTGTCCAGCCGTTCAGGGTCGATCTCGATTTCTTCCAATTCCACGGCTGGTTCCAGGCGGGGTATCATTGCTTTCTTTGAGGGCTTTTCCGTGATTTCGTGGACTTGCATTCCACGCTTGCCCATCCCCCTACAGGCTTGCAGGTAGCAGTCGCGGGCGATTCTTCTATCGCAACGCACCGTTCCTATCCCGTTCGGCGTGCGGAATTTCAAGCAGAGGCGCTCGATGGAGATCAATGCTCCCAGATCCTCCAGGCCCGGTCGGCCGAGTATAGCATTGTGTGAGCAGACTAAGTTTACCATGATGAATTTCATGCCGAGCTTCTGTACATCAGGATAGCTGCCGACTTCCACCAGCAAGGTGATGGACCCCTCTGCTTCCACCGAGTCTCCCGTGAAACCAGCGAGTGGTGTCTTGACTGGGTTCAGCTGTTCTCGAGTTAATCCCATCTTTGTGAAAGTCTCGAGGTATAGCACGTTGACACTGCTTCTGGTGTCGACCAGGATTCGTCGAACGACAACTCCATTTACGTCCATTGCAATGACCAGCGCATCTCGATGCGGTGTCTCCCCCGTGGGCAAATCTTTGTCAGTGAACATGATCGGCTCCCGGCACGCCTTCTTTGAGCTTTCTTCGCGCCCGTATACTGTCCCGACGTACAGTTGTCGAGCCCAGGCCTTTCTGGTATTCGCCGAGTCGCCGCCTTCCGGTCCGCCGACTATCATGTTAATAACTGGCTTCTGACGCCACTGGGCCTCGTACTCCTCAGTGGCCGGTCGCTTGACGCAGCTACTCTCAGCGGCGACCGTGGGATCATCGTCCTCCCGTGCAACTGACCTTCGCCTCCACTGATTAGGAGGCGGGGTTCCTTATTGGATGATTCCTTCCATGACCTTTTTCAAGTAAAAGCACTCTTCCGTGCTATGAGTGTAAGATTTATGATAGCGGCAGTACTTAGAATTCTTACCTATCTCTTCGTTCGCCACACGCTCGTCAGTCGGCAGGGGCGGAGGCGGAGCGACCGCTTGAACCTCGTGTACCGGGTGTTGAGGAACCGCCTTATAGGGATGAACCATAGGCTTGTCGTAGGGACGCCTAGCATCGGGTCGCCGAGCCCCTTTCCGGCGCCTTTCCTTGATTTCTGCGCGGGCCCTCTTTCCGCCGACGGATCCTCCGACTTCGCGTTCCCGTTTATGCTTCATGGCCTGCTCCGTGTTAGCGCTTTTATTGGCCATGTGTATGGCTTCCGCGTAGGTAGTCGGGCGGTTATCCCGCAGATCCCGGTATAGCTACCCGGATCGCAAGGACTCAATGAAGAAAGTAAGCGCGGTCTGATCTTCAACCTCCTCGATAGACTGGATCTCCTTTTGCCATCGAACCAAGTAGGCCTTCAGAGACTCGCCTTCCTCTTGGTGGACGTCTCCCAAGTGAGTCAGATCCTTTTGTGGTTTGATGTTGGCCGCGTAATGGCTCATGAAGCGATCAGCCAGCTCCTCAAAATTGTGAATCGACTTCGGAGGTAGCGCCACCAACCACCTTTGTGCCGAGCCTTTTAGCGTGGGTAAGAAGGCGCGACACATCACTGGGTCTCGAACTCCCAAGACCTGCATCTTGGCTTGATAGCTAAGTAGATGCTCGCGTGGGTCTCCAGATCCGTCAAAGGTGGCTTGTTCCGGGAATTTGAAGTCGCCGGGCACTTTGTAGGACATGATCTCGGAGGAGAACGGCAAAGCTGTGAGCAACGTCTGCCCGGGGGATTTGGTCTTTCCCCCCATTTGTTCTTTCAGATCTCGTACCTCTCGGGCCAATTGGGCCACATCGCCTTCATTGCGAGTGTGGTTTCCTGTAGATTCCGTACTTTCGCCGACCTCTGATTCAGCCGGTCGGTTATCATTGTGCGTTATGCGCTCTGTCCGTCGTGTCCGAGTCTTAGTTCTCCTAGTGCGAGCTCTTTCCCGACCGGTTTCCCGATCTCGGGGCCCTGCTGGTGCGCGGCTGGGCTCCCTTTCCCCTAGTCGCTCTCGCGCAGGCTGCCGCCCAGCATTCGGACCCAGCCTCGAATGGACCGATCGTACTGGCTGGCTCTCCGCCCGTCGATTTTCCTGTCTATCTTCCGGCCTCTGGGACAGTTGTTGATGGCGAGGCATCGGTCGAGAAACTGACTGCTCCCTCACTCCTCGACTTGCGTCGGCGAAGGCTCGCCCGATCGTGTGGAGTTGTTCTGGGGTGAGGGGTATCATGGGTGGCTGCCGGTTCACCGGTGCCGTTTCGTTTTCCTGACTTTGAGCGTTTCGTTGGTTCAACTGATCTCTCAGATCTGCCTCCACTGTGTCATTATGGATGTTCGCTTGGTCTCGTCCTTCCGACATGCTTGTGACACTTCTTCGGTCGACTTCGGGACTCGCCCTGCTCAGAGAGTCACGAAGCTCTTTGTTTCGTTCCCCACGGACGGCGCCAATGTTGGTTTTTGGGTTTTCGGGCCCAAGGAGGTCCAACACAACCTTTGGTTGGTGGATTCACCTTTCTCAAAAGTGATCGCGAAAGAGTAGTCGAATAGCTAGGAAGTGTGTATGTCTTATTCTCTGGGCCGGGACTCGCCTTTATTACAAGGGTGGAGAGGCCTTTATATAGCAGGCTCTCTCCATCCGTCTTGAAGGTCATTAATTACTGATATTAAGGCTAATTACAATTACTAAGCCGTTGGGCGCCGTTACCGGACCGGCCAACGACTCTATGGACTCGTAACCGCCTGCCTGACCGAGTCCCGCTTTGAATGCCTCCAACGGCTCTGGGACCGACTTAAAGGCTACGCTGGAACGCCTTTCAACAGTTTACGGGGCCGAGTCCCCTTAAATGAGGCTCTTCAATGTTCCTTAACGGCTCAGGGTCGAGTCTCTATCCGTGCTTGGGCCTAGGCTGACTCTTGGACTCGGCCCGGGCTTATCTTCGCTGCTGGCCCATATCTTCCTTTCTGGACTCCTCTCTTGGGCCCTTCTTCTTGGGCCGGGGTCCTCACCCCATCAATTACCATATTAATAGTATAATTACAATTAAAGAAGTGTCACTTTTTTTTTAATTTTTACACATTGGCATCACATTGGCTCCAATTGAATAAGTTTACACATCATTCATATAATTTTATTCAATGCATGAAAACTTGTAAAGAAATTTGTAAGTTAATTTTTATTATATCATTATAACAATATCTATTATAACCATGTATTTCAAATTATTTATTATCATTCTCTATTGATAGAAATTGTAGCAATTGTCATTGACAAGCTCCAAAAACAATTTGTCTCAACAATGAATGGAAATTAAAAAAATCAATGAATTCATTGTTGTGGATGAAAAGTAGGTACCCCGCTTTTTTGTTTGAAAGGGTACCCCACTTTATTACTCTTATTAAATTAAATAAATTATTAGCTGTAACAAAAAATATTATATACTTTGAAGTAATACAACGTTTATGATAGGAATATTTTTGTAAGTTTTGATGAGCCAAATGTACTTTAGATCCCCTTAGTTTTTAGGTATTTTAGTACAAGCATCATAAATCAGAATAACGAATCAAAAGGAATCTACCATAGGAAGAACAAAATTAATTTGAGAAATTAATTTTGGTCCTACGAGTATTCATCCGAGAAAGAAGCATAAAGGAATGGCGTTGCAAAGAATAGCCGGATGAGCCTAACGGTGAAATGGTAGAAGTCCTTACTCAAAATGATCACACTCGAGATCGATTCCCCCCAAGGACTTATTTTTACAAGTCAAGTTTTCGGACAAGCACAATGTGCCAAGGAGCACAATGTTACCTAAGGAGCACAATGCTACCAAAAGAGCATAATGTATTAAAAAGATCACGGTGTGTGCTAAGGAGCACGATGTGTGCTGACAAGCACAATGTTCCAAAGGAGCACAATGTGACCAAATCAGAAAAGCACAATGTTTAAGTCAAGGAGCACGATGTTCAAGTCAAAGGAGCACAATGTGGCAAAGAAGCAAGATGATCAGAAATTGGATTAATTCGAAGGAATTTATTCCAGGTCTACCCACATGCCACAAGAATCCAAAATTGCCTGAAAGACATTTGATCAGAACGGAAAAATATTTATGAAGACATGAATATAAAAACTTATCCTAGAAATAAATTCTATCAGATGAATTTATTTCAAAGATACGTTGGATATTCAATATGACAACAAAATAATATTTTGAACAAATCAATTGGAGATAAGATATTATTTTGTCAGGCAAGTTGACAATCAAATCAAAACTGAAGACCTACTATTGTCAACAATATCAGGCTATGAACATTCAAATTTCAAATATCAAATTATCCCACTCCAACGGATATATTTAATTGCCTATAAAAAGCCATGAAGACTTGAAGACAAAAAGTGTGTGTGGAGCAGAGGTGTACAAGATAGACAAGAGATAGAAGTGCAATACACACGAAAATTCAAAAGTGCAAGTGCTCAAATATTCTTAGAGACTTAGTCTGAATAGTCTCAAATCTAGTTGGAGAGAGATACAATTACCTTTGTATTTGTAATTGTAGAAAGTGTATAGCTGTGTGCAAAATACTCTAGTGAGTGTAGCTGTGTGAAAAACACTCGTTGTTGCTAAGTGTAGCTGTGTGCAAGACACTTAGTTGGCGTTGAGTATAGCTGTGTGCGAAATACTCAGAGTTGAGTGTAGCTGTGTGCGAGACACTCGGAGTTGGGTGTAGCTGTGTGCAAGACATCCGGAAGAAGTGCTTGTGTAGCTCTTATTCACTATTGTAACTGTGTGTGGAAAAATAGTGAATTTCTCCTAGACGCGAAAGGAGAAAAGTGGACTAGGAAGATTACGCCACTTCCGAACCACTATAAATTGCCTCTCTCATTTACATACTGCACTTACATAATTTTCTCTATTATCTATCTTATCCGACTAACTCGATTACTATTCACAGTCAATCTTAATCGTTCGGGTTTAGTGTGTCTTTACATATGCATGTGACTCAAACTTCTCGAGCTTAAATATTAAATTATTCTAAGCAAGTTTGACGTGTTGCATGTAACATTCATTACACGGTCGATGTGATACGATATTTATTTACAATCTTGAATATTTTTATTATATATTGAGTGAACCATCTCCATTATATATTCAAGATCCCTCTGTCACTTTATTCATGCGTATTTAATTCATTAATTGGGCATAACTCTTTACATACTACTTATTCCGCTGTGCAGTTTAAACTTACTCTATTTACTTGCTACTTAGAGTTGAAGTTACCAAAGAGTTATTTAAATTGTGAAAAAGTTTAGAAAGTCTATTCACCCCCCCCCCCCTCTAGACTTTCTACCACCCTATTTGAGTCAACTTTGACTGCTAGACAGATCTCGAAAATCAAGATGATGAAAAGAGATATGGCTCTTGCCCAAAACTTATTATTTTCCTTAGAGAAATTTGATGATTGGAAAATTTGCATGCAGGTACATTTATCTGCATTACATGATGAAATGTGCGAAGTGGTTACAAGTGGTCCTATTGAGATTTTGCAAGTCAACACCTCATCCGTACAAATAAGTGACACTCCACAATACATTCCAAAACCAAAAGCGGAATGGTCTCGTGAAGATAGAACAAGAAATAACTTGGACAATATTGCCAAGGATATTTTGTTTAAATCTATCGATGACACGATATTTCCAAAAGTTCGAAAGTGTCAATCCGCAAAGGAAGTTTGGGAAACGCTCATTCAAATTGGTGAAGGAGACGAGCAAGAAAAAGATAATAAGCTCACTATAGCATTAAAGAAATTCGAGGATTTCAAAATGCTAAACGACGAGAATATTACCGACATGGAAACAAGATTTGCCAAAATCTTATGAGAGATTAATGATGTTGGAAAAGATATTAATCAAAAAGAAATTTCACTCAAAATTCTACGTGGTCTACCATCTACATGGGACATGAAAGTCACGGCCATGAGAGATCATAGGGATCTAAAAACCCTATCGACTGATAAGCTCTTTAGTGATCTAAAAGCTTATGAATTTGAGATGAAATCAAGATTAGAGGAAGATCATGAAGAAAAGATCAACGCACTTATAGCCGAGCAACCATCAACCTCAAGGTCAGTACAAAATGTTGAATTATTACCTAATGATCAATTTGCTCTCTTTGTCAAGAAATTCAGGAAATTCATGAAGAGAAGCAACTACAAGAAAAATCCACAAGGGAAATCGTGGAACGCAACAAAGAATTCGAAGAAAGAAATTGTTGAGGAAGATTCGAATTTATGTTACAATGGTAGAAAGCCTGAACACTTTGCAGCAAGCTGTCCACACCCCAAGGTAAGTAAAAGTCAATATACGAATGTTTCTAACTTTCAACAGGAAGAATTCAAGCCCAAAGATAAAAAGTTCATAAAGGAGAGAAGAAAAGCACTTATTAGTGACCCACTTGAAATAAGTGAGTCAGAAGAATCTTCAAGTGATGAGAGTGACACCTCAAAGGATGACAATGCAATGTTTTGCATGAGCATCTCCAACAACTCACCCTACGAGGACATGTGTCTTATGGCAAATGGAAATGAAGAAAATGAGGTAACATCTTACTCTTATGATTCTGTCAACTCTTCATTTTCTAGAGAGTCCTTCTTTCACTTAATGGAAGAATGTCAAACCGTAATGGACACTCACTCTCAACTCAAAGAGCGCAATTGTCTTTTGATTCCCGGAAAAGATCAAATAAATGAGAAATTGCAAAATGCTCTACTTGAAGTGAAAGACTTGAAAGATAAAATTATTTGTCTTCAAGAAGAGTGTAAATCAAGGGAAGTGAGAGAACACAACCTTAGAGAGGTTATAGCAACATTTACACATTCATCCAAAATAATGGACAAAATGGTAAATATGCAAAAACCCTCAAGTGATAAAACCGGACTTGGTTATGATCCATCGTGTTCTCAAGCCTCCAAGAACTTGGCCAATTCTACTACTACTTTAAGTAATAAAGTCCAAGTAGTAAAATTTGTAAAAGGTCAAGAAAGCACAGTGAGACAGGGAATTGGTTACCAAACAAATGTCAAAATTAATACTGTTAGGCCGAAGCCCCAAAGAAACAATATTTCGCCTAAACAGTATACAAAAAGGCAAAAGTTTGTTCCTAAATGGAAATATACCAATGAGTCTAGTGCACAAAGCCCTCATAGGAAAATGGGAAGGAATCCAAGAATTGAGGCAAGGAGATTTTATCCCTCAAAACAAGATTGGGTTGGTTATATTAAACCATGGACTAAGTCCAGATTTAATGGCTATCCTAGGCCCAAACAATCTTCTTCCCACGTGCCAAAAAATTGAGTAAATTTTCAAAAACTGGCACAAAAAATGTTTTCAAAAATTAATTATGATTATAATGTGTTTAATGGTTACCAATCACCTAAACTTAGATCAGTGAGTACAAGGTGGATTTGGGTACCAAAAATGACTAACACCCAAGGACCCAAATCAAGTTAGGTACCTAAAAATGTTTAATTTGTTTGCAGGAAGTTTGGTACTTCGATAGTGGATGTTCTAGACACATGACTGGAAATAAATCTAGTTTTGTGAAACTTAAAAATATCGAAGGACCAAAAGTCGTATTCGGTGGAAATGAACGATACGGCATAACAAAAGGAATTGGTACAATTTCTCGAAATGGTCTAAAAATCGAAGATGTATCCTTTGTTGAAGGTCTAAAATTCAACTTGTTAAGTACAAGTCAATTTTATGACAAAGGATATTTAGTAGAGTTCTTCAAAGACAAGTGCCAAGTGAAGAATAATTCCTCGGGAGAAGTTGTGCTCGAAGGAATAAGGAAGAAAAATATGTATGTTGTGGATTGGAACACAACAAAAGAATCAGTGTGTCTACTAGCAAACAACTCACACGCAACAAGTTGGGAATGGCACAAGAAGTTGAATCATCTAAACTTCAAGACAATCAACAAGCTAGCAAGAAACAAACTCGTTGAAGGTTTACCCGACATTGTCTACAAGAAAGATCAAATATGTGATGCTTGCCAAAGAGGAAAGCAAATCAAGTCATCTTTCAAATCCAAAGTTCAAGAATCTACAACAAGACCGCTGAGTCTACTACACATGGATCTATTCGGTCCAGTAGACCCTGCAAGTCTAAGTGGTAAGAAATATACACTAGTTGTTGTTGATGATTTTCCAGGTACACATGGACGATATTCCTCAAAAAGAAAAACGAAGTCGAGCAAAAGCTACCAGAACTACTCAAACTGCTACAAAACGAGAAAGACTTGAAAATTGCAAAAATCCGAACTGATCGAGGAACAGAGTTCGTGAATCAAATAATTAAAGCCTACTGCAATTCTCAAGGAATTCTACATCAATTATCTGCCGCACGTACACCGCAACAAAATGGTGTAGCCGAAAGAAGAAATAGAACGCTAAAAGAAGCAGCACGAGTGATGATTACGTCAGCCGAGCTACCTAAAAGATATTGGGCTGAAGCAATCAACACCGCTTGCTATACGCAAAATCAAAGCTTGATACACAAGTCTTACAATAAGACTCCGTACGAATTATGGAAAGGGAGAAAACCTAAACTTAATTATTTTCATACTTTTGGCATCAAATGTTTTATTCTTAATAATGGTAAAACATATCTAAAGACTTTTGATGAGCGTGCAGATGAATGAATATTTTTAGGATATTCATCTACCAGCAAAGCATTCAAAGTATTGAACAAGAAATCAATGGTGGTAGAAGAATCAATTCATGTTACATTTGATGAAGCTCATAAGAAGAAAACCCAGAGCAACAAAAATGATCAGGAAAGTTGTCAAGTTGAAAAATCATTTAATGATACTGACATATCTTTCAAAGATCAAATTATACAGGGTATGGAGCAATTGGACATTGATTGTGAAGGACACGTGGAAGACAATGAAGATACACACGTGGAAAGTCAAAATTCTCAAGTTGAAACACAAGTTGGAGATCAATCTGATGAGCAAAATATGTCTACCTCCAACTTACCTACTAAGCAAGGAAACGTGGAAAACCCATGCAACCTACAACCTGACTTGAGATGGCTCAAAAATCACCCTCCAGAGCTAGTGATTGGAGATCCACGAGAAGGAGTAAAAACAAGGTCCTCAAATATACATACTTTATTTTCTTGTTTTCTTTCTCAGGTGGAGCCCACAAGCATTGAAGAAGCTCTAAGTGATCCAGATTGGATTACTGCAATCCAAGAAGAGCTCGATCAATTTAAAAGAAGTGACGTATGGGAATTAGTTCCAAGACCTGAAAATTACAATGTAATTGGAACAAAATGGGTCTTTCGGAACAAGGCAAATGAGGATGGAATTGTCATACGAAATAAAGCACGTTTGGTGGCAAAAGGATATTCACAAGAAGAAGGCATAGATTTCGATGAAACGTTTGCATCCGTTGCAAGACTGGAAGCCATCAGAATATTTCTAGCTTATGCCGCATACAAGAATTTCACTGTCTATCAAATGGACGTGAAAAGTGCATTTTTGAACGGCTTACTTGAAGAGGAAGTCTACGTTGAACAACCTCCTGGTTTCGAGGTAAAAGGTGATATTAATAAGGTCTACAGATTAAAGAAGGTGTTATATGGGTTAAAACAAGCACCGAGAGCTTGGTATGACACTCTATCAACATTCCTAATTAACTGTGGTTTTACAAAAGGCCTTGTTGATAAAACCTTGTTTAGAATTCAAGAAAATGATCACATTTTATTGGTACAAATTTATGTCGATGATATTATATTTGGTAGTACTAATAAAACTTTATGTGAGAAATTTTCCAAGCTAATGCGGAATAAGTTCGAGATGAGCATGATGGGAGAGTTGAACTACTTTCTTGGTTTACAAGTAAAGCAACTCAATGAAGGAATATTCATCAATCAGGCCAAATACACGAAAGATCTTATAAAGAAATTCGGTCAAGATGGAAAATCCTCAATCAAGATCCCGATGAGCACATCTTTAAGATTGGATAAAGATGATGAAGGCAAGGACGTTGACGAAACAAAATATCGAGGAATGATTGGATCATTACTATACCTCACTGCAAGCCGACCAGATATATCTTATTCAGTGGGAGTATGTGCCAGGTTCCAGTCAAAGCCAAAAGAAAGTCATTTTCTTGCTACCAAGAAAATCATCCGATACCTAAAAGGAATAGTCAATGTGGGATTATGGTATCCCAAAGAAGGTAATTTTACACTAACTGGTTTCTCAGATGCAGATTTTGCAGGATGTAAAATCGATCGAAAAAGTACCTCAGGGACATGCCAGTTCTTAGGGGGAAGATTGGTATCATGGTTTAGCAAAAAGCAAAACTCCATAGCCACGAGTACAGCCGAAGCTGAATATATAGCTGCTGGGAGTTGTTGCGCGCAAATTCTTTGGATGAAACAACAACTGAAAGATTATGGCGTGAATTGTGAAAATGTCAACATATTGTGTGACAATACAAGTGCCATAGCTATAACACACAATCCCGTGTTACATTCAAGAACAAAACACATTGATGTGAGACATCATTTTATCCGGGATCATGTCGAAAAGAAGGAATTATCAATTGAATACATCCCGACCGAAAATCAAATAGCTGATAATCTCACAAAACCTCTGTGTGAATCAAGATTTTCGAAATTAAGACACGAGATGGGCATGATTGAATTGAGCTAAGTTTCTAAACTCTATTTAAATTAAAAGCTCAAATATTTTTTATCTGAAAAATTCGTTACTATCTGATTTATTTAAATCTCTTTCGTGCCTATGTGTCACACATGCAAAAATTGTCACATCTTTACATTTAAAGTCTACCTATCTCAATTGCATGCATCTCTATTTCAACCGTGTATCTACATACATATATGCATAAATAAAAATCATTTAGATCTACACAATCTTACCATTTAAGAGTGACAAGATGGTGTGATGATAAGTAGCCTTAAATAAGAACACCTTTTTATGGTAGTTGTGCATAATAAATAGTCTAGAAAGAATGGATTTCTCTTTCCTCCAACTACATAAAAACGTGTATATATATGCACATATTATTTTCGGAACAGATTTAGTGCTCTATGAATTTTATTTCAGGAAAAATCAGTCCGAGTATCTAAATTTTTGGCGCCACATCAGCATACAAATTGGATGGAGTATATATAACCTAAACTAACTATCAGTTAGGTCAAAGGTTGGAAGCTATTGGAATATCAAAAATACCCCTCACTTATTTAAAAGTCAACATTTAATTGTGAGGATATTTGTGTAAAGACACCTCCCTTCCACCCAACCGGTTGGAAGAGCCACTATTACACTCAAAACTCTCAAAATCTTTTCACCTTCCATAGCTGAAACACTCAATCTTCATCTCTTTCAAAATCTTCAATCCCTCAATCTCTAAACATACCAAGCACATTATGGCTGCCATTGGAGATTCAAGCTCTCAACCGAATGAAGAACACTCTACACAACTCAACCTCTCGAAGCTAGCAGTTGGAATCAAGGCCGGAGGAAGTTTTGACCCTCAAGGATTTCTAAAAGAGGCCGAGAACTCTCATCTTGCACAAAGAATCATCCATGCACTTCAACAAAGTAATCTCATGAGGTTATGTCCTTATCCATACTCAGGATTTTATGATGAAGATGTAGCAGATTTTTATATGAATGCCAAGGTTGTTGGATGGACAATTGAGTCCACCGTGAATGGAACTCTCATCACCATTGATGAACATGAGTTGCACACAACCTTTGGACTGCCTATATCTAGTCCAGAACAACCACTATTGGACTTAGATATTCACACATATGATCACACGGAAATTTGGACAGAAATTCGGAATGAGAATGCTTCTCTCGAACCAAATCTTTCCGGTCAAAAATCTGACTTGAAGCATGAGTATGAGATGCTAGTTAGAATTCTCTATAAATGTGTATTGTGCAAATTGAATAGTATGGAGGATATATCACCCGTGAGAATTGGATATTTGCATGCTGTGATGAATGGAGTTAGGGGTGACTGGAGTAAGCTTATTTTAAGCCGGATTGCACATTTTGTGAAAGGTGCAAAAATTAGGAATGGGAAGTTCAACCGTATCCTAGGGTTCGGTTTGCTTATTGGAGAAATTATAAAAATGAAAGGGTTACCAATGAGATCAAGAAAGCCTTTTGGAAGTAACCGGATACTGTTTAAGGATCATGAAGAATCAACTGATTTGAACTCCAAGAGAAAAAGGAAACCGAGAGGCATTCCTGCTAGGAAAAGGCCAGTTGTAGAAATTCTTGGTTTATCCTCTCAACCCTCAACTCAATCCCATGAAAATCTTACCTCAAGCCAAAATCCAAATACAAGCCAAAATCCAAATACAAGCCAAAATCCAAACACAAGCCAAAATCCTACCATAAGTCACAATCCCAATACAAGCCAAAGTTTCATAAATCCTTTTTCCCAAATTGCCGAATTGGAAACAATGTTGAATGAGGAGATTCATCAAGTTGATGGACTTGATTTGGTGTTGGTGAGTGAATACCGAAGAGTCCTAAATTGGAGAAAATGGAGACTTGGTTCCTACCAAGATTTGATGACAAAAGGACCAAGTATGCAAGAAGAAGAATCATTTTCCTTGAATTGGATTGGTAATTTTGATGTTGGCCATGCAACTTTGATGTCTACGGTGAATGGAATATTTGTGAATAAATTGAAAGCTAAGTTGGCCGAAGCTACTGTTAATGTCACAGTCCAAGGAGATATGCCTACGGAAGACGATTTCCTAGTTGATATTGATGAATTTGTCACAAGGAATGTAGAAGAAGAAAATGTCACATGTGGTGCACATTTAATGAACAGTGGCTTATATGATGTGAGTGTTTTGAACTTTACTGAAATAAGTCAAGATCAAAATGCCATGCAAGCTAGCCAACACACGGAGGAAATTCAATCCATTCATGCAGAAAGTGCACAAGGTGACACGCACGTGTTACACACACCGGAAAGAGAAGGACATCAAGTGGAAAATCAAGCACAATCTCACATGCTTGAAGTCAATTCTACTCAAGAAGGAGCAAGGTGTGTTCCCACAACCCGAGAAGAGCAAGACATTGATGGCACAACCTCAAAGGAAAAATTGGAAAATCTGGAGAAAGTTGTACTAAGCCTTGTTGACCGAATGGAAAGCATGTTTCAAGGCATCTACACTCATGTGGATCATGTTGTCAATACTCAAGGTGGAAAAATTGAAACATCTTTGATGAAAATCGGAGGAGTCAACAACATTTGATCGACACCCACCAAGCACTTGAGAGACAAGTTGGAGGATTGAATGCAAATGTCAAGGGGCAACTCAATGAGTTCTACATCCAGCTCTCTCAAATCCTCAAGAATTCTGGAAAGGCAAATGAAGCAATTGCCGTGAGTCAAAGCCAAGGAATTCTCAATGTTGTTCATCAACATGAGAAGCAGATTAGTGATGTCCACACGGATCTCATCTCCATCAACACCAAAGTAGGCTGCCTTCGGGGATCATATGAGAATATTTCCAAACCTATTTCATCTCTTCGTGAATCGGTTCATACACTCCTTGATTACGCCAAAAAGGGGGAAGAGAGATTCAGTCATTTGGAAGGCATGCTTGAGATGATGATGACTGCGATGGCCACCCGAAATGTTGGCACAAGCAGTAGTAGAGGTGGAGGAGGCAGATCTGCTGGCAGAAATGTTGCTAGAAGAGGAGGTTTAGAATATTGGTTCGGTGGTGGTGAGGCTGGCAGTCTAGGAGGATCAAGCAGCACAAATACCACTAACCGTTCTTTTCGTGACATTGTTTATGCAGGTGGAAATGTTGAGCAAATCAATTGGTATAACCGTGCAGCTCTCTATTTGGAATCCACACCAAGAGATGGTAGAGTTGAAATACCAATGTTGGTAACTTTGAATGATCTACCAAAAGGAATGAAGAAGAGTGGTCCAAGTGATCAAAATTTGTGGGTTTCGAATGAGAATTTCAGGAGAATTCAAAGCTATGCTAGAGCTTTGATGATCATGGTTCTAAAGGACTATATCAAAGTCAATGATGCCGAGCTACAAAATGGAAGAAGCCTAGAAGAATGCATCATATGGTATGAAGAAGGTATACTGCCCGGGAACAACATCATTGAAGCATTCAACTATTATTCAGTTGGGCAGGTATGCAACAATTATGCCATTAGTGACAATTTCATTGATGTTCAAAATCATATAAATCATGTGCTTAAAGAGAAGAGAAACAAAGTCATTAGATGATTTGTATGATTGTCACACTTGTTTTTGTATGGTCCACGGGAACATGAACCCATGAACAATTTGGAACAAGTTGGAATGATTCGAATTATCTGTGTATGATGCTTCTAGTTTTCCTTGTTATTTATTTTATTTGTCTTGAAAGGTAACATTTTTAGCTTTGTTTGTATCAAATCGCATAAATTGGAAAAATGCAAAAATTCATTATTATTAAAGTCCAAAAATGCGAATAGGAATTTTAGTTGCTAAAAATACCTTTCTTAGAGTCAAAATCAATTGTTAAACTCATCTTGGCTATGTCTAAGCTAATAAAATCTTTTGAAAAATAATTGTTTTTAAAAGACAAGCCAAATGACTGAGTATAGGTTTTGGCGTCATCAAAAAGGGGGAAAATTGATAGGAATATTTTTGTAAGTTTTGATGAGCCAAATGTACTTTAGATCCCCTTAGTTTTTAGTTATTTTAGTACAAGCATCATAAATCAGAATAACGAATCAAAAGGAATCTACCATAGGAAGAACAAAATTAATTTGAGAAATTAATTTCAAATTAATTTTGGTCCTACGAGTATTCATCCGAGAAAGAAGCATAAAGGAATGGCGTTGCAAAAAATGATCGGATGAGCCTAACGGCAAAATGGTAGAAGTCTTTACTCAAAACGATCACACCTGAGATCGATTCCCCCCAAGGACTTATTTTTACAAGTCAAGTTTTCGGACAATGGCACAATGTGCCAAAGAGCACAATGTTACCTAAGGAGCACGATGCTACCAAAAGAGCACAATGTATTAAAAAGAGCACAATGCTACCAAAAGAGCACAATGTGTGCTAAGGAGCACGATGTGTGCTGACAAGCACAATGTATCAAAAGGAGCACGATGTGTCCAAAGGAGCACAATGTGACCAAATCAGAAAAGCACAATGTTCAAGTCAAGGAGCACGATGTTCAAGTCAAAGGAGCGCAATGTGGCAAAGAAGCAAGATGATCAGAAATTGGATTAATTCGAAGGAATTTATTCCAAGCCTACCCACATGCCACAAGAATCCAAAATTGCCTGAAAGACATTTGATCAGAACGGAAAAATATTTATGAAGACATGAATATAAAAACTTATCCTAGAAATAAATTCTATCAGATGAATTTATTTCAAAGATACGTTGGATATTCAATATGACAACAAAATAATATTTTGAACAAATCAATTGGAGATAAGATATTATTTTGTCAGGCAAGTTGACAATCAAATCAAAACTGAAGACCTACTATTGTCAACAATATCAGGCTATGAAGATTCAAATTTCAAATATCAAATTATCCCACTCCAACGGATATATTTGATTGCCTATAAAAAGCCATGAAGACTTGAAGACAAAAAGTGTGTGTGGAGCAGAGGTGTACAAGATAGACACGAGATAGAAGTGCAATACACACGAAAATTCAAAAGTGCAAGTGCTCAAATATTCTTAGAGACTTAGTCTGAATAGTCTCAAATCTAGTTAGAGAGAGATACAATTACCTTTGTATTTGTAATTGTAGAAAGTGTATAGCTGTGTGCAAAATACTCTAGTGAGTGTAGCTGTGTGCAAAACATTCGTAGTTGCTAAGTGTAGCTGTGTGCAAGACACTTAGTTGGCGTTGAGTATAGCTGTGTGCGAAATACTCAGAGTTGAGTGTAGCTGTGTGCGAGACACTCGGAGTTGGGTGTAGCTGTGTGCAAGACATCCGGAAGAAGTGCTTGTGTAGCGCTTATTCACTATTGTAACTGTGTGTGGAAAAATAGTGAATTTCCCCAATACGCGAAAGGAGAAAAGTGGACTAGGAAGATTACGCCACTTCCGAACCACTATAAATTGCCTCTCTCATTTACATACTGCACTTACATAATTTGTTCTATCTATCTATCTTATCCGACTAACCCGTTTACTATTCACAGTCAATCTTTATCGTTCGGGTTTAGTGTGTCTTTACGTATGCATGTGACTCAAACTTCTCGAGCTTAAATATTAAATTATTCTAAGCAAGTTTGACGTGTTGCATGTAACATTCGTTACACGGTCGACGTGATACGATATTTATTTACAATCTTGAATATTGTTATTATATATTGAGTGAACCATCTCCTTTATATATTCAAGATCCCTCTATCACTTTATTCATGCGTATTTAATTCATTAATTGGGCATAACTCTTTACATACTACTTATTCCGCTGTGCAGTTTAAACTTACTCTATTTACTTGCTACTTAGAGTTGAAGTTACCAAAGAGTTATTTAAATTGTGAAAAAGTTTAGAAAGTCTATTCACCCCCCCCCCCTCTAGACTTTCTACCACCCTATCGGGACCAACAGTTTATGATGAAGTATGTTAGTGTTTTAATTGTTCAAAAACCCCAACTTATAATTGGCAATATTATTATGGCATACTAAGATAGGATTAGTTCAGTGTCTGTTTTGTTCCACAGAGAACTGATCAACCAGATTCAACAACAGATGGACTGACACGGAAGATCTGTTTTAGGATGCTGTATTCCTAAATGCTGTACGCGGTTTTACAGAAATCAGATTTGGAAAGAAGATCAGCGTATCTGCTTTGGAAAGGTATGGACCGATTCCTTAAGATTACATTCTTCAAATATCGTCCTACCATCTATAATCAAAGACATCTATGGAAGGAGTGTTCTTTTGACAGAACTATAAGTATCCTCATTCGAAGAGAATTAGGGTTACGATTTTGAGAAAGAAGAAAAATACTTCACATTAGTTTGATGAGATTAGATCTTTGATTATCATGCCTCTTCTCAATCCAACATGTTCATGGTGATTAAGATGACGAACTTGAGAAGAATCACTGCTGCTTAAACGAAAAGACACTATGATCACACTGTTGTGGGAACAACTGTAAAGAGCGTCATTGAAGTGGACTGCATCAGAGTGGGCTCTCCAAGTGAAGGGATTTCATTGGACTTCTGTATGTATGGCTCTCCATCTTCAACAATCCACTAAACCTGTGTAGACTGGGTATGTACCTTGTGTGGGGCACTTGCGTAAGATTATTGTATATCTACCTTTTTACATCGGATTATGATTTAGTGGAATGGACGCCTATGTGATCGTCCCCCAGACGTAGATACACACTGTATCGAACTGGGTAAACATTTTGTGTTGTTGGCTTTGTGGTGTTATCTTTTCTTTAATCTTCACTATGATTTTCTGTGACTGATTGAATTCATCGCTGAATCAATCAGTCCATTTAGTCAGTCGATTAATCCAGTTAATCTGTTTAAAAAGAGAAAATGCAAAATTACATGTGGTATCAGAGCTTTTAAGTCTACATAGTGACTTGATCCGTACGGGTTGTTTTAGTTTTGCATTATTCTCTGTCTTTTAGAAGTGCCTCTGTGTGTGTTCGTTGGCTGGTTGCTTTTGTTTAGGATGGATGCGAGTATGAAACCACCAGAACTAGATGGTCAGCAACTCATGCTGGAAGGCTCGTATGGAGATATACCTCCAAGCACAAGGTACCAGGGTTTATCGTACTGTCCTAACTGGGTGGAGCCGTCCAACTGTTTAGAATGAGGATGGAACCACTGGAGATAAGCCCATGGAGACATGGAGATGATGAAATGAATGCATCTGATCTAAACAACAAAGCTTTGAATTCGATTGTAGGATCTCTACATGAATCGGTTTTTACTCTTGTCACCAAAGTAAAAGAAGCTAAACGTGTATGGGAAATTCTTGAAACCAGACTTGAGGGAACCAGTGATGTCAAGCAGTCAAAGCTACAAATGGTACTGTCAGAATTCGAAGCACTTAGAATGAATGAAGAAGAAACCATTTCGACCTTTCACAGTCGGGTTCAGAATCTAATGAACATAGCCTCAATTCTTGGTGAACCATTCACTGATGAGAGAGTAGTCAAAAAGATCCTTCGACCTTTGCCTAAACGCTTTCGGATGAAAGTAACTGCTATTCAGGAACACAGGCTGGGAAAAGAAGATTGTCGGAGAACTTATGGGAAGTTTACACACATGTGAAATAGAAGTGCTTGCTGATGATGATCTTGCAAGCAACAGAAAAGGAAAGTCAGTGGCTTTTGTAGCTGAGGCTGATCGAGAATCTGACACAGACGACATAGATGATGAAACTTTGGCCCTTCTGACCAAGAATTTCAAGAAAATATTAAAAGGTTTCAACAGAAAGAGTCAAGGTCAGCCTACCAGAACGCAATACAAAGGCAATAACTCCTCATATCAGAAAGCTGAAATAACGCCTTTTTCACAGAACAATCAATCTCAGACTGGGAAGTCCCTCAACCGATCAGTGCAGTGTAGAGAATGTGAAGGGTATGGTCACATACAGGCTGAATGTGCAACGTATCTCAAGAGGAAAAAGGCCATGTCAGTAGCTACATTAAGCGATGATGAGGAGGAAACATCCAATGATCAGTCAGATGATAATGTGGGAAACTTTGTTGCCTTCTTTACAGCTACAGACATTCAGTCAGACGGAAACCAATCAGATGAAGAATCTTACATATCAACTGATGATTTTGAATAGAATTTGCTAAACTTGTTGCAAGCTGGGAACAACTAGTGAAAGTCAATAAAAATCTGAATGATGAACTGAAGCAAAGGGATGATCTTCTAAAGAAACTGAATACAGATCTTGTCATAAAAGAAGATCTCATCACTCAGATAAGATCCAGAGAAGGAAAACTAATAAAAGAACTGGAGGGTCTGAAGAAAAATATCCAGATGATGGATACCACATCAACCTTAGACAAGATTCTAGACTCTGGCAGAAATCCTAATGACAAAAAAGGCCTAGGATTTGAACGGGGTGAATCCTCGAATAATGCACCTAGGTATGTCAAAGAAGGTGTGTTAAATACCATAGCAGTTCACAGCTTTGAACAACAAGGACAGTCATCTCGTTCAGTGCAGAAAATTGACAATAGAAGAAGATATGATCAGACTGCAGATACTGACCTTGCCATAGTAAAGCATCAATCTCATTATGCAAGGTTCAAAAATAAGCTTGTCAAAGTTAGACAGTACACTCCCATCTGTCACTACTATCAAACAAAAGGTCATACTCGGCCTGAATGTTATTTTTTCTACAGAGACCAAAGGAAGGAAAAATATCAGAACAAGACTATTACACCGTTCACTAGACAAGTTTGGGTTAGAAAGTCAGAAGTTATATGCTACCCCACTATAGTTCTGACTGCATCTACAACTGAAGCTAGATGGTATTTCGACAGTGGTTGTTCCAGACATATGACAGGAAATGTAAAGTGTCTGATGGCGGTTCAACCTAGCAGTGGAGCTGTAACATATGGAGATGGACAAAAAGGGATAATTATTGGAAAAGGTACCCTGAATGTACCAGGTCTACCTCAATTAGAAGAAGTTCTGTTAGTCAGTGGGTTGAAAGCTAATCTAATTAGCATCAGTCAGTTGTGTGATCGAAATTGGAATGTGTGCTTCGATCGTAACTGCTGCAGAGTTAGTGACAAAGCAAATCAACTTTTCATGGAAGGAAACTGGTCCTTAGACAACTGTTATGTTTTGACAAATGAAACTGCATGTTATCTATCCAAATCTGATGAATCAAAACTTTGGCATAGACGACTGGGTCACGTAAACTTCAGAGATAAGGATAAGCTGATAAAACTGGAAGCTGTGAAAGGTGTACCTAAGATCAGAATAGATCTGGATAAAGTCTGTGGTGCTTGTGCTATTGGGAAACAAATCAGAACTCCGCACAAAGGAGTAAGAGGCATCACCATTCAGAAGTGTCTAGATCTCGTTCAGATAGACCTCGTGGGGCCAACGCAAACTGAATGCATTGGGGGAAAGAAATACATATTTGTATGTGTAGATGATTTCTCACGATACAGCTGGGTTCAGAAGGAAAAGAATGAGTCTATAATAAAAGTTCAGAGACTGAGGAGTGATCATGGAAAAGAATTTGAGAATTCACTATATTCAGATTTCTGCTCCGAACACGGTATATCACATGAGTTCCCAGCTCCCAGAACAGCTCAACAGAATGGTGTGGTGGAAAGAAAGAATCGAACATTACAAGAAATGGCTAGAGTTATTGTAACACCTCAGATTTTCAGGACATTTAAAACTTATAAAACAAAGGTGAAATCTCATTAATTCCCAAAAACGTAACATAAAGAGTACGGGGTGCTATGCCACACCTGAGCTAGAGAACTCAGGTGCACAGGCCAACTAACTAATATCCTTAATAAAGTAAATGCATAACATGGCACGCAGGCCGAAAGGGAAACTATCTACTTCTACGCTCCAAGATCTAGCGCGCTCCAGTGACTTATTCTTCTGTGCCTGAAAGCCAAATATATCTGTTCAGCGAGAGATGCTGGTAACCCACTCCAACGCGTTGAAATATAATACATACATATATATATATATATATATATATATATATATATATATATATATATATATATATATATATATATATATATATACATAGATAGACGAAAAGTCATTTCGAAGCATGAAGATATATCTTAAGAGACTCTAGCTTTCAAATCAGGGAACCGACTCGACAAATAGGGGCACACACAATCTACAGTCATAACCAAGTATATACGATTCTCGACATAGGGCACAGTTATAGATAAACACAAACAATAATCACAATTAAACATGTATAGTTTACTAGCAAGAATCCTATGGTCACGTTTCCATAACAGTCACAACATCAATCTTTCTTATCTCATCATATAGCACACTTTGTTGGCGCCACAGGACCAATCGCATGCCCATACATGAGGGTCAGCGCATATAGCTCTGACACGGCCCCGCAGCACCCTGCCCCGTCTCACAATACGGAGGGGTCGATCGCAACCAACCGATGAACCGCAACTCTATATAATATTTATATACCTGAGCGGTCTTTACCAGCCTGGTTAACAGTTGGGATGGTTCTCAACCCATTCAACTGCCCGTATAGTGGACCTCTGTCTTATATAATATTTATATACCTGACCGGTCTCTACCAGCCTGGTTAACAGTTGGGATGGTTCTCAACCCATTCAACTGCCCGTATAGTGGACCTCAGTCCTATGTAATATTTATATACCTGACCGGTCTCTACCAGCCTGGTTAATAGCCAGTATGGTTCTCAGCCCATCCGACTGCCCGTATAGCCCGATTGATCTCAACCACATCGGGGTAACATGCACACATAACACATAGCAAGCACATACAACCCACATTAACACATTGGGAAAGGGGAGAAATCGTATAACAAACCTATACGTGGTTACCCACAACTAAGAATAGCCCTAAGGGGTTCATACTTCTTATACCTAGGCCAATGGGGTACCAATCCAACTAGCATGCAGTATATAAGACTCATTTGACCTACGAACGGTACCCGAACATCAACTAGACATAGGCACGAACGGAGGGATCTGTTAGGACACCACGGGGGTCAGGGGAACATCAAACGGGGAAGCCGGGATCCCAAAGTGTGGGAATTTCCAGCGGGTAGCCGGTGGGTGGGGGTTCACCCGCCGGCTGCCCGCCGGTGTTACTGTTCCAGGCAGCAGGAGCCCGGTGGGCAGCTGGCGGCCCACCTTGGCCGCAGGTAGGTGGCGGGTCCCCTACCCCCACCTACCCCCCACTGACCCTTTTTCACTAAAAACGCCCCGGGAACCTTTGTGGAACCCGAAACCATGCTTAGACACTTTCAAACGCAACTGACAACAACACGTAGACAATTAACGGATCGAAATCAAGAAACATACGGCATATAACCTATCATGCTTTCCTAACATAATCAATCCCCAAAACCTGCGAATTCCCACCCAACATATCAAGAACAATACCATACGAATTCCACAATACAACCTAGGGTTCTAATCACTTTTAAATCAACAAGAACGCGATTGATCCTTTAATATCGAGATTCGGTGGGAAAGGCACATAAGCATCAAGAACATCATATAATCATCAAGAGCATCACATAATCATCAAGATCAACAAGGACACCATTTAATCATCAAGAACCTATCAAGATCACCCATGGAGTTATAACACCAATTATCAAGATCATTATAACGAATCACCAATTGCACAAGAACATGGGGGAAATCCTAAGAGGGGAAACATAGCTATGAAAATAGGTTTTGTTGAGACATGGGTTACCTCTTAGCCTTAATTAATTCCTTGGCTATAAAGGGTCTTTCTTTAAGCTTTCTTGCTTTCTTGATTTCTTCTAAGGGAATTCTTGGAACTCTTTGGGTGGTGAGAGATTATTGTGGTGGGAGTTCTAGGTGCCTCCTTATGTTCCCTATTTATATATTTAAGAGTCTTACTTAGGGCCTAATTACTATAGGTTTGCTAACTCTATTCCTTTTAGGACTAAGGGTTGGGTTTAGAGATGAGGGCCCACGGACTATGGTGGGCCTTTATCCCAATTAATTTCTGTAATTTAATTCTTTCTTTTGGGTTATTGATTAAATGATTTAATTGATTTTAGGGACCGTAACACGGGGTGTTACACTCTCCCCCCCCCCCCCTAATAGGAAGCTTCGTCCCCGAAGCTTGGTCCTTGTCGAGTGACTTCTTCTTAGTTACCTGGTGTGAAAAGTTCGGGGTAGCGTTCCCTCATCGTGTCCTTGAGTTCCCATGTCGCTTCCTCGGTCCCATGGTTGGTCCAGAGAACTTTCACCATTTCTATGGCTCGACGTCGTGTGGTTCTTGTCTTAGTGTCCAGGATTCTCACGGGTTTTTCTTCGTATACTAGTGACTCGTCGAGGTCCACGACCTCGAGTTGAAGCACGTGGCTTGGGTCGTGCACGTATTTCTTTAGCTGGGATATGTGGAATACGTTTTGTACTCGTTCTAGTTCAACGGGTAGCGCGAGGCGATAGGCTAGGTTCCCAACTCTTTCTATGATTTCGTAGGGGCCGATAAATCGTGGGCTGAGCTTCCCTTTTCTTCCGAATCTCATCACCCCTCGTGCGGGCGAGATTCTCAACCAGGCCTTGTCCCCGTTATTGAATTCGGCTTGTTTCCTCCTTAGGTCGGCATAGGACTTCTGGCGGTCCTGGGCAGCCTTCATTCTTTCCTGGATGTGTCTGACCTTGGTTATGGTATCTTGTAGGTATTGGGGCCCTAGTGCTACCGGGTCGACCATGTCTTCCCAACATAAGGGGGTTCTACACTTTTGTCCGTATAGAGCTTCGTAGGGTGCCATACGAATGCTTGCGTGGTAGCTGTTGTTGTATGAGAATTCAATAAGGTCTAGGTGCTCCTCCCATGTCCCTTGAAAGTCTAACACACAGGCTCTTAACATGTCTTCGAGAGTCTAGATGGTTCTCTCGGTTTGGCCGTCAGTGGTAGGGTGGAAGGCTGTGCTCAGTTTTAGTTGTGTCCCCAAGGCTAATTGCAGCGATCTCCAGAATTGTGAGAGGAACCGGGAGTCTCTATCGGGCACGATGCTCCGGGGGATTCCGTGGTACATCACTACTCGGCTCAAGTAGGCTTGGGCCAGTTGTGTCATTGTCCATGTTTCCTTCATGGCAATGAATCGCGCTGTCTTGGTTAGTTGGTCCACTATGACCCAAATTTTATCCTTGCCGGTTTTTGTTGGGGGTAACCCTCCGACGAAGTCCATGGATATGGAGTCCCACTTTCCCTGTGGTATCTCAAGGGGCTGTACGAGTCCCTTGGGTTTGCATCGTTCGGCCTTCACCCTTTGGCAATTCAGGCATTTGGCCACGAAATCTGCGATTTCCTTTTTCATGTTGGGCCACCAAAACGACCTTTTCACATCTTGGTATAGTTTGTCACCCCCTGGGTGAACTGAGTATGGGGAGTTGTGCCCTTCCTCTAAGATCTGTTGTTTCAAGTGGGGGTGCGTTGAGGGCACGCACCACCTGCCCTCGTAACGGAGACTGCCTTCTTCGTGTATTTAGAAGGGCCCTTCCTTCCCCTGGGTTAGGTCGAGGCGGATTTTATCTAGTTTCGGGTCCTGCTGTTGTCCTATTTTGATTTCCTCGAAGAGTGTAGGTATGATTTGCGTGTTGAATAAGTGGGCATCGGGGTGGATTTGATCTTGCTCTATTATTTCCAAATTCAGTCTTTGGAAGTCCTTGTATAGCTGGTCCGGTAGGATCCAGGTGGTGTTGAGGGAGTGGTTAGTCTTCCTGCTTAGGGCGTTTGCCACAACGTTAGCTTTTCCCTCGTGGTATTGGATGTCTAGATCGTAGTCCTTTATGAGTTCTAGCCACCTTCGTTGTCTCATGTTTAGGTCTTTCTGGGTGAAGATGTACTTTAGGCTCTTATGGTCTGTGTAAATCTTGCATTGCACCCCATATAGGTAATGCCTCCAAATTTTTAGTGCGAACACGATAGCGACTAGTTCGAGGTCGTGGGTGGGGTAATTCTCTTCGTGGGTTTTGAGTTGCCTGGACGCGTATGCTATTACCCTGCCCTTTTGCATTAGTACGCACCCCAACCCCTTTTTGGACGCGTCACTGAAGACCTCGAACCCTTCCTCCCCGGAGGGGATGGCGAGCACGGGTGCCGTAGTTAGCTTATCCTTCAATTCTTGAAAGGCCGAGATGCAGTCGTTGTCCCATCGGAAGGGGATTTCCTTTTTCATAAGTTTGTTGAGAGGTTGGGCTATCCTGGTGAAGTCGGGTACAAACCTCCTGTAGCCAGCCAGGCCTAGGAAGCTTCGGACTTCTGAGAGTGAGCTTGGCGTGGTCTATTCCTTAACGGCACGGATTTTGGCGGGGTCCACCTTAATTCCTTCCTTGGTTATCACGTGGCCCAAGAAGGCCACACTGTCTTTCCAGAATTCGTATTTAGAGAACTTGGCGTATAGTTGGTGCTCTCTTAGAGTTTGCAGGGTTATGCGGAGGTGTCTTTCATGTTCTTCCTTGTTTCGGGAGTAGACTAGGATGTCGTCAATGAAGACAATGACGAAGTCATACAAGTGGGGTCGGAATACTCGGTTCATGAGGTCCATGAATATGGCGGGGGCGTTGGTGAGTCCGAAGGGCATTATTGTGAATTCATAGTGGCCGTAAAGTGTCTGGAAGGCCGTTTTCTGAATGTCCTGTTTGGCCACTTGTATTTGGTGATATCCGGATCTTAGGTCAATTTTTGAGAATACCCCTGCCCCTTTTAGTTGGTCGAACAAGTCATCGATCCGGGGAAGGGGGTACCTATTCTTTATTGTGACTTGGTTAAGTTCCCGGTAGTCGATGCACAGGCGCATGCTTCCATCCTTCTTTTTGACAAATAGTACTGGTGCCCCCCATGGGGAGGTGCTGGGACGGATGTACCCTTTATCTAGCAATTCCTGTAGTGGCGTTTTCAGTTCCTTCATTTCTTTTGGTGCCAACCTGTAGGGTGGTTTAGAGATCGGGGCAGCGCCAGGTATGAGGTCTATGGTGAACTCGACTTCTCTGGCTGGGGGTGCCCTGGGGATTTCATCTGGGAAGACGTTGGTGAATTCGTTTACCACTGGAATGGTTTGTGGTTCGGGGATTTTGGCGTTGAGGTCTTCGACCGAGCATAGGAAGGCCTCGCTTCCCTTGTTTAGGTATTTCTTCATTTTCATCATGTTCACCAATTTGATCCCTAATTCCTGGTGGGTCCCGCGGTATGATACCCTTTTACCGTTTGGTCCCCGTAGGACCACTTTTTGTTCTCCGCATAGGATTTGTGCTTGGAATTTCCCTAGCCAGTCCATGCCCAAGATCACTTGTACCCCGTCCAGTTTGAATCGTATTAGGTTGCTGGGAAATTCCACCCCTTGGATAGTAATCATTACGTTCTCGTACATGCGGTCGCATTTTATGATTTCGCCGGGGCCACCTTGACCTGAAGTCGGACCTTGGTGCTGGTGTTGAGGCCAAGCTGCGTGGCAAACTCGGTTGCTATAAACGAGTTGGTAGCCCCCGAGTCAAATAATATAGTGGCGGGGGTGGCGTGTACCAGGAAGGTCCTGGAGACTATGTTGCTGTCTCCGATCCTGGCTTTGCTTAGAGTAAGGATCCTTCCTTGAGTGGTTGGCGTTGTGACCTTGTGAGGTGAGACGGTCCTAGGGTTCTTAGGTCCTCGGGTGGGGTTTGTGTGCTCCCCTTCGGGTTTCCTTTTGTACCCCAAGCGTGTCTCCCGGGGTTGGTTGATACTTGCTGTAGTTGGGATGCCTTGGCATAAGCTTCCCTGAGGGTTCGTAGCTCTTGTGTGGCCAGGGCTTTTTGGTGTTCGGGATCGAGGCCTGTTATGAACTTCTTGATCTTGACCCTCTCGGTGGGTACTAGCTCGGGGATGAGGCGAGCTAGCCGATGGAATTGTTGGTAGTATTCCGTGATTGGGGCTGCACCTTGTTTTAGGTGGAGGAACTCTTCGTATATGGTGGCTCTTAGATGATTGGGGTAGAATTGTTCTTGTAGCCGTGTCTTTAGGGTTTCCCAGTCAAATTCGTGGTTTTGTTCACATGTGGGTCCCTCATGGGCCCACCAAGCATCGGCCTCGTGCCTGAAGTAAAAGGAGGCTATTCTTACTTGGTGGTTTTCTGGACATCTGGTTGCCCTGAATATCTTGTCGAAAGTCCCGATCCATTCCTCGAGGGTTGTGGGGTCTTCGTTCCCCGAGAAGGTGGGTGGTTGGTGCGCCGAGACTTGGCGGTGAGTTTCCAAATTCTCTCTTGTTGATAAAGGTCGGGAACGGTAGTACTCAGTGCCTAGGCAATTTGAGTCAGGCGTTGCAGATTTTGAGTCACGAATTCCTGCGTGGGGAGTTGCGGTGTTCCGTCCTGTCTTCCTTTCGGTGCCATCCTGGTGTTCATAGGTCGATGTTATTTTGCATTCTTACCTTGATGCAATAAGCGGAGGGGGAGTTTCTTTAAGTTAGAGGGGGATAAAGTGGGGGGGTCATGTGTAGGTTTCACAATCTCACCATGCGTCTTAAGATTCCTGGGTCCTATGTTCCTAAATACCTAGAGTTCAAGCCTAATGTCCTAAAGTCCGGTCTTTAAGAGTCTTATCCTAGGGTCAAACTTAGGCTCTGATACCAACTGTAACACCCCAGATTTTCAGGACATTTAAAACTTATAAAACAAAGGTGAAATCTCATTAATTCCCAACAACGTAACATAAAGAGTACGGGGTGCTATGCCACACCTGAGCTAGAGAACTCAGGTGCACAGGCCAACTAACTAATATCCTTAATAAAGTAAATGCATAACATGGCACGCAGGCCGAAAGGGAAACTATCTACTTCTACGCTCCAAGATCTAGCGCGCTCCAGTGACTTATTCTTCTGTGCCTGAAAGCCAAATATGTCTGTTCAGCGAGAGATGCCGGTAACCCACTCCAACGCGATGAAATACAATACATATATATATATATATATATATATATATATATATATATATATATATATACATAGATATACGAAAAGTCATTTCGAAGCATTAAGATATATCTTAAGAGACTCTAGCTTTCAAATCAGGGAACCGACTCGACAAATAGGGGTACACACAATCTACAGTCATAACCAAGTATATACGATTCTCGACATAGGGCACAGTTATAGATAAACACAACCAATAATCACAATTAAACATGTATAGTTTACTAGCAAGAATCCTATGGTCACGTTTCCATAACAGTCACAACATCAATCCTTCTTATCTCATCATATAGCACACTTTGTTGGCGCCACAGGACCAATCGCATGCCAATACATGAGGGTCAGCGCATATAGCTCTGACACGGCCCCGTAGCAGCCTGCCCCGTCTCACAATACGGAGGGGTCGATCGCAACCGACCGATGAACCGCAGCTCTATATAATATTTATATACCTGACCGGTCTTTACCAGCCTGGTTAACAGTTGGGATGGTTCTAAACCCATTCAACTGCCCGTATAGTAGACCTCTGTCCTATATAATATTTATATACTTGACCGGTCTCTACCAGCCTGGTTAACAGTTGGGATGGTTCTCAACCCATTCAACTGCCCGTATAGTGGACCTCAGTCCTATGTAATATTTATATACCTGACCGGTCTCTACCAGCCTGGTTAACAGCCAGTATGGTTCTCAGCCCATCCGACTGCCCGTATAGCCCGATTGATCTCAACCACATCGGGGTAACATGCACACATAACACATAGCAAGCACATACAACCCACATTAACACATTGGGAAAGGGGAGAAATCGTATAACGAACCTATACGTGGTTACCCACAACTAAGAATAGCCCTTAGCAAGTACATGCAACCCACATTAACATGTTGGGAAGGGGGAGAAAACGTATAACAAACCTATGCGTGATCCCTCACATACTAAGAATAGTCCTAAGGGGTTCATGCTTCTTCCACCTAGTTCAACGGGATACCGATTCAACTAGCATGCAATATAATAGACCCATAACCTACGAACGGTACCCGAAATATCAAACTAGACATAGGCACGATAAACGGAGTCCGTTGGGACACCACGGGGAACGGGGGAACATCAAACGGGGAAGCCGGGGTCCCAAAGTGGGATAATTTCCAGCGGGTAGCCGGTGGGTGGGGGGCCACCCGCCGGCTGCCCGCCGGACTTTACTGTTCCGGGCAGCGGGTCGCCGGCGGGCAGCTGCCCGCCCGCCGGCTGCTCGCTGCCGGGAAGGTGTTCTCGACCGTGGGTAGGTGGCGGGTCCCCTACCCCCACCTACCCCCCACTGACTCTTATCACACAATACGCCCCGGGAACCGTTGTGGAACCCGAAACCATGCTTAGACACTTTACAACGTAATTAACGACAACACGTAGACAATTGACGGATCAAATACAAGAAACGAACGGCACATAACCTATCATGCTTTTCTAAACATAATCAACACCCAAACATGCGATTTCCCCACCCCACAATCCAAGAATCATAACATACGATACAACCTAGGGTTCTAATCACTTTTATGTCAACAAGAATACGATTCGCCTTCTAATTGCAAGATTCGGTAAGGATAACACATAAGCATCAAGAACATCACACAAATATCAAGAACAACACATAATTATCAAGAATTCCATATAATCATCCAGAACACCATAATTATCAAGAATCTCCCAATATCAAGATTATCAAGATCCCTCATGGGATCATCACGTCAAGCATCAATAATAATCAACAGATCTCGCCATTCGCAATAATATGGGGGAAACCCTAAGGGGGAATCATAGCTATGAAAATAGGTTTTGTTGAGACATGGGTTACCTCTTAGCCTTAATTAATTCCTTGGCTATGAAGGATCTTTCTTTAAGCTTTCTTGATTTCTTGATTTCTCCTAAGGGGATTCTTGGAATTCTTTGGGTGGTGAGAGATTATTGTGGTGGGGATTCTAGATGCCTCCTAACTTCCCTGTTTATATATTTAAGACTCCTAGTTAGGGCCTGAATGGTATGGGTTTACTAATTCTATTCCTTATAGGGCTAGGGCTTGTTTTAGGATAAGGGTCCATGGTCCATAGTGGACCATGTTAATTAAAGAGGATCCTAATCATAATCTGAATAGTAAAAGGCCTACTTCCTTTATTCCTAACAGGCTTAAGATTCTTATTCGGGCAAGGGTCCATGGTTCATGGTGGACCTTACTAATTAATTAAAGGTAAACCTAACATAATTAAATCATATTTAATTATTATTAACGGGATTAATTAAATAATTAATCCGGGATTGAAGGCCGTAACACGGGGTGTTACACTCTCCCCCCTTACGAGAAGCTTCGTCCCCGAAGCTTGGAAATCATTGCAGGGTTAACGAGTCAAGATAAGAACCGTGGTCCTATAGAGAAGGTATTCCACGGGGAAATTGTATACTTGCACGCCTATGTGTGTTGGGTTTTTGGAAACGATTAGGTTTACAGGGCTAAGAGAGTGGGTTTCAAACTTGAGGACACGGTGAAATCAGGAATTAGGATCACGTTTTCGAGGTTGCAACTTAGGTTGTGAGGTTGCCACTTGTATGGAATCGTTAAAACATGGGATTGAGAATGCGGTCTGAAGGGTAGAAAGGGTTTTGAAATAAGGAAGGGGCCGATTTTCCGAGGGAGGGAAAGGAATTCGGCTAGGATGGGTTAAGGTTTCTCGATCCCAAGTGAATAATCTGGTTAGATGCTTTCATCACGATGCGCCGACGAGCTGATGATCCTCCTTCCTTGGTGTTGGTGCTTGCTTGACCTTAAGATCCTTGTTAGACCTTGCTTCCCAGGCTAAGGTTTCATCCTTCTCTTCTTTCTTGAGGGAATTTCCCGTGGTGATTCAACACTTACTTCTTTAATGCGCCCAAGGTCTTGACCGAGTTGGGTCAACCAAGCCAATCTCTTAGGGCGCACTTCCCAAATTCTTCCCAAAGTCTCTTGGGAGTCGATGGACTTTGGGTTGAATTTCTCTTCTTATTGAATTTCATCTCCTCTTTAGTGGATGAAATTCTTAGTAAGACTTCATGTCTTACCCGAGGTTCGGCATTGTTGTGCCTTGTTTGTGTTATTTTTAATGATGAAGATGTCCTTGCGTGACCTTTTTCTTTTAAAGCACAGTCGGTTACCAAATCTCGTTGTGGGATGACTCGGCGACTTTACGAGTCACCTCATTTCCTTGTGGGTTCTTAATGACCCTTGAAGTCTTGGCGCAAATGTGTTCTTTACCCTTTTGCTTAGCACCATGGGCTACGTAGTTCTTGATTCCATACAACTTGTAAGGAGTCCTCTGATTTGCTCGAACGATGTCCATGGTTTGGAGGAGTCCCTGTAACACCCCGTGTTACGGCCTTCAATCCCGGATTAATTATTAAATTAATCCCGTTAATAATAATTAAATATGATTTAATTCGGTTAGGTTTCCTTTAATTAATTAATAAAGGTCCACCATGAACCGTGGACCCTTGCCTAAATTAGAGTCCTAAGCCTATTAGGAATAAAGAAAGTAAACCCTTTACTATTCAGATTCTAATTAGGAATCCTAGACCTAGTTATCTATTAGGAATAAAGGAAGTAAGCCTTTTACTATTCAGACTACGATTAGGATTCCCTTTAATTAATTAATATGGTCCACTATGGACCATGGGCCCTTATCCCTAAACCCAATCCTTAGTTCCAAAAGGAATAGAATTAGCAAGCCTATAATATTAGTTCCTAACCAGGACTCCTAAATATAAAAATAGGGGACTTAAGAGGCACCTAGAACCCCCCACCACAATAAACGTTCTACCACCCCAAAGTGCTCCAAGAATCCCCTTAGAAGAAATCAAGAAAGCAAGAAAGCTTAAAGAAAGACCCTTCATAGCCAAGGAATTAATTAAGGCTAAGAGGTAACCCATGTCTCAACAAAACCTATTTTTATAGTTATGATTCCCCCTTAGGGTTTCCCCCATATTATTGTGTTTGGCGAGTTATGATAATTATTGTTGATGTTTGATGTGATGATCCCATGAGGGATCTTGATAATCTTGATATTGGGAGTCTCTTGATAATTATGAAGTTCTTGATGATTATTTGGGATTCTTGATAATTATGTGTTGTTCTTGATAATTGTGTGATGTTCTTGATGCCGATGCGTTATTCTTACCGAATCTTGTAATTAGAAGACGAATCGTATTCCTGTTGATATAAAAGCGATTAAAACCCTAGGTTGTATCGTATGATCTTATTCTTGGGTTGTTGGGTGAGGAAATCGCATGTTTGGGTGTTGATTGTGTTTAGAAAAGCATGATTGGTTATGTGTCGTTCGTTTCTCGTAATTGATCCGTTAATTGTCTACGTGTTGTCGTTAATTGCGTTGTAAAGTGTCTAAGCATGGTTTCGGGTTCCACAACGGTTCCCGGGGCGCAATTGATGAAAAAGAGTCAGTGGGGGGTAGGGGACCCGCCACCTACCCGGTGCCGAGAGTCACCGCCTGGCAGCGGGTGGCCGGCGGGCGGGCAGCTGCCCGCCGGCGACCCACTGCCCGGAACAGTAAAACCGGCGGGCAGCCGGCGGGTGGCCCCCCCACCCACTGGCTACCCGCTGGAAATTCATCCCTCCCGGGATCCCGGCTTCCCCGTTTGATGTTCCCCGTTCCCCGTGGTGTCCCAACGGACTCCGTTTATCGTGCCTATGTCTAGTTTGATGTTTCGGGTACCGTTCGTAGGTTTATGAGTCTATTATATTGCATGGTAGTTGAATAGGTATCCCGTTGACCTAGGTGGAAGAAGTATGAACCCCTTAGGACTATTCTTAGTAAGTGATGGATCACACATAGGTTTTGGTATACGTTTTCTCCCCCTTCCTAATGTGTAATGTGGGTTGCATGTGCTTGCTATGTGTTATGTGTGTGTTACCCCAATTCGGTTGCGATCGGATTGGTTATCCTGAGCTGCGGTTCAGAAGCTGGCTGCGGTCAGATTGATACTCTTGGGCTGCGGTCCACCGTTTGGTTGCGATCAAACGTTTCTATACGAGCTGCGGTTCGTCCTTTTTCCTGGCTGCGGTCAGATGACATTCTCTTGGGCTGCGGTCCACTATTTGGTTGCGATCAAACACTATGATGAGCTGCGGTTCATCGGTCGGTTGCGATCGACCCCTCCGTGTTGCGATACGGGGCAGGGTGCTGCGGGGCCGTGTCAGAGCTATATGCGCTGACCCTCATGTATGGGCATGCGATTGGTCCTGTGGCGCCAACAAAGTGTGTTATGTGTTGTGACATGGACGAGTTGTGATTACGAGTGTCTTGGGGGATGTGGCTATGGGATTTATATTGGGGATTGTTCATGTTGGGTTATGATCATTGATTATGCTTTGCCTTATCTGTTGTGAACTGCATATGCTCGTTATAACTGTTGCTTGCGTCTGGCCTTATCTGTCGAGTCATTCCCGGTTTTTAAAGCTAGAGTTCGTAGGATATATCTTCATGCTCAAAATGGTTTTCGTATATCTATATATATCTCTATATGTATTGTATTTCAACGCGTTGGAGTGGGTTACCAGCATCTCTCGCTGAACAGACATATTTGGCTTTCAGGCACAGAAGATTAAGTCACTGGAGTGCGCTAGAACTTAGAAGTAGATAGTTTCCCTTTTGGCCTGCGTGCCACATTTACGTATTTACGCTTTGAGGACATTAGTTAGTTAGCCTGTGCACTTGGGTTCTCTAGCCCAGGTGTGGCATAGCACCCGAACGCTTGTATTTATATCTTGGGATTTAATAAGATTCTACCTTTATTATAAGTTTTAAATGTCTTGAAAATCTGGTGTGTTACAGTTGGTATCAGAGCTTAAGTTTGACCCTAGGATAAGACTCTTAAGACCGGACTTTAGGACACTAGGCTTGAACTCTAGGTACTTAGGAACATAGGATCCAGGAATCTTAGGACGCGCAGTGAGATTGTGAAACCTACACATAACCTCCCCTCACTTCATCCCTCTCTAACTCAAAGGAACCTCCCCCTACGCTTACCAAACCAGATGAAGCGAAGGGGGGGGGGGGGGGGGGGGGTTTCTTTAAGTTAGAGAGGGATAAAGTGAGGAGAGGTTATGTGTAGGTTTCACAATCTCACCGCGCATCCTAAGATTCCTAAATCCTATGTTCCTAAGTACCCAGTGTTTAAGCTTAATGTCCTAAGGTCTGATCTTAAGAGTCTTATCCTAGGGTCAACTTTAGGCTCTGATACCAACTGTAACACCCCAGATTTTCAAGATATTTAAAACTTATAAAATAAAGGTGAAATCTCATTAAATCCCAAACAGAGTACGAGTATACGGGGTGCTATGCCACACCTGAGCTAGAGAACTCAAGTGCACAGGCTAACTAACTAATGTCTCAATGATATGAATGTATAAACATGGCACGCAGGCCGAAAGAGAAACTAACTACTTCTATGTTCCAAGCTCTAGCGCATTCCAGTGACTTAATCTTCTGTGCTTGAAAGCAAAATATATCTGCTCAGCGAAAGATGCTGGTAACCCACTCCAACGCGTTGAAATACAATACGTATAGAGAAATATATAGATATACGAAAACCATTTTAAAGCATGAAGAAATATCCTATGAGACTCTAGCTTTTAAAACCGGGAATGACTCGACAGATAAGGCTAGACACAAGCAACAGTTATAACAGGCGTATACAATCCACAACAGGCAAGACAGATAAAGCTGAGCACAATTAATAATCATAACCCAACATAAACAATCTCCATCATAAATCCCTTAGTCACATCCCCCAATATACTCATAAACACAACTCCTCCATATCTCATCACATAGCACACTTTGTTGGCGCCACAGGACCAATCGCATGCCCATACATGAGGGTCAGCGCATATAGCTCTGACACGGCCCCGCAGCACCCTGCCCCGTCTCACATTACGGAGGAGCCGATCGCAACCGACTGATGGACCTTTGTCCTACATAATATTTATATACCTGACCGGTCTTTACCAGCCTGGTTAACAGTTGGGATGGTTCTCAGCCCATTCAACTGCCCGTATAGTGGACCTTTGTCCTATATAATATTTATATACCTGACCGGTCTCTACCAGCCTGGTTAACAGCCGGTATGGTTCTCAGCTCATCCGACTGCCCGTATAGTGGAACTTAGTCCTATATAATAGTTATATACCTGACCGGTCTCTACCAGCCTGGTTAACAGCCGGTATGGTTCTCAGCCCACCCGACTGCCCGTATAGCCCGATTGATCTTAACCAACTCGGGGTTACATGCACACATAACACTTAGCAAGTACATGCAACCCACATTAACACATTGGGAAGGGGGAGAAATCGTATAACAAAACCTATGCGTGATCCATCACATACTAAGAATAGTCCTAAGGGGGTTCATACTTCTTCCACCTAGGTCAACGGGATACCAATTCAACTAGCATGCAATATAATAGACTCATAAATCTACGAACGGTACCCGAAATATCAAACTAGACATAGGCACGATAAACGGAGTCCGGTGGGACACCACGGGGGACGGGGAAACATCAAACGGGGAAGCCGGGAACCCAAGATGGGGAAAATTCCAGCGGGTAGCCGGTGGGTGGGGGGCCACCCGTCGGATGCCCGCCGGATTCACTATTCCGGGCAGCGGGTCGCCGGCTGGCAGGCAGGGGAAGCCGGGAACCCAAGATGGGGAAAATTCCAGCGGGTAGCCGGTGGGTGGGGGGCCACCCGCCGGATGCCCGCCGGATTCATTATTCCGGGCAGCGGGTCGCCGGCGGGCAGCTGCCCGCCCGCCGGCTGCCCGCTGCCGGGATCACCATTCCGGCCGTGGGTAGGTGGCGGGTCCCCTACCCCCCACCTACCCCCACTGACTCTTATCACACAATTTCGCCCCGGGAACCATTGTGGAACCCGAAATCATGCTTAGACACTTTACAACGCAATCAACGACAACACGTAGACAATTAACGGATCAAATACGAGAAACTAACGGCACATAACCTATCATGCTTTTCTAAACATAATCAACACCCAAACATGCGATTACCCCACCCGATAATCCAAGAATAATATCATACGATACAACCTAGTGTTCTAATCACTTTTATATCAACAAGAATACGATTCGCCTTCTAATTGCAAGATTCGGTAAGAATAACACATAAGCATCAAGGGCATCACACAATTATCAAGAACAACACATAATCATCAAGAACTCCATATAATCATCAAGATCATCATAATTATCAAGAATCTCCCAATATCAAGATTATCAAGATCCCCCATGGGATCATCACATCAATCATCAATCATAATCATCACAAGTCATTAATACACAATAATATGGGGAAACCCTAAGGGGGAATCATAACTATGAAAATAGGTTTTGTTGAGAAATGGGTTACCTCTTAGCCTTAATTAATTCCTTGGCTACGAAGGGTCTTTCTTTAGGCTTTCTTGATTTATTCTAGGGGGATTCTTGGAGCTCTTTGGGGAGGTGGGGCGTTATTCTTGTGGGGGGGGGGGGGGGGGGTTTCTAGGTGCCTCTTAAGTCCCCTATTTATATATTTAGGAGTCCTAGTGTAACACCCCAGATTTTCAGGATATTTAAAACTTATGAAACAAAGGTGAAATCTTATTAAATCCCAAAAACAGAATACAAGAGTACGGGGTGCTATGCCACACTTGAGTTAGAGAACTCAGGTGCACAGGCTAACTAACTAATGCCTCAATAATGTAAATGTGTGAACATGGCACGCAGGCCGAAGGGGAAACTAACTACTTCTATGTTCCAAGTTCTAGCGCGCTCCAGTGACTTACTCTTCTGTGCCTGAAAGCCAAATATATCTGTTCAGCGAGAGATGCTGGTAACCCACTCCAACATGTTGAAATACATTACATATAGAGATATATATAGATATACAAAAACCATTTTGAAGCATGATGATATATCCTACGAGACTCTAGCTTTTAAAACCGGGAATGACTCGACAGATAAGGCTAGACACAAGCAACAATTATAACAGGCGTATACAATCCTCCACAGGCAAGACAGATAAAGCTGAGCACAATTAATAATCATAACCCAATGTAAACAATCCCCAGCATAGATCCTATAGTCACATCCCCCAATATAATCATAAACACACTCATCCATATCTTATCACATAGCACACTTTGTTGGCGCCACAGGACCAATCGCATGCCCATACATGAGGGTCAGCGCATATAGCTCTGACACGGCCCCGCAGCACCCTGCCCCGTCTCACATTACGGAGGAGCCGATCGCAACCGACTAATGAACCGCAGTTCTATATAATATTTATATACCTGACCGGTCTCTACCAGCCTGGTTAACAGTTGGGATGGCTCTCAACCCATTCAACTGCCCGTATAGTGGACCTTTGTCCTATATAATATTTATATACCTGACCGGTCTTTACCAGCCTGGTTAACAGCCGGTATGGTTCTCAGCCCATCCGACTGCCCGTATAGTGGAATTTAGTCCTATATAATATTTATATACCTGACCGGTCTCTACCAGCCTGGTTAGCAGCCGGTATGGTTCTCAGCCCACCCGACTGCCCGTATAGCCCGATTGATCTCAACCAATTCGGGGTGACACGCACACATAACACGTAGCAAGCACATGCAACCCACATTAACACATTGGGAAGGGGAGGAAACGTATAACAAAACCTATGCGTGATCCTTCACATGCTAAGAATTGTTCTAAGGGGTTCATACTCCTTTCACCTAGGTCAGCGGCATACCAATTCAACTAGCATGCAATATATAAGACTCATACAATCTACGAACGGTACCCGAGATATCAAACTAGACATATGCACGATAGACGGAGTCCGTTGGGACACCACGGGGGTCGGGGAAACATCAAACGAGGAAGCCGAAATCCCGGGTTGGGGTATTTTCCACCGGGTAGCCGGTGGGTGGGGGTCCACCCGCCGGCTGCCCGCCGGCGCGCACTGTTCCGGGCAGCGGGTGCCCGGCGGGCATCTGCCCGCCCGCCGGCTGCCCGCTGCCGGGACTGCCCGACTTGGCCGCGGGTAGGTGGCGGGTCCCCTACCCCCACCTACCCCCCACTGACTCTTTTCATCACAAAACGCCCCGGGAACCATTGTGGAACCCGAAACCATGCTTAGACACTTTACAACGCAATTAACGATCAACACGTAGTCAATTAACGGATCAAATACAAGAAACGTACGGCACATAACCTATCATGGTTTTCTAACATAATCGACACCCCAAACATGCAATTTCCCACCCGATACACCAAGAATGATATCATACGATACAACCTAGGGTTCTAATCACTTTTATACCCACAAGAATACGATTCGTCCTCCAATTACAAGATTCGGTGCAAATAACACATAAGCATATACAATTATCAAGAATGACATATAAACATCAAGAACTCCACATAATCATCAAGAACATCATAATTATCAAGAATCTCCCAATATCAAGATCACCCATGGAATTATCCCATCAATCATCAATAATAATATCGCAAATCATCAATACACAATAATATGGGGAAATCCTACGGGGGAAATCATAGCTATGAAAATAGGTTTTGTTGAGACATGGGTTACCTCTTAGCCTTAATTAATTCCTTGGCTATGAAGGGTCTTTCTTTAAGCTTTCTTGCTTTCTTGATTTCTTCTAGGGGGATTCTTGGAGCTCTTTCGGGTGGTGGGCGTTATTCTTGTGGTGGGGGGTTTCTAGGTGCCCCTTAAGTCCCCTATTTATATATTTAGGTGTCCTAGTTAGGAACTAGTATTATGGGCTTGCTAGTTCTATTTCTTTTGGGACTAAGGATTGGGTTTAGGGATAAGGGCCCGTGGACTATGGTGGGCCTTCCTAATTAATTATTGTGATTTAATTCTTTCTTTTGGGTAATTGATTAAATGATTTAATTGATCTTAGGGGTCGTAACACGGGGTGTTACACTCTCCCCCCCCCCCTTATCGGGAAGCTTCGTCCCCGAAGCTTGGTCCTTGCCGAGTGACTTTCTCTTAGTTACCTGGTGTGAAAAGTTCGGGGTAGCGTTCCCTCATTGTGTCTTTGAGCTCCCACGTTGCTTCCTCGGTCCCATGGTTGGTCCAGAGGACTTTCACCATTTCTATGGCTCGGCGACGGGTGTTTCTTGTCTTGGTGTCCAGGATCCTCACGGGTCTTTCTTCGTATACTAGTGACGCGTCGAGGTTCACGACCTCGGGTTGAAGCACGTGGCTCGGGTCGTGTACGTATTTCTTTAGCTGGGATATGTGGAATACGTTGTGTACTCGTTCTAGTTCGACGGGTAGGGCGAGGCGATAGGCTAGGTGACCAACTTTTTCTATGATTTCATAGGGGCCGATAAATCGAGGGCTGAGCTTTCCTTTCCTTCCGAATCTCATCACCCCTCGTGTGGGCGAGATTCTCAACCAGACCTTGTCCCCGGTGTTGAACTCGGCTTGTTTCCTCTTTAGGTCGGCATAGGACTTTTGGCGGTCCTGGGCAGCCTTCATCCTCTCCCGGATGTGCTTGACCTTGGTGATTGTATCCTGTAGGTGTTGGGGCCCTAGTGTTATTGGGTCGACCATGTCTTCCCAACATAAGGGGGTTATACATTTTTGTCCGTATAGAGCTTCGTAGGGTGCCATACGAATGCTCGCGTGGTAGCTGTTGTTGTATGAGAATTCAATAAGGTCTAGGTGTTCCTCCCATGTCCCTTGAAAGTCCAACACGCAGGCTCTTAGCATGTCTTCGAGAGTCTGAATGGTCCTCTCGGTTTGGCCGTCCGTGGTGGGGTGGAAAGCAGTGCTTAGTTTTAGTTGTGTCCCCAAGGCTAATTGCAGTGATTTCCAGAATTGTGAGAGGAATCGGGAGTCTCTATCAGATACGATGTTTCGGGGGACTCCGTGATACTTCACTACTCGGCTCAAGTAGTCTTGGGCTAGTTGTGTCATTGTCCATGTTTCCTTCATGGCGATGAATCGCGCTGTTTTGGTTAGTCGGTCCACTATGACCCAAATCTTATCCTTGCCCGTCTTCGTTGGGGGTAGTCCTCCGACGAAATCCATGGATATGGAATCCCACTTTCCTTGTGGTATCTCAAGGGGTTGTACGAGTCCCTTGGGCTTGCATGGTTCGGCCTTCACCCTTTGGCAATTCAGACACCTGGCCACGAAATCCGCGATTTCCTTTTTCATGTTGGGCCACCAAAACGACCTTTTTACATCTTGGTATAGTTTGCCACCCCCTGGGTGAACCGAGTATAGGGAGTTGTGTCCTTCCTCCAAGATTTGTTGCTTCAAGTGGGGGTGCGTTGAGGGCACGCACCACCTACCTTGGTAACGGAGACTGCCGTCTTCGTGTATTTTGAAGGGTCCTTCCTTCCCCTGGGTTAGGTCGACGCGGATTTTATCTAGTTCCGGATCCTGCTATTGCCCTATTTTGATTTCCTCGAAGAGCGTAGGTACGACTCGTGTGTTGAATAAGTGGATGTCGGGGTGGTTTTGACCTTGTTTTATTATTTCCAAATTCAGTCTTTGGAAGTCCCTGTACAGTTGGTCCGGTAGGATCCAAGTGGTGTTGAGGGAGTGGTTTGTCTTCCTGCTTAGGGCATTCGCCACCACGTTAGCTTTTCCCTCATGGTATTGGATGTCCAGGTCGTAATCCTTTATGAGTTCTAACCACCTCCGTTGTCTCATGTTTAGGTCTTTTTGGGTGAAGATGTACTTTAGGCTCTTATGGTCCGTGTAAATCTTGCATTGCACCCCGTATAAGTAATGCCTCCAAATTTTTAGTGAGAACACGATGGCGGCTAGCTCGAGGTCGTGGGTGGGGTAGTTTTCTTCGTGGGTTTTGAGCTGCCTGGATGCGTAGGCTATTACTCGGCCTTTTTGCATTAGCACGCACCCCAACCCCTTCTTGGATGCGTCACTGAAGACCTCGAATCCTTCCTCCCCGGAGGGGATGGCGAGTCCGGGTGCCGTGGTTAACTTATCCTTCAATTCTTGAAAGGCCGAGACGCAGTCATTGTCCCATTGGAAGGGGGTTTCCTTTTTCATGAGTTTGTTGAGGGGTTGGGCTATCCTGGTGAAGTTGGGTACAAATCTCCTGTAGTAGCCCGTCAAGCCTAGGAAGCTTCGGACTTCGGTGAGTGAGCTTGGTGTGGTCCATTCTTTAACGGCACGGATTTTGGCGGGGTCCACCTTAATACCTTCCTTGGTTATCACGTGACCCAGGAAGGCCACGCTGTCTTTCCAAAATTCACATTTAGAGAACTTGGCGTATAGTTGGTGCTCCCTTAGAGTTTGCAGGGTTATGCGGAGGTGTCTTTCATGTTCTTCCTTGTTTCGGGAGTAGACTAGGATGCCATCAATGAATACAATGACGAAGTCATCCAAGTGGGGTCGGAATACTCGGTTCATGAGGTCCATGAATATGGCAGGCGCGTTTGTGAGTCCGAAGGGCATTACGGTGAATTCATAGTGACCGTAACGTGTCCGGAAGGCTGTTTTCTGAATGTCCGGTTTGGCCACCTGTATTTGGTGATACCCGGATCTTAGATTAATCTATGAGAATACCCCTGCCCCTTTAAGTTGGTCGAACAAGTCGTCGATTCGGGGAAGGGGGTACTTATTCTTTATCGTGACTTGGTTAAGTTCCCTGTAGTCGATGCATAGGCGCATGCTCCCATCCTTTTTTAACAAACAACACTGGCGCTCCCCATGGGGAGGTGCTAGGACGGATGTAGTCCTTGTCTAGCAATTCTTGTAGTTGCGTCTTTAGTTCGTTCATTTCTTTTGGTGCTAATCGGTAGGGAGGTTTAGAAATTGGGGCAGCGCCCGGTACGAGATCTATGGTGAACTCGACTTCTCTGACTGGGGGTGCCCCGGGGATTTCGTCCGGGAAGACGTCGGTGAATTCGTTTACCACTGGAATGGTTTGTGGTTCGGGGGTTTTGGTGCTGAGGTCCTCGACCGAACATAGGAAGGCCTCGCTTCCCTTATTTAGATATTTCTTCATTTTCATCATGTTCACCACTTTGATCCCGGCTTCCTGGTGGGTCCCATGGTATGATACCCTCTTACCGTTTGGTCCCCGTAGGACCACTTTTTGTTCTCCGCATAGGATTTGTGCTTGGTATTTCCCTAGCCAATCCATGCCCAAAATCACCTGTACCCCATCCTGTTTGAATCGGATTAGGTTGCTGGGAAATTCCACCCCTTGTATGGTGATCATGATATTCTCGTACATGCGGTCGCATTTTAGGATCTCGCCGGAGGCCACTTTGACCTAGAGTCGGACCTTGGTGCTGGTGTTGAGGCCGAGCCAAGTGGAAAACTCGGTTGCTATAAACGAGTTGGTAGCCCCCGAGTCAAATAACACTGTGGCGGGGGTGGCGTGTACTAGGAAGGTTCCGGAGACTATGTTGCTATCCCCAATTTTGGCTTTGCTTAGAGTAAGGATTCTTCCTTGAGCGGTTGGCGCTGTGACTTGGCGGGGTGAGGCGTCCCTGGGGTTTTTAAGGCCGCGGGTGGGGTTCATGTGATTTCCTTCTGATTTCCTTTTGTTTCCCAGGCGTGTTTCCCGGGGTTGGTTTGGCACTTGTTGTAGTTGGGATGCCTTGGCATAGGCTTCCCTGAGGGTTCCTGGCTCTTGTGTGGCCAGGGCTTTTTGATATTCGGGGTCAAGGCCTGTTATGAACCTTTCGATCCTGATCTTTTTGGTGGGTACTAGCTCGGGGATGAGGCGAGCCAGTCGGTGGAATTGTTGGTAGTATTCCGTGATCGAGGTTGCACCTTGTCTTAGGTGGAGGAATTCTTCGTATATGGTGGCTCTTAGGTGGTTGGGATAGAATTGTTCTCGTAGCCGCGCTTTTAGGGTTTCCTAGTTGAATCCGGGGTCTTGTTCGCAGGTGGGTCCTTCGTGAGCCCACCAGGTGTCGGCCTCGTGTCTGAAGTAGAAGGAGGCCATTCTTACTTGGTGGTCCTCGGGGCATTTAGTTGCCCTGAATATCTTGTCGAAAGTCCCGATCCACTCCTCGAGGGTCGTGGGGTCTTCGTTTCCTGAGAGGGTGGGTGGTTGGTGTGTCGAGACTTGGTGGTGGATCTCCAAGTTCTCGTTTGGTAAAGGCTGGGGAGCGGTAGTACTTAGTGCCTGGGCAATTTGGGCCAGGCGTTGCAGATTCTGAGTCAGGAATTCCTCGGTGGAGAGTTTCGGTGTTCCTACCTGTCCTCTTCTCGGTGCCATCCTGGAGTTCATAGGTCGATGTTATTTTGCGTCCTCACCTTGATGCAATAAGCGAAGGGGGGAATTTCTTTAAGTTAGAAAGGGATAAAGTGAGGAGAGGTTATGTATAGGTTTCACAATCTCAACGCGCGTCCTAAGATTCCTAAATCCTATGTTCCTAAGTACCTAGTGTTTAAGCTTAATGTCCTAAGGTCTGATCTTAAGAGTCTTATCCTAGGGTCAACTTTAGGCTCTGATACCAACTGTAACACCCCAGATTTTCAGGATATTTAAAACTTATGAAACAAAGGTGAAATCTTATTAAATCCCAAAAATAGAATACAAGAGTACGGGGTGCTATGCCACACTTGAGTTAGAGAACTCAGGTGCACAGGCTAACTAACTAATGCCTCAATAATGTAAATGTGTGAACATGGCACGCAGGCCGAAGGGGAAACTAACTACTTCTATGTTCCAAGTTCTAGCGCGCTCCAGTGACTTACTCTTCTGTGCTTGAAAGCCAAATATATCTGTTCAGCGAGAGATGCTGGTAACCCACTCCAACGTGTTGAAATACATTACATATAGAGATATATATAGATATACAAAAACCATTTTGAAGCATGAAGATATATCCTACGAGACTCTAGCTTTTAAAACCGGGAATGACTCGACAGATAAGGCTAGACACAAGCAATAGTTATAACAGGCGTATACAATCCTCCACAGGCAAGACAGATAAAGCTGAGCACAATTAATAATCATAACCCAATGTAAACAATCCCCAGCATAGATCCCATAGTAACATTCCCCAATATAATCATAAACACACTCATCCATATCTTATCACATAGCACACTTTGTTGGCGCCACAGGACCAATCGCATGCCCATACATGAGGGTCAGCGCATATAGCTCTGACACGGCCCCGCAGCACCCTGCCCCGTCTCACATTACGGAGGAGCCGATCGCAACCGACTAATGAACCGCAGTTCTATATAATATTTATATACCTGACCGGTCTCTACCAGCCTGGTTAACAGTTGGGATGGTTCTCAACCCATTCAACTGCCCGTATAGTGGACCTTTGTCCTATATAATATTTATATACCTGACCGGTCTTTACCAGCCTGGTTAACAGCCGGTATGGTTCTCAGCCCATCCGACTGCCCGTATAGTGGAACTTAGTCCTATATAATATTTATATACCTGACCGGTCTCTACCTGGTTAACAGCCGGTATGGTTCTCATCCCACCCGACTGCCCGTATAGCCTGATTGATCTCAACCAATTCGGGGTGACACGCACACATAACACGTAGCAAGCACATGCAACCCACATTAACACATTGGGAAGGGGAGGAAACGTATAACAAAATCTATGCGTGATCCTTCACATGCTAAGAATAGTCCTAAGGGGTTCATACTCCTTTCACCTAGGTCAGCGGGATACCAATTCAACTAGCATGCAATATATAAGACTCGTACAATCTACGAACGGTACCCGAAATATCAAACTAGACATAGGCACGATAGACGGAGTCCGTTGGGACACCACGGGGGTCGGGGAAACATCAAACGGGGAAGCCGAAATCCCGGGTTGGGGTATTTTCCAGCGGGTAGCCGGTGGGTGGGGGTCCACCCGCCGGCTGCCCGCTGCCGGGACTGCCCGACTTGGCCGCGGGTAGGTGGCGGGTCCCCTACCCCCACCTACCCCCCACTGACTCTTTTCATCACAAAACGCCCCGGGAACCATTGTGGAACCCGAAACCATGCTTAGACACTTTACAACGCAATTAACGATCAACACGTAGTCAATTAACGGATCAAATATGAGAAACGTACGGGCACATAACCTATCATGCTTTTCTAACATAACCGACACCCCAAACATGCAATTTCCCACCCGATACACCAAGAATGATATCATACGATACAACCTAGGGTTCTAATCACTTTTATACCCACAAGAATACGATTCGTCCTCCAATTACAAGATTCGGTGCAAATAACACATAAGCATATACAATTATCAAGAATGACATATAAACATCAAGAACTCCACATAATCATCAAGAACATCATAATTATCAAGAATCTCCCAATATCAAGATCACCCATGGAATTATCCCATCAATCATCAATAATAATATCGCAAATCATCAATACAAAATAATATGGGGAAATCCTACGAGGGAAATCATAGCTATGAAAATAGGTTTTGTTGAGACATGGGTTACCTCTTAGCCTTAATTAATTCCTTGGCTATGAAGGGTCTTTCTTTAAGCTTTCTTGCTTTCTTGATTTCTTCTAGGGGGATTCTTGGAGCTCTTTGGGGTGGTGGGCGTTATTCTTGTGGTGTTTGGTTTCTAGGTGCCCCTTAAGTCCCCTATTTATATATTTAGGTGTCCTAGTTAGGAACTAATATTATGGGCTTGCTAGTTCTATTTCTTTTGGGACTAAGGATTGGGTTTAGGGATAAGGGCCCGTGGACTATGGTGGGCCTTCCTAATTAATTATTGTGATTTAATTCTTTCTTTTGGGTAATTGATTAAATGATTTAATTGATCTTAGGGGTCGTAACACGGGGTGTTACACTCCTCCCAAACTAGTCTTTGGTGCCCAACATTTGCTCATTTATATACTGGGTTTTGCAAATTTCGTTTGTGAAACATTATAGTAACCCTGCACTTAATTAATACATACTCTTGAATATATTGCAACAGACTTGGTTACCTTAAACCTCTATAATTACCCTTTAAACAAGAATAATAGGCTTAACCAACATTCTAAATAATATATTTAGATACTCATTACCAGTAAGACAAATAAATGATGTTGTTTGCATGCTACTTCTAGTTGAACAACCCAATCATAGATTTCACACAATCCTCTTTGAGAGAAATTAATCTCATATCCAAGAAATATATTCAAACTGGATTTATTAGAGAATAATAAATTGCAACAAGGTGAACTCGATCTGTATAATTTTAACATTCAAAATTATTTCACCATTTTTCCTTCACTCCAGTAAATCCATAACGCATATATAGCATTGATTTAATACAAATCAATACAAATTTCATATTTATTCTAAAAACAACAAATAGCCTAGAGTTATTTATAACATGACAATTTTAAGTCAATGTTATTATTACATCACTTAAGCAATATCTATTTGCAAGGCTCAAACTTTTAGCAAAATGTTCCCCTACAACAAACAAATCTGGTGTACCAGCGAGAACTTACCAACGAGCCTCGCCTCGCCTCTATGAGACTCAACATTACTAAAAATAGTAGGCACTGGCGTAGAGGGTGAAACAGTAGGAACATTTCCACAAACATGGAAAAACAAATTGAGCTAAGGACCTAGAAGAATTTCTGGTAGCATTTTGTATAGTTCCAGCCGTACCATAATTAACAAATGGTACACCTATTAGGTGGTTGCCTACCATTTCTGCCAAAATTATGGTTACGGCATGCAACCACACTGCCAACATTTGCATTATTATTAAGATAAGTACATGAAACATTATTCCCACTAGGCGCATTAGTAAAAAAATTATCACTAGACCCAAGCTCAACGTTTGAGATACCAACATTAGAAGCAGCCAAATGAACTGATGCACCATTATTCACATGAACAACATCACTTAGGTCTCCAAGGTTCAAATTAGTCCCAAAATTTGCAAGCTTAAAGAAGCAACACCATGGCTAGCATTATTAAAAGCATTTTTCACATTCAAAGAAGTAAAAATATTATGTACACCAGATGCATTAGAACCATGAGTACCAACAACATTAACATTTGAAACAATATGCAAATTATGAGTAACCGTCGTAGCATTACCATCTAGTGGTGTAATCTGTGAATTGTCACTATTATTAACAAAAAAAAAATATTGGCAACTAGCAACCAACTAATATCTCCAACTTGTTTAAGATTAGGGACAAGTGTAATATAGGAATTCAAAGCAAGAACATGATTTCAAGTCACTCAACGTATGGTCTTCCACAGTTCCACATCTAACACATATGGTTTAACCTGATGTTCAGCCTCCATTGTTTTATAACATGCATGTTCTTGGAAAATTCACAATTCTTGAATTCATTACATTAAATTTATTCTTAATTTTCGCTCTCATTCAATGAGCATATATCCTTCATAGTTGATACACACACATGTGAGTACTTTTATATAATTGAGCAAAAGAGATGGTAGTTAGGTATATATGTATCACATGGTGGCACGACTCACGAGAAGCTTTTGTGGGAAATTGATATTCTTGACCACAAATAGCCAGCAGACCTACGTCTTTGCATCAGCAGCGAAAGATATCGCCCGTTTGAGTTCCAGACAACAACAATATAGTGAACAATTTTATGGTCAAACAGTCCACCCACTTTGGCAAAACAAGACACACAAAATCATTATTTAGGGTGCCCAGCCAAACAACACGCATGTGTGGCATCATATGATATCATATCCCATGCATATTACTTGCAGCAAAATCATTGGCAACAGTACTAAAACCCAAAGGTAAATTAACATTATGAGCATTATGATCAGAATTAGCAAGACCAACACTTGTAGCAATATGCACAGTAGTATTAGACCAATTAAAATTGTGTTTCACACCAAATGACACCATACATGAGTTAGCAAAAGTCTATTCTGCTCAGTCTATTATGGACTCTATAAAGCTTCCCCTCTGGATTCTCCATGCCGGGGAGCACTCGACAGTGAGCGACTGCGATTTGAGGTTGTTATTGTAGATAAAATCATATAGATATGGAATGTTGCACTTCCAGTATTTGTTAACGATATATGACATTGTTTTAGCAAAAGTTTATGCTTTGAACTGTTGAGTATTTTGTGTTGTAACAATGCTAACGCGAAGACTGAACAGGAAGATGGTGTGTGACAATGAAACACGAATAGGAATTCGAAATGCCGTGTTTCTAAAAACACTACCTTAAAAGCATAAATCTTCCATTGACGGTTCCGGCATGCTTTCAACGGGCTACACAGATTAATTATATAGCGTTATGCTCAGAGAGGAGGAAGCTATGAACAAAGAAGGAGAAGCTCTCCTGTAATCCCTTCTCCGTTCGAGCTTTGAGATGCAATTTATAATGTGGGGTATAACATATTTCATAATGGTGACCACACATCATGTGCGATTTCTATGGGTATGGATGTTGAACAAAGCAATGTCCACGTCTCAACCATGCTGAAATGTACACATGACTAATTCAGACATATCCAAATTTTTAGGAGTGAAAATAATTAATAGCAAATAACATACTGCCTTTTTTTAATGAATGGTATGATTTTCCAACAATCCCCCACCCATTCATAAAGAAGGCTGAAAAAAATGTCTGAGCAGTACACCAAAGATGATCTTAATGTTAGTGAATCAGCTCTTGAACTAACACATAGTAACATTGAGTAATTTTCTTTCCAAGAATGGTATGAATCTTGAACTCTTTGGTTAGATAAATTTTGAACTCCAACGTACACATCAACTTTTACAAAAATTCCCGTCATGTCTATCTCAATATAGACGTTACCTCTGTCAAGTCTATCTCAACATAGATCACCTATTATAGACTATTTGTAACACCCCCTAAAACAAGCTATTTAAAAGCCATAAACATGTAGATAACTAATCTAAACAACAAACACAGCGGAAGACTGAAAGGTAACTAGATAAACATAAATCCAAAACACGGGGTGTTATGCCATGTTCACCAAAAAGGATGAACGCTACGGCAATACCTGCATTGTTTATAACTAATCCGTAGTCTCAAAGGTCTACAACTAAACCGGCACACAGGCCATAAAACAAGCGGGAGAAGCTACACTAGCAAGTACTAGACTGCGCACTCGCCTAGACATCACCTGAAAGAACACAATAAAACATGGGACGACACTCGGTCAGTGAATAATGCTGGTAACCCACCAATACGTGTGAGATATCATACATAGATAAGATATAAGTTGTAAAGCCATTTTCGAAACGGAATACATAAGTATATAAGTACAAAACCAAGAGCAATAGTCAACACAAGACTCAACACTCTCAACAAGGATACGGGAACACATCCCAAAACCACAAAGGATAACCACAACACAAAGGATAAAGACAAGACCGATGGCAACACATGCCTAGGCAACACATGCCCTTGTGACTACACACGTCACAAGAAGAGAACTCACAACAACGGCTACACAAGCCCTCGTGACATCACTCATCACGAGTTGATATGCCTTCCTTATGCCGGTTCCAACCTTATGGCTACCCTCAACCTTATATCTAGTTCCAACCTTTACCTCCAGGACCCCTATACACCAAGTCCAACCTTTTCCCTCCGAGGACCGTCGTCCCCTCTCCAACAGATCTCCAACAGAACCACCAATTTCATAGTACATGAGGGTACCGATCACACACACGGCAACACATGCCACCCAAGAAATACGTGAACCTTACAGAAAGGTCACAACTCCATAATCGCGTCACGGCCACCAGGAGGACCGCTGCAATACCTTGGTGACTAGTGTCCCATACCACTAATCGTGCAATCCAGGTAAAGCCACACACGCATCACACCTCAACAGGAATCAATCAAAGGATCACAACGAAGATATGAAACCAAACTCAATCAAGGAATGGATCACAGTCCAACAACAACAACGATGAATAACACAACTTATCATCAACCAATAGGAAGGTACAAACAACACACATGCTAGCATTTAAACACCGAACTAGCATGCTTATCAAACGGGTAAACCAAACGTAGTTCCGAAGAACACACAAGACTCATCTCGGTTCAACGAAACACAATGTTGAACACTTAGCACGATTCACTACACCAAAACCTACATGGATTCCTACCATATAGTTCTAGACATACGAAACATCAAGAAGACACTCAAATAGTTCCACAAGAGAACATCGGGAAGTTAAAAGACCAAATAACGAGTCAAAAGAATCACGGGGAACAAATCCCCCAACACCCAACACAGTGTACCCGTGGGTGGGCCCACGGGTAGGCCCCTACCCGTGGTCCTGCCCTCGGGTACAGGCTCCTTCATAACGTGTACCCCGCGGGTGGGCGGCGGGTGGGCCTCCTACCCGCCGTTCCGCCTGCGGGTACAATCCTGTACCACAATACCACACTTCACGGATTTTCATCTCCAAACTCAAATTCAAGTCCAAAACATGCCAAATCTCACCAAATACAACAAAATGACTTGAATCAAAGGAAATGCCAAGCAATGGCACAAATGAACTCTAAACACAAGCTCTAGATATGCATTTTCACAAGACAATGCATAAACACTCACATTGCATAGCAAAAACACATGTAGAATCCAAGAAATCTCATATAGGTAAGCAAAATAGGTTTTGTAGAGCATGGGTTACCTTTTGTAGACTAAAGACTTCACTTTACACCTCAACAAGCTCCTCACTAGGCTCACCTTCCAAACCCACTTCAAGAACATACCAAATGATCATAAAGATCCTATCTTTAAGAAAAGAAACCTTAGATAAAACCAAAAACACAAGATGAACTTAGATCTTACCCTCCTAGATGCCCAAATATAAGAAAGGTTGAATCTTGGAAGCAACTCTTGAAGTTTTGGCAAGGTTCCAACTTGGCATGGAAGAAAAGCTACTCACCTTTTTAGAGAGAAAAGTGTAAGGTGAAAATGAAGGTGGTCTACTAGGTTAGGTTACAATACCAACAACAAGTGAAAGGTCAAGAATACCCTTACTAACATAAGGAAGTGTAAGGAACAAGGGAACTCCTTACAAAGCTCAATGTACAACTTTGACTTTGGGGTTGACTAGTGAATTACTAGTCCCCAACTATTAAATTTCAGGAATTTAAGGAATTAAATTACAAATTGAAATAGGATTAATTACTCAATTAATCCCTTAATTGAATTTGGATTTCGGGGTGTCACACTGTTAGGAACAAGTGTATTTAGATTTTGATGATATCAAACTGTCTTAGATTGTAGACCCCTATTTTTCATTTGTTAGATAAGTCTCGTATGACATAGTCATGCGATGCTAAATCATGCACGAGACTAGTACAATAGGTTTACATGAAGATTTGAAAATGATCGAAAGATGCCTCCAGACGAAAGAAGGATTAAAGCAAGTCAAGGATGGACTGCTTTTATAAAAGGAACCTTCATCTAAGAAGGGAGGATGAAAGATGAGGACAATCTTTCGTTCCTTAGTGAACAAGTCAAGGACAGACTTGTAGAAAGACAACACTCAAACAATGAGAATGTTGTCTAGCACTCAGATGGGCAAATCATTCGGACAAAAAGTGTCCTAGGAATGTGTTTCACTAAAGAAAAGGAGCATTAAAAGACTTGTACCTTTTTGTCAGAGATCAAGGACAAAAGCCATAATTCTTTTGGCTCTAACGGCTATACAGTACAAGTGCATTAAATGTTTCTTACCCACTGAGTAATACACACTGGTTATTAGGTTTGAAATTTTTATCTCCCTCCAACGGATGGATTTTTCCACCTAAAAATACCTCTCTTCACCATTGAAGAAGGTGCTAGTTAACTCACTCTTGCAATATTAAGAAAAGCTTTTATGACAGCCTCATCTCCAAAAGCTTTCCAAAACCAGTGTCAGTTGTGAAGTTTTTCAAAGGCATATTGATTCTCATACTTCACAACTTGAAGCAGTTTTGTAATTTTCTCAAGTGAAGATCTATCCAGACGTCAAGACAAGCTTCAACCTGTTGGAGAAACATCATATTACCTTTTCCAACATCTCAGCTTAGGAAGAAGTTGATAGAGGCGGAGTAAACTCGAGAAGTTGAAAAACCTATCAAGTGGTTGTCTGGCTTAGTGTTTAAGGAAGCCAGCTTGAAGTAGATTGTACTAGGAGTGATAGTGCAAACCCTTTCACGAGTTGTGAAAGAAGAGTGGAGTAGGCACAGTTGGCCGAACTGTTGGTCCCAAAAGTGGTAAGGTGAAAGTCTAGAGGGGGGGGAGGGGGGGTGAATAGACTTTCAAACTTTTTTCGCACAGCACAACAATTGCTAAGCCAGAGATAAACCAAAACTCTTAACTAGATTGTCAGAGTATGGTGCACAGCGGAAATAAATAAACATAAAGTGTGTGTGAGCAGTATATCTCGTGTAGAGCGAATATGTAAAGAGCGGTAAGTAAAGAAAGCAGTAAAGAACACAAGACAATTATAGTGGTTCGCGAGGTGGTGTAATCCTGCTACTCCACTTGCTCTTATCTCCAAGAGAAATTCACTATATCTACCACTCCTTGGTTCCAAGATACAATGAATTTCCGTGATCTAGTGCTTTGATCACAAAGCCCGCACTAATCACGCCCAGTGACACCACACTGCTGCTTCGGGTTTCACGTCGCCGCGCTACTATCCCAGGATTTCACGACTCCGCGTTACATTCCCCCCGTCTTCCACACTCCGGTAGAAACGTATCCCGTGATCTGGTTCTTTGATCACCAAGCCCACACCAATCACGCCCAGTGCCTCCGACACTGCTGCTTCGGATCTCACAGCTCCGTGTGACAATCCAGGATCACCAAGCCCACACCAAACAAGTGTTGTCTTGCTTCCAACTTCTGAGACTCTGTAGATGATCTTCAATGATGCGCAAGTCTCTTTGATGAAGATAAACACTCTGGAATGATTTCTCTTGATAGCTCTGAGTGTTTTCTCTCTTTGAATATATCAAGCAAAGAACTTGATATTTTTGCTCTACTTTGCTCTGTTTAAGAACTCTCAGAATATTTTTCTCTTGAAGCTCTCTGAGTTCTTTTTCTTTTCTCACTTCTCACTTGAAGATTTTTGGTATGCTCTGTACCAAATGAGATTTTTGCTCTATGCTCTTTCAAGCTTAATTGCTCTATTCGATCTCCTTGATGAGATTCGAATTTTCTGCTCTCTTGTTCGTGAGTTCTCAACTGCACTATTATTTCCCCATCTTCAAGTCTTCATATATTCATCATTTTGTAGCTGGTAATGAGAATCCGTCCGTTGGAAAGAGACACTCTCATTTTTGAAATCTTGTATCTTTTTGTCAGAGATCTTATCTTATCTTCTGCAAAGATGTCAGAAAGGATAAGCTAGCCGTTGTTAGAGCTTCATCTCCATGTAAATGGGTTCCCAAACTTCATCTGATATTTCCTCTGGTTTTACGTTGAGTGGGAGTATCTGGGTGTAGAACGGCTTCTCTGATTAGCTCTGAGGTGGTTCTTGTATCTTTGGGATTTAAAAAATATTCATCAATTTAATCCCATACTATTTAAAACTAGTATTTTTCCTTGTGAGAATATTTTTACTGTAATTTCATCTTCATCTTCTTCATTCTCACGTCTGGGTGTTCTCAGACTTCAAACTGGCTTTGAACTTCCACCCAATTTGAATTTCTCCTCTGTAATTGACACCCAATTTCAATTGGCTTGTAATTGGCTCCCAAACTGCTTCTGGTGCTTTCAATTGCTTCCCAATTTGAATTGTTGACTTTGACTTCGAAATTGGCTCCCAGACTTCTCCTGTTGCATCCCATACTACAACCTCAATTGGCATTGATTCCCATGTGAAACTGGCTCCCAATTTCAATTGCTATGAAATCGGTTCCGAAGTGCAATTGCATCTCAATTGCCACCCAAGTGCTCAATTTCTCTGAAACTGGCTCCCAATTTCAATTGCTATGAAATCGGCTCCCAATTCCTTTGAATTGGCTCCCAAGTGCAATGCGCCCAAAGCTTGCTTCCCAATTTCCACTTGTAAAGTGCGCCCAAAGCTTGCTTCCCAATTTCCACTTGTAAAGTGCGCCCAAAGCTTAAACTAGCGCCGAACTCCATCAGATTAATTTAATTTGGCTTCTCAAATTTTACCTTGTAAAATTGTTGATGGTGAGTTTGGAACCTGAGCCATTTTGCATAATATATCAAGCATCATCCATTTTATCCGTACAACTTTTGATTAAATCTCCAATCACATTTGATGTACTCCTTTCTTTCCATAGATGTTTGATCTCCAAGTCAATTTCATGCATTCTTCCAATACTATTTTTCTTCACGAAAATTCTTCTGGGATATCTTCTTTGAGTAGCATTGACGTGATTTCATATCATTCATCTTCTTCTTCAATTTGTCATTTTCTCCAGACAAATTCTTGATTTTAGGCTTTATATCTTCTTCTTCTATTTTCATGCATCTTCCTCTGTTTTTCTCTTTTCCAATTTAAATAATTTCCCGATCACGGTCTAAGACTCTACTAGACCTATAAACAAAATTGGGGGATCTACAAATACAAATTTGGCATATCAAAACCATTACACTTTATTCCTAACAATTTCCCCCCTTTTGATAATGCCAAAACCTATACTCAGTCATTGGCTTTAAGTCTTTGAAAAATAATCTTTTTGCTCAATTTTATTTGACAAAGCCAAGATGAGTTTAACAAATGGTTTTCTAGACATAATCAAAAGAAACTTGTGAATTAAATTTTTAGACAAGCTCCTAAACGCATCTTGAATTATTTTTATTTTGATCATCATCAATTTTTAATTTTGTCGTGCGTTTGACATATTTCTTGTCTTTTAATTCACGAAAGTCTAATTACATTAAACAAATAGAATTAAAGACTCAAAATAGACCATGGGAAATTATTATTGATATATTTCGAATTTATAGAGAAAAACGCAACAGAGGTTCGAAGATAGAAAATATCAGCTTAAGATAATTTTCAGATTACCTTCTGGGTTTCTTCATACCAGATTCTTTCTTCAAGATTTCCTTGACATGTTCTCTGAGCTTGAAGAAATCATCTTTGAACTTTGCATTCTGAAATTTCTTTGTAAGCTGTCCGGCCATGTAATGTCCATAAGCTTCTTTGATATTGTTGCCCGGAAGCACTCCGTTTTCCCACCATAAGACACATTCTTCGAAGCTTCTTTCTTCTCCAAGATTCATGCCCATATTTCCGGTGAAATCTCTTAGTTCATACCACATCTCGGTTCTTTTCCTTTTGCCTTCTTCTTCTTTATTCTTTTCCGAGATCCATTGGGCTTGATCGGCTTGAGGCCATTTCTTGATCATGCGTGGTAGATTTTCCTTAGTCCATATTGTTGTCTGAGTGGCGGTACCCTTAGAGCATTCAAACCAGCCACGCTGTTCAGCAACCTTCGATGTACTCGTACCAAGACTAGGATTCGCGAACTGAGCAAAACCAATCTGAGATGGTCCTTGTGAGGATTGTCCGCGGCTTTGGCCTCTACCTTGAGTAGACATTACTGGCTGTTGTTGACTTCCAAGAATAAATTCTTGTTGTTGCAAAGCCAAGTGACTGAGAATTTCTTCACCCCTTTTGGCGTTATCAACCAAAAATGCAAGGGTCTTAAAATCTCGGTCTTGGTTTGCCTTCACAGTTTCAACACTGTTGTGTGTTTCAATGGAAACGGGTTGTACGTTGTCCAGCTTGTTTGTTGTAACTGCGAGTTCAGCTTCAAGTTTGTTGATTCGGCTTTCTTGGTCTTAAATTTCTTTGATCTGTCTCAAGTGACGTTCGTTGTTAATCTTTTCAGCTGCTTCACGTTCCTTCTTCATGAGCTGAATCACTTCAAGTAAGCCTTTTGCCAATTCTCCTTTCAAAATTCTTTCTGCTTTGTCAATCTGGGTCTTCAAAATATTTTGATGCTCCATTAATTCCTTCAGATTGACTCATGTATCCGTGTGTTGTTGATCTAGCTTTTGGTTTTGTTCAACTAAGTTTTCTCCAATTGTTTGACAAACAACATCACTGGATTCGGCCACTTTGGCAAATAAGGATGAAAATATGCCATCATCTTGATCATTCATCTGCACAAAGTTTTGAGGGGATCCGAATGGACTTCTATTCGGATCTGTGAGAACAACTGTATCAATAAGTTGCATCCCTTCTTCTTCAGGTGATTCGACTTCTTGGTTTAGATCACCAACTTGTTCTTCTAGGACTTCTGTTCTCGTGTAATTGTCTGCAAATAATTCTTCATTTTCTAGAACAGGGTCCATGGTAGGCATGGTAGACTCGGTATGGTGCACCGGCAATACACTGGATAAATCCTCTGTGATTTGCAGTCTACTCTCAGTAGCAACTTCTATTGTAACTTCAACTGGTATATCTCTTCTTCTTTCTTCTGACACTTGTTCTCTTATTTCTTCTTGCACTGACACTTCTGCTTCATTGGATCCCACAAGTTGTTCATTGCACTCCAGATTCACATTAGTTGTTGTGGGGGTCAGATCAGATATTAATAAAGAAGCATCATGGACTTTCACAGGTATGTCCATATGATCTTCAATGCTTATGATTGGTACATCAATGAGTGCCGTCCCTTCAGTTCTTTCATCAAAAAATTTCATTATCCACAAGAGATGTGTTACCTGGATAATGATGTGTGTCATAAACTGACCTTTGCAGAGCTAACTGAGGTGAAATTTCATTTTGTCGTTCTTGTTCGGCTAAACGGTCTTGAGCCGTACTGCCTCCCTTTATTGGTGCTTTTCTTTTTTGTCTAGCTGCCTTCTCGTGTAGCTTCATGTGATAAACTTGATTTAAATCCATGTTGAGTGCATCTAGCATCACGTTCGTTCCGCACCATTCCAAGGAAAAATCTTCACTCCGTATCAAATCTGGGGTGATTTTTGACATGAAAGAATGATATCTTTCAAGTTTCCATTCTCTCCAAGTTTGCACCATTATCAATTCTTTCAACAGCTCCGGATCATCTTGAATGAGAGCTGAGTCAAAAACTATAGGTCCTGCACTTCCTTCGGCTGCAGATTGACTCGAGAGCCTTCTTTGTAGATCATTCGAAATTTGCACATCAACTCCTGCAAATTCCATTCTTGTAGTATCGCCAACTCCTTCGGCCAACAAGTTTGGTTCGGCATATTTGATCGGAACAACTGCCATAGCCGTACTGATGGCTTCTTGATCTCTTCCTGATCGATTGCTTGATCCCATTTGATTACTTGAGGTTGAGATTGCTTTGCTGTTTCTCGGTCTAGAACTCTGAGGTGTTTTTGAACTTGTAGAACTCCCACCTTCTTGTCCTCTTCTCTGGCTTGACCTTTTTCCAAAACTAGGACTGAATTTTCTGAAGAGAGCTCTGTAAATTCCAATATTTTTGTGTTTTCTCATCTGAATTGTCTTCTTCCTTAGCAGTTCTCCAATGATAAGACCATATCCAACATTTTGATAGAATCGGTCCACTACAGCGGGTTTCTTCATTGGTTTGGCAGCATGAACAAAAATAACCATCTTCCTGTAGATAAATTTTGCCCATTTGAATTTTATTCCTTTCATGATTCCGTCCATCAGGCACACTGTTGACGCGGTCAAATCTTCAGTACTTCCCAGTTTGTGTTCAAGAATCTTGTAAATCATGTCCACCAACATCTCGTATTCAAACTTCAATACATTCTTATGAGCGGATACATCAGAGAAAATTGGAGTCGTAGGACCACGAATCTCGTTCCAAAAATTTTGAACAACATAGCTGTGAGATTCTGGCATTATCTGAGATTCAGGAAAGTTGAAGCACTTGTGTATGTCATCTTCAGTGATCGGAACTTCTGATCCTCCAACTTTAGATTTAATCGAGTCCTTTTCAACGAATGCATGTAGATAAAATTCGGCTACATCTTCTTCAAAGGTTCCAAAGTAGTTGTAGGTGAAGAAATCAAACAGTCCACAGTCTTTTAAAGCTTGAAGAATTTTCTCGGCCGTGTCCTTGTTGGTAGAACCTAGTCTGAAAAACTCAGGATTGAGTACCATCCCATTCGTCACTTGTTGCGAGAGGGAAAAAATAGGATCAATTTGCTTTCTTCCAGATTGGGCCATGATGATCAGATCGATTGATCGAGGAGAGATAATTTGAGAGACAGTTTTCTGATATTCTGAAGGTCTTGAAAGAGTTTTTGAGATATAAGAGAGGGGTTTATATGAGGAGGATGACTCGAAGGGGTTTTTCGAATTTAAGAGAGAGAGATGGGACTTCTCAATTGTACCCTTTGGTTGAGGTTTGTCGATTGGGTGAGTTTAGGGTAGATGAGTCATCTAATAGATAGTGTTACGAGGTTAGAGAAAATGTCATCATGAGCAGACAATAGCATTTAATGCTCACACCTCTTTAGAAATACCCAATGCACGTAAGGTGTAGAGGGTGGAGATTTGAAGAGACGCTTAGGAAGGATTTGGGTTCTGATCTCCTTGAGATTTGTTTGTGGAGATCGATTAAGAGAGTAGATTTCTGACGGGCGAGTTGGGGGTGTCGATTGAGAGAGGGGGTAAATCTTGTTTGGAAAGATTTGATTTAGGAGAGGATTATGGGGGGAGGTTTAGAAAGGGTAGGAGTTTATGGGTGGAGGTTTGATGCCCAATTAAACTCTAATTTTCCTCCTTTATCTCCTGATTTCCTTCTCAAATTCGTGTACCAAAAACATAATAACACTCAAACATCTCGTTAGTAGCAAAAATTACTCCACAAATAATTAATCACACATACCAATTATACACGGTAATTTCCAATCAAAAATTAAACACATTTTGGAAAATTAACAAAATTAACATTCATATTCCAATTAACATTTAGAAACATCTTTATAATTGGCACACAAATCAGATTCCAAAATATTTTAGAAACTAACAAAAATATTAACTTCTAGATTTCTAAAACATTTTATTGTAAATTATATCACATGTACTGCATAGATACGAAACACATATACAATTAACACATTAAATCACATTTTGCACATAACACATATATATTATTAAACAAACATGGTAAATCATTTTTAGAGCAAATTGTTCATGCAAACAAGTTAGTTAATTTACAGAAACATGAACACATACTCAAGAAACTGATTAACACATTAAAACATGCAATTTTATACAAATCATCAAATAAATCACGAATTGCACATTTTATCAAATTAATTTGTATGGCATATGATCTCACGTTAAATAGTACATGCAAATACACAATTAAATTCCTAACACATATTGCAATTTTATCATATAACAATTTCGAATAAAAACATGCATATGAACACATAAAACAATTTATTTATATAGAACAATTTATTTTGAGCACAAGTATCAATTTAAATAGAGAGATTAAGTCCAGTGATACTTAGCTCATTTCGATCATTCCCAACTCGTGCCTTAAGGTAGAAAATTTCGTTTCGCGTAAAGGCTTCGTGAGAATATCAGCAACTTGGTTTTCCGTAGGGATATATTCGATCTTTAGATTTTTCTTTTCAACGTGATCCCTTATGAAGTGATGTCGAATGTCGATATGTTTGGTTCTTGAGTGAAGCACCGGATTGTGAGTGATAGAGATTGCACTAGTATTATCACAATAAATACTAACGTCATCACAATTAACTCCGTAATCCTTCAATTGTTGCTTCATCCACAAAATTTGCGCACAACAACTTCCTGCAGCAATATATTCGGCCTCGGCGGTACTAGTTGCGATGGAATTTTGCTTCTTGCTGAACCAAGAAACAAGCCTTCCCCCCAAGAACTGGCATGTCCCGGAAGTGCTTTTTCTATCTATTTTGCAACCTGCAAAATTCGCATCTGAAAAACCTGTTAGAGTAAAATCTGTACCTTTTGGATACCATAATCCAACATTGATTGTGCCTTTCAAATATCGTATGATCTTCTTTGTTGCGGTGAAGCGACTTTCTTTTGGATTTGCTTGGAATCTTGCACACACGCCCACAGCATAAGAAATGTCCGGCCTACTTGCAGTAAGATATAGAAGTGAACCAATCATTCCTCTATATTTTGTTTGATCGACATCCTTTCCATCTTCATCTTTGTCTAGCATTATTGATGTGCTCATTGGAATTTTGATCGATGATTTTCCATCAAGGCCAAACTTCTTTATCAAGTCGCGAGTGTACTTTGCTTGATTGATGAATACTCCTTCTTTCTGTTGTTTGACTTGTAAGCCCAAGAAGTAATTCAATTCACCCATCATGCTCATTTCGAATTTATTCTGCATAAGCTTCGAAAATTTCTCACACAAAGAATTGTTAGTGCTTCCAAAAATAATATCATCAACATATATTTGCACTAATAAAATATGATCACCATCTTGAATTCTAAATAGAGTTTTGTCAACAAGGCCTTTGGTGAATCCACAGCTTATTAAGAACATTGACAAAGTATCATACCAAGCTCTAGGTGCTTGTTTCAACCCATACAATGCCTTTTTAAGTTTGTAGACTTTATCACCTTCGCCTTTTACCTCAAAACCTGGGGGTTGTTCGACATAAAATTCTTTTCGAGTAGACCATTCAAGAATGCGCTTTTCACGTCCATTTGATAAACGGTGAAATCTTTGTGTGCGGCGTAGGCTAGGAAAATTCTGATTGCTTCGAGTCGGGCCACTGGTGCAAAAGTTTCATCAAAATCTATTCCTTCTTCTTGAGAGTATCCTTTTGCAACGAGCCTTGCTTTATTCCTAACAATCACGCCTTCTTCGTTTGCTTTGTTCCGGAAGACCCATTTGGTTCCTACAACATTGTGGTTTGCCGGTCTTGGAACAAGTTCCCAAACATCATTTCTTTTGAATTGATCGAGCTCCTCTTGCATAGCATTTATCCAATCCGGATCATTGAGAGCTTCGTCAACTTCTTTTGGTTCAATTTGAGATAGATAACACGTGAACAATGCTTCCATGGTAGATGATCTTGTTTTCACGCCTTCATGAATATTCCCAATAATTAATTCTGGAGGGTGATTTTTGAGCCATCTTAAATCTGGTTCAAATGGGTGCATGGTACTGGGTGGATCCATTTGTTGTGTACTGGGAGAGTTGGTTCGAATTTCCACATTTAATTCATTTTGTAATTGACCACCAACTTCACCAGTAACTTGATCACTAATTGGAACCCGTACTGCATCCTCATTATCACGTGAGGCATCACTCCCAAAATTATTATTAAAAGAATTTCCAACTTCTTCTAGATGAGGGATGGGATTTTCTAGAGAATTAATTTCCAACTCATCCATTCCCATGTGTATGGATTCTTCAACCACCATTGATCTTTTATTCAAAACTCTGAATGCCTTGCTGGTAGCTGAATATCCTAGAAAAATTCCTTCATCTGCACGCTCATCAAAAGCTTTTAGATGCAATTTATCATTAATATGAATAAAACATTTGCATCCAAAAATATGAAAATAACCAATATTTGTTTTTCTCCCTTTATATAGCTCATATGGCGTCTTCTTGTACTGCTTATGGATCATGCTTCGATTTTGCGTGTAACAAGCAGTGTTGATAGCTTCCGCCCAATATCGTTTCGGGAGACCGGCAGCACTAATCATCACTCGTGCGGCTTCTTTGAGCGTCCGGTTTCTTCTTTCGGCAACACCGTTTTGTTGCGGTGTTCTTGCGGCAGATAATTGATGAGAAATTCCATGTGAATTGCAAAAAGCTTGTATAACTCCATTCACGAACTCTGTTCCGCGATCCGTTCGTATTTTTGATATTTGCAATTCTTTCTCATTTTGTAGTTGCTTCAACAGCTTCGGTAGAACTTGCTCAACTTCATTTTTCTTCTTGAGAAACATGGTCCAAGTGTACCTGGAAAAATCATCAGCAACAACGAGAGTGTATTTCTTACCACTTACACTTATTGGATCAACCGGTCCAAATAAGTCCATATGTAGTAAGCTTAGCGGTCTTGACGTTGACTCGTGTGTCTTTGATTTGAATGATGATTTGATTTGCTTTCCACGTTGGCATGCATCACACACTTGGTCCTTCTTGAATATGATATCTGGCAAGCCTTCTACTAGATTTTTCTTTGCAAGCTGATTGATAGTCTTGAAGTTTAAGTGGTTGAGCTTTCTGTGCCATTCCCAATTAGCTTCATTTGAATTTCTGGCCATTAAGCACACTGAATCTTTGCTTGTGCTCCAATCAACAACATACATATTCTTTCGTCTTTTTCCAGAAAGAACAATCTCATTTGTGAGCTCATTTTTGATTAGGCAATTATCTTTAGAAAATTCTACAAGATAGCCCTTATCACAAAATTGACTAGTGCTCAACAAATAAAATTTTAATCCTTCAACGAAAGAAACATCTTCAATCTTCAAACCATTTTTCTTGATCGTGCCAACTCCTTTTGTAATTCCATAATTTTGATTTCCTCCGAATATAATCCATCGATTTTTTTGAAATTCACTAGATATGATTTATTTCTAGTCATGTGGCGTGAGCAACCACTATCGATGTACCAAACATCCTGCAAAAAAGATTAATTAACTTTAGGTACCCATACTTGCTTGGGTCCTTTACTGTTAGTGATTTTTGGTAACCAAACCCACCTTGATCTTATTGAATTAAGATGAGGCGATTTGTAACCATTAGAGACACGATAATCATAACTCACATTAGAAAATATTTTTGGCGCCGGGTTTTGAAAATTATTTTTATATTTTGGCACCTGGGAAGAGAATGGTTGCTTTGGTCTATAAAAAGTATTACATCTATTGCACAACCAATCTTTTTGAGTGGGATGAAATTTCCCAACTTTATTTCTAGAAAAGCTTCCCTCTTTTCTATGAAATCTTTTTGCACTTGACTCTTTGGCATATCTTTGCTTGATGAATTTTTGTTGTTTTGCCGTATCATAGAATTGTTTCGGCCTTTCAACTTTCAACTTTGCATTTGTTTGATAGCTAAGTCCTTGTCTCATCATGCTATTCTGACTTTTAACAAATTTTACCACTTGAACTTTATTATTTAAAGTAGTAGTAGAATTAGTCAGATTTTAAGGGGTTTGAGAACATGTGGAGTCATAACCAATTCCGGTTCTATCTCCTGATGGCTTTTGCATGCTCACCATTTTATCTATAATTTTAAACGAATTAGTGAACGTAGCAATAGTAGCTCTAAGAGTATGATCTCTAACCTCTCTAGCTTTACACTCTTCTTGAAGATGAATATTTTCATTCTTCAATTTACTCACTTCAAGTAAAGCATCTTGCAATTTTTTATTCATTTCTTCTTTTTCAAGAATTAGAATATTATTGCGCTCCTTGAGTTGAGGATGAGTGAGCATAATCTCTTGACATTCTCGCATTAGATTGTCAATAGATTCATGAGAAAAAGAAGAATTAACAGAATTGAAAGAATTAGATGTTACCTCTTCTTCCTCTGCTTCAAGAGCCATAAGACAATCTTCACTTGTACTCAACTCAATTGACTTGCATATTAGCGCCGTATCATCATCCGAACATGAACTTTCATCGCTTGATGATGAATCCTCCGAATCATCACTTTCGTTTGGTTCGTTGCTAACGAGAGCTTTTCTTTTGTCGCGCTTGAACCTTTTGCTTTCGGATTTGTTCAGCGTAGATTCAACATTTTTGCCTTGATACTTGCTAACGATCGGATACGGACAATTTATTTTAAAATGTCCGGGTTTGCGGCAATTGTAACATAAATCCTTATTTTCTTCGACTTTTTCTTCTTGTGTTATGCGAGAGATGAATTTTCCACCAGCAGAATTTTTGTTGTCTCATTTTCGCATAAACCTTTTAAATCTTTTCCCAAAAAGAGAAAATTGTTCGTCAGTCATAAAATCAACATTATTTTCTACTGACCTAGAGGTTGACGGTTGTTCGGCCATTAGAGCAGAATTTCGAGCTTCATGTACATCATCATCTTTGGCCTTCATTTTGAACTCATATGCCTTTAGATCACTAAATAATTTGTCTGTAGACAACATTCTTAGATCTCGGTGATTGCGCATAGCTGTAACCTTCATTTCCCCTGCAGATGGTAAGCCTCGTAGAATTTTGAGATTAATTTCTTTTTGGCTAATATTTTTGCCAAGATCACTAATCTCTCCAAGAACTTTGATCATTCGAGCTTCCATGTCTGCAACACTTTCATTTGAGAGCATTTTGAAATCTTCAAACTTCTTCATGGCGATTGTGAGCTTATTGTCTTTTTCTTGTTCATCTCCTTCGCCAATCTTGATGAGAGTTTCCCATATTTCTTTGGCAGTGGCACACTTTCGGATCTTCGGAAATATTGTATCATCAACGGCTTTGAATAGAATATCCTTGGCAATATTGTCAAGATTATTCCGCGTTCTATCGTCCGATGTCCATTCCGGTTTTGGCTTTTGTACGTACTGTGGAGCATCCGGGGATATAACAAACGCCGTATTGATTTTTAATATTTCTATAGGGCCAGTGGAAATAACTTCCCACATTTCACCATGTAAGGCCGATAAGTGTACCTGCATACGAACTTTCCAATCATCAAATTTATCAAGTGAGAATAATAGATTTTGAGCTAAATCTTTCTTCATCATCATCATGAGAGATATGAAAGATTAATCCAATTCACACACTTTGTAGAATGGATCAGCCTAGCAGTCAAAAACAGTTAACCCGGTTAGGCAACGTGTTTTAATACCAAAGGTTGGTATAAACTGACTCAAATAGGCTACAGGCTCTGATACCAATTGTTGGTCCCAAAAGAGGTAAGGTGAAAGTCTAGGGGGGGGGGGGGGTGAATAGACTTTCAAACTTTTTTCGCACAGCACAACAATTGCTAAGCCAGAGATAAACCAAAACTCTTAACTAGATTGTTAGAGTATCGTGCACAGCGGAAATAAATAAACATAAAGTGTGTATGAGATTGTGTGAGCAGTATATCTCGTGTAGAGCGAATATGTAAAGAGTGGTAAGTAAAGAAAGCAGTAAAGAACACAAGACAATTATAGTGGTTCGCGAGGTGGTGTAATCCTCCTACTCCACTTGCTCTTATCTCCAAGAGCAATTCACTATATCTACCACTCCTTGGTTCCAAGATACAATGAATTTCTGTGATCTAGTGCTTTGATCACAAAGCCCGCACTAATCACGCCCAGTGACACCACACTGCTGCTTCGGGTTTCACGTCGCCGCGCTACTATCCCAGGATTTCACGACTCTGCGTTACTTTCCCCCGTCTTCCACACTCCGGTAGAAACGTATCCCGTGATCTGGTGCTTTGATCACCAAGCCCACACCAATCACGCCCAGTGCCTCCGACACTGCTGCTTCGGATCTCACAGCTCCGTGTGACAATCCAGGATTTCACAGCTCCGTGCTACTTTCCTCCCTTCTCTTGTTTTGCTCCAAAACCAGTGTTGTCTTGCTTCCAACTTCTGAGACTCTGTAGATGATCTTCAATGATGCGCAGGTCTCTTTGATGAAGATAAACACTCTGGAATGATTTCTCTTGATAGCTCTGAGTGTTTTCTCTCTTTGAATATATCAAGTAAAGCACTTGATATTTTTGCTCTGCTTTGCTCTGTTTAAGAACTCTCAGAATATTTTTCTCTTGAAGCTCTCTGAGTTCTTTTTCTTTTCTCACTTCTCACTTGAAGATTTTTGGTATGCTCTGTACCAAATGAGATTTTTGCTCTATGCTCTTTCAAGCTTAATTGCTCTATTCGATCTCCTTGATGAGATTCGAATTTTCTGCTCTCTTGTTCGTGAGTTCTCAACTGCACTATTATTTCCCCATCTTCAAGTCTTCATATATTCATCATTTTGTAGCTGGTAATGAGAATCCGTCCGTTGGAAAGAGACACTCTCATTTTTGAAATCTTGTATCTTTTTGTCAGAGATCTTATCTTATCTTCTGCAAAGATGTCAGAAAGGATAAGCTAGCCGTTGTTAGAGCTTCATCTCCATGTAAATGGGTTCCCAAACTTCATCTGATATTTCCTCTGGTTTTACGTTGAGTGGGAGTATCTGGGTGTAGAACGGCTTCTCTGATTATCTCTGAAGTGGTTCTTGTATCTTTGGGATTTAAAAAATATTCATCAATTTAATCCCATACTAGTTAAAACTAGTATTTTTCCTTGTGAGAATATTTTTACTGTAATTTCATCTTCATCTTCTTCATTCTCACGTCTGGGTGTTCTCAGACTTCAAACTGGCTTTGAACTTCCACCCAATTTGAATTTCTCCTTTGTAATTGACACCCAATTTCAATTGGCTTGTAATTGGCACCCAATTTGAATTTCTCCATTGTAATTGGCTCCCAATTGACTTTGGCTTGCAATTGGCTCCCAAACTGCTCCTGGTGCTTTCAATTGCTTCCCAATTTGAATTGTTGACTTTGACTTCGAAATTGGCTCCCAGACTTCTCTTGGTATTTAATTTCATATCAATTCAATTTGATCTCCATGTCTTCTTTGAATCGGTCCCCAACTTGAAATTGCATCCCATACTACAACCTCAATTGGCTCCCAATTTCAATTCTACATTGGCTCCCATCTTGAATTGATTCCCATGTGAAACTTCTCCTGGTATTGAATTTCATATCAATTCAATTTGATCTCCATGTCTTCTTTGAATCGGTCCCCAACTTGAAATTGCATCCCATACTATAACCTCAATTGGCTCCCGCTCCCAATTTCAATTCTACATTGGCTCTGAGCCAATTTCAATTCTACATTGGCTCTGAGCCAATTTCAATTCTACATTGGCTCTGAGCCAATTTCAATTCTACATTGGCTCCCATCTTGAATTGATTCTCATGTGAAACTTGCTCCCAATTTCAATTGCTATGAAATCGGCTCCCAATTCCTTTGAATTGGCTCCCAAGTGCAATTGCATCTCAATTGCCACCCAAGTGAAATTGCTTCCCAATTTCCACTTGTAATCGGCGCCCAAAGCAATTCCTTCCACTTGTAATCGGCGCCCAAAGCTTAAACTAGCGCCCAACTCCATCAGATTAATTTAATTTGGCTTCTCAAATTTTACCTTGTAAAATTGTTGTTGGTGAGTTTTAAACCTGAGCCATTTCGCATAATATATTAAGCATCATCCATTTCGTCCGTACAACTTTTGATTAAATCTCTAATCACATTTTATGTACTCCTTTCTTTCCATAGATGCTTGATCTCCAAGTCAATTTCATGCATTCTTCCAATACTAATTTTCTTCACGAAAATTCTTCTGGGATATCTTCTTTGAGTAGCATTGACGTGATTTCATATCATTCATCTTCTTCTTCAATTTGTCATTTTCTCCAGACAAATTCTTGATTTTAGGCTTTATATCTTCTTCTTCTATTTTCATGCATCTTCCTCTGTTTTTCTTGTAACACCCCCCCAAAAACAAGACTACTTAAAACGAGTCTTAACACCTGCAGATCAAGCACAAAACTAGCACAACGGAAGATAAAAAGATAACTGGATAAAAAGGAATCCAAAACGGGGTGTTATGCCACGTATACACACTAGATATACGCTACGCATGCCAAAACACCACACCACAAGCCTCCGTGACTACACACGTCACGAGAGAAGAGAACTCACCACAACAACGACTTCACAAGCCCTCGTGACATCACCCATCACGAGTTGATATGCCTTCCATATGCCCTGTTCCAACCTTATGGCTACCCCCAACCTTGCACCTTCGGTGCCAACCATTACCTCCAGAAAGCCCCTGTACAGCCAAGTCCAACCTTATTCCTCCGGGACCGTCGTCCCCCACCTATAACCACCAACGAAAACCCACCACTTCACGGCAACACATGCCCAGATAACACAATGTTATCCCCCAAACACGTGGACTCAGCCACAACTCCATGAAATCACGTCACGGCCACCACGAGGACCGCTGCAATACCTTGGTGACTAGCGTCCCATACCACTAATCGTGCAATCCAGGTAAAGCCACACACGCACCACCACTCACGCGAAACAAGCAACGGATTGCAACAGAGGTACGAAACATACTCAAATAAGAGACAGGTCACCACCCATCGACAACAACGGCGCTAGCATTAGGATAATAACTACCAAGCTCAACAACGAGGAAACTCAAGATAGTTTCGAGGAACACACAAGACGCCACACGGTTCAACGAAACACAATGTTGAACACTTAGCACGATACACAACACCAAAGATCCTACATGGATACCTACCAAAAGCTCTAGACCTACGAAACATCAAGAAGACGCTCAAATAGTTCCACAAAAGAACAACGGAAGGCCAAAAGATCAAAGACCAAGACAAACGAAACCCGGGGAACAAATCCCACTCCAACATCACTGTGTTCCCCGCGGGTGGACGCACGGGTAGTGCCCCTCCCGTGGTCCCGCCCGCGAGTACAACACCCACAAGGCATACGTTCCTGCGGGTAGGCCGGCGGGTGGTGCCCCGCCCGCCGTTCCGCGCGCGGGTACGTCCCTGTACCACAACAAATCCCTTCGGGGATTTTCTCCTCCAAACACAAATTCAAGTCCAAAACATGCCAAATCTCACCAAGCACAACAAAATGACTTGAACCAAGGAAAATGCCAAGCAAAGGCACAAAGAAACCTAAACACAAGCTCTAGATATGCAATATCACAAGATAAATGCATAAACTCTCACATTTCATATCAAAGAACAAGTAGAAGCCAAGAAATTATATATAGGTAAGCAAAATAGGTTTTGTAGTGCATGGGTTACCTCTTGAAGACCAAAAGACTCTTCTTACACCACAACAAGCTCTCCAATAAGCTCACTAGCCAAACCCACTTCAAGATCAAACCAAAAGATCATAAAGATCCAACCTTTAAGAAAAAGACAACTAAGATGGAACCAAAAAGACTAGACAAGCTTAGATCTTACCCTTGTAGATGCCAAAATAGAGGAAAGATTGAATCTTGGAAGCAATCTTGACAAAGGCTTCTTTTGGCTTGAAGAACAAGCTACTCTTGTTTTCTAGAGAGAAGGTAGAGATATTTTCTAGGAAGTGTAAGGGAATGAAATGAAGAAGTCTTCTAGGTTTAGGTTACAAAACTAGCTCTTGGTGAAAAGACAAGGATACCCTTACCAACTCTTAGAAAGTGTAAGGAACAAGGGAACTCCTCTCAAAGCACAAGGTACAACACCACTTAAAGATTGTCTAGTCAAATACTAGTCCTTGAGTATCAAAAGTCAGGATTTTAGGAATCAATTCCTCAAAAGAAATAAAATTAATTACTCAATTAATGCATGGTTTGGAGTGTGGATTTTTGGGGTGTCACATTTCTCTTTTCCAATTTAAATAATTTCCCGATCACGGTCTAAGACTCTACTAGACTTATAAACAAAATTGCGGGATCTACAAATACAAATTTGGCATATCAAAACCATTACACTTTATTCCTAACACGAACCACTATAAAAATCTCTCTGTCCATCTCTCTTTACTTATTGCATTTTATTTCGTGCTTTGCATATCATATCATATCATATCGACCAAACGCTAAGTTTTACTAACACGAAAGGGTGCAAAGAATAATTAAAACAAGAATGCTATCTCCGCGCGTGTATCTCCGAAAGGAGATCATTCGAAAAGAATCGATTAGAGTCTATTCACCCGCTCTCTAGACTCTTTCTGACCCTACCGGGACCAATAAGTGGTATCAGAGTGGTTGCCTTGTACGGTAAACGTTTTGCGTTACTGCCTGGTAGATCCCTTTTTGCAAAACTTGCATAAGTTAAATTTTTGTTCTTTGCACATATTTTCTGAAAGAAATGAAAAGAGAGCATTCTAACCGTTCTAGGCCTCTTGCCTTTAATGTCTCAAAGTTTGATGACTGGAAAGTAAGAATGCAGGGACATCTCTTGGCTATTCATGATGAAATGTGGGATGTGATAAGCACTGGTCCTATTGTCGTGATGATGGTAAACACTCAGGTAGCGGCTCAAGGAGCAGATCCAGGGGCCTTGATACCCAAGCCAAAATCGCAACTCACTTCAGATGAAAAAACCAGGGCAAACCTCGATAATGTTGCTCGAGACATCCTCAACAAGTCCCTAGATGGGTTACTGTGATTTCTTCTAAGGCTTTGAGTGAAGAGGCAAATGGAATGAATCAGGAGAAACAAGGAGAATACGTTCTATTTATATGGGTTCAAAACCCTAGGTAGGTGACCAGTGGTTGGTGGGGGGTAATGTAGTAATTTTCATAAGTTAGAAAATGAATCAGGAAAGAATCTTGGATGACTAGTGGTCCACCATGCTCCATGGACCAAGGGCTAGAATTGCTATTTTAAATACTTTGGGGTTGAAAAGAAATTTTCTCAAAAAGTTTTCTAGATAAACACTTGTTTAAAGCTTCTTTGAATTCTCCCGGTTTCACTTAGATTGATTTCTCGATTTAAAACTTGGTACGTGAAGTACCCAAAAATTTAGAATCTTGGAATGAAATAAGTTTTGGTGTTGAATTAATTTAAAATGTGTTCAAAATAAATTATTCAAACACCAATTTATCGCAAAATTTTTAATGGAGTGAAAATGACTATTTTGGAATTTCTTAAAATTGGATTTATAAAATTAAATTTTGGGTTGTTACACTCTATCCCCCTTAAAAGAAGTTTCGTCCCGAAACTTAGAAGGAACATATGGATTTTCTCAAAACAGAAGCTTTCGAAAAGATGGTAAGAATTTCAAGGATTGGTTTAGGAGTTCTCTTGGAATACTAAGAAGAAATGGAATCTCTGTATTCCAAACAAGCATCGAATCAACTAAGGCGCTAAGCCTAATTTAACTACTAGAATTCACCAACCCAAAGTTTCTTTGTTACTTCTCTTATTCTTATCGTTCTTATCACTTCTTCAATATCAACACTAATTTCCTTTCTTTCAACTCTCTCACAACTTGTCATTTCCAAGTTCACATACCCTAACTTGCTCTTTTCTTACTTAATTCCATTCTTGGTTCCTCGCCTTTCATAAGACACGCTACTTACTTAACACTTTTCTCCTCACCTTCCTACACCTCACAAGTTCAAAGTCATTATCAAACATCTTTAAACTTCATTTCTTTCAGAGTTCACGACCCCAAGTTCATATCTTCCTTAACTTATTAAATATAGAAGAAACTGTTTTGCTAATGAATAACCCCCCGTTCTTTAAGTCTCAATTCTCTATGTTTCTAATTCAACTCTTATTCCTTGGATTCAACCTTTAAAGATCTCTTCACTATCAATCCAAAAGCATAACAGTCACACATGGTTGAAATTCCAAAATCAACTATGTTACTTAAGCAGGTATGGCGTCCACTAGGAGTGTACCTGTCTCCACACCAACAATCTTCTCTTGAGCCCTCTTCATCAGCTGATTACAGCGACCACCATCTTGGCCTTGAATTTCCTTCCTACTGCTCTTGTTCTTGATACTATCGTGGTTGACCCCTTTGTCCACCCTTGTCACTCTTGTTCCCAGACTGGTCACTATAAGATCTGTTCTTCAGCTGACGTCCACTCTCACCAGGTCCTTGACTTGAGGCGTTCCCTTTCTGATTTGTGTAGCACTCATAGGCTCGATGTCCAACTCTTCCACGTTTGAAGCACCTTATTGGGTTCCCACTACAGTTGGTTCTTGGGTGATCCTTCCCGCACTTCTTGCAAAGATAGTGTCTCCCTTCAATCTTGTTCTTCCTTGCTGCACTTGGGTCTTGACTTGTGCTATCCTTCTTGTCCACCGTGCCATGGTTCCTTTGAAAGCTCTTGACTTGATCATAATGGCTAAGTCTTGACTTCTTCTCTACTTGCTTCACGTGTTCGCTAGCTTTTCTCTTGCTTTGACTGTGCGTGCTTCCTTGGACTTGATGTGCCTCGACGACGGGGAGATCCACTCCATGAATGCTCCGGATCCAGACGTTGCTTCTTGGCGCCATTACGATGCTACAAGAACTACACTTAATCGCTAACGCTTATCTCATTTTAACACTTTACACATAGTAAAAGCACACCAACAGGATGCAAACATAACTCTTATACTTATCACATTAACAACTTTCACAAAACTTTTAAATTTTTTCAACCTTTAACTTCCAACTTTTCAAAGGTAGCAACAAGGCTATACGAGGCAACTGTTGAACCAACAAACTTGAATTCACCAGATAGGTGTACACTGGATTTGAATGAAATTGATTCCTCAGAAGAAGAAAGTAAGATGTTTCTAAACTTGAAACTCAAGAGCACTAAGGGTTACAACCCAAGTTCAGCTTATCAAAGCCAAGATTTTCCAAGTTTCAACAAAGTCTTGTGAAACAAAAGCTGTAGTTCGGATTCCAAGAGAAGGGCACAACAAAGAATAATCTCAATGAAATAACTTAATACTAACGGATTCCAAATAAAGATGGAATAAGGATCTCATCTCAAGCAATAGATCAACACTAGTGGGTTCCAAATGGAGATATAAAAGAAAGTTGATCTCGAATCAATAGCTCAAAAGCCCAATAACAAGGAAAGAATACCACAATGGACGATCTCAAGACAATAGCAACAGGATCTGAGAGTACAAAAAGGACACATAGTCAATAAAATAACTCTTCAAGGACACAACACTTTCAAGAATACTTATCAAATATAAGCTCATAGGAATGATTCAGCAAATACGGATTCCAATTGCATAACAACAACAGTTAGATCTTTAGTCAATAACTCAATGGATTCCAACAATATGAATTCAAGGATAATAAGCTGAAGTCAAATACAATGAGATTCCAAGAATAAGGCATTCAACAAGATCATACTAGCTTCAAGATTCAATTATACTAGCATTGCATGTCAATGAAAGTTCACAAGAATACTTAGAAAGAACTTATAAGAATTCTAGTTACAGATTCAACAATAAATCGTGGAATGTCAAGAATAGACATTAGCAATAATTCAAGGCTCAACTCAAACAAAACAACTTCTCATACTCAACTCTAGACATTAGATAGCTTCGATAGACATCGAAAGCAAACTGAAAGTAGTCAAAATGACTCAGGGATCAATAACAAGTTACGAGAAAATTTCCCGAAAGCATAAACTCAAACTCGATGATACAATTTCAAGGATTATCATGCCATCAACAACAAAGAACTTAGAATGGAAGATTGGCACAAGGAACACAACGAGATACTTAAGAATTAACTGCTTTTAACTTTCCTTTTCTTAAAGCAAGGTAAGCAACATATAAGCCACATAAACAAGAAACAAGTATAAGCTTTTATACTTTCCATATTAGCAACTTTTACAAAACTTCTATTTTCAAACATTAACTTTCAAAGTCTCACTTTTAACTTTCACTTCAACTTCTCACTTAAAACTTCTCTGCTTTTCTTTCAAACCCTTGGTTTTTCTCTTTCAACTTCTCACTTTACCTCTCTACTTTGCTCAAAACAGATAACAAAAGCATAACAAGCACATTGGTAAATCACATAAGCAATTAACAACAAGGAAAGGAAAACTCACAACCTCACCACGCCTTTATTTGTTACTTAGAGCTTTCTTATTACCAATTCTCACACTTAACCACTGAACTTGAAACTTTCTCTTCTTAATTCATCACTTAGGGCTCTCTCCCTAATCTTATCCTTCCTAGGATCTCACTTACAGTTCTCATCTTAACTTGTCCTTCCTTAAGGTTTCAACTTAGAGGTCTTTCCTTAACTTGTTCTTCCTAGGACTTTCACTTAGAGTCTCTATACTCAACCTTAAGAGTCAAACTTTCTAAGTCTCCCGCGGTTCGTAACGCTCTAATACCAATTTCTAACACCCCACTTTTCTATCTCTTAATCACAAATCTAAACCACAATTATCATAAACTAAGCAGCGGAATTAATAACTTAAAAGATAACTAGTGGGAATGTCACCGCCACAACCACCACTCCGTGGTGATTGCATAGGCTAAGGGGTAGAACTAGAAATAACAATAAATATGTAACATCCATAATAAATACTGAAATCATAAGGGGGAAAAAGTCACCCCAAAAGTATACATCATCATCGTCTATACTCATCATAAGTCTAAAACTTAAATGACAAAGTCATCAACATAACATAAGAGTTTAGACATCTCAAGCTACAAGACTAATCTAACTCGATCACTTCTCATTGCTGGGCCCACCAGAAAGGGATTTTGCAAGCAACACATAGACAGATAGGAAAACACCCGTTAGCACAAAGCTAAATATAACCACACTCAACCCTGTAAAGTATTATAACATATACTTTGAAAACATTTGATTTCTCTTGTAATCAACAAACTCATCTCAAAAACATCTTTAGATCTATCATATACTTTCTAGATGTTTGCAGCCTATAATATCAATAAACATGCTTCAACAATATATGACTTTACAATCTAGATACTTAAACAGGAATACTTCACAATAAACTTAACAAGCAACTCATGCTTACAAGTAGTAACATGCTAATAAACCATACAATAGGTATTCTCATGCTGTCCACTTCTCATCACATGAACTGAATATACAAGGCTTCAAATATAATTATTCGATCATGCTAGATGTACAATCTTAAATCAACATTTTCATTACACAATCACATACAACATTCTACTCAAATGCAATCTTGTGCAATACTATAATCACATGCAATCTCGTGCAATACTATGCTCATACTCATATGCAATCTCGTGCAATACTATAGTCATACTCATATGCAATATTGTGCAATACTATAATCACATGCAATCTCGTGCAATATTATGCTCATACTCATATGCAATCTTGTGCAATACTATAATCATACTCATATGCAATCTTGTGCAATACTATAATCATATGCAATCTCGTGCAATACTATGCTCATACTCATATGCAATCTTGTGCAATACTATAATCATACTCATATGCAATCTTGTGCAATACTATAATCATACACATATGCAATCTTGTGCAATACTATAATCATACTCATATGCAATCTCGTGCAATACTATACTCATATAAACTCGTTGTAAAAAAAATAGAGTATGTTCTGTGGAGGTCTCTTTAAGTCATAAATTACTTGCTTTCTTTTCTCTTGAGTCTCTCTTGACTCACTTTCTTTTCTCTTGAGTCTCTATTGACTCACTTTCTTTTCTCTTGAGTCTCTATTGACTCACTTTCTGTTCTCTTGAGTCTCTATTGACTCACTTTCTTTTCTTCTCGCTCGTAGACGGCTCAGGGTTTCACCGAAGCGTGAATTGCCCCATTGGGAACGGCGTAAATCCGTCCAAATATCTCCTACCGTCTATGGAACCAATCTCGTGGTTCTCGCGCTGTGGAATCAGTTATCGAACTTTTAGTGTGCACACCCCCTAACTAGGATTCCAAGCCTGGTGGGCAGTTTCCAACCTCGTAACGTGGGAATACGCCGCGTTACATATACTGGGACCGCAATGTCCATAAATATCTCCCGAGAGGACATAGTCCAAACGGTATCCTCCAAAACCTCAACGATATACATAATACATAGATATATCTCTCATGCATCAATCTCATGCATGCAACAACTCTACTATTTCTCAATGCATCAAAGAATGATATATCACACGCTTATGGCTTTTTGAAACTAATACTTGGGCTCACGTTGGCCCCTTATGCATTTTCCAAATATGACATATGTTTGATGCTAAATACTCTATAATATGTTTCTAGACCATGTAAATAAACCATAAAATACTCAAGAAAATAATATCATGCTCGGTTTGCAACATAGCAAAATCTATACATTTCTATCAACAAAATATGCTTCATTTCTCATTGATCAAATATCATAAATTAGTCATGCTTGCATAATAAATCATATTCTCAAAGGAATCATACTTCTCTTCACCATAAAAATAACATCAGGCTACAAAGCCAAGCATTTCTCGTATACAGAGAACTAAGCAAATATGCACCGTGTAGTAATTTCCTCAAAAATTTCATCATAACATACTCATTCTTGATCCAAATTCAACGAAATCAAAGACAAAACGTGCGTCGAGATGATCCCGAGGTACCGAGCCACAAGGGCCCGTAACACTTGGCCTGAAATGACACGTAACTGAGCCACAAGGGCCCGGCCACTGCACAAATTCTTCCCAGATCAATACTCAAGGACCTGGAGCGGGACTCCTCGTGAGCCGCCCCATATGCCCCGTTACAATACCGGACTAGGCGGCGGCGCTCTTCTAGGGCCGTGCCCTAGTCCCGTGTAGTTACGGCTCTAGCCGGCGGCCCTCCTGATGGGCCGCGACTAGGGCCGCTGGTCTGATCTGGGGCACCCTGTGTGTGCACCAGATGGCATTTTAATCTGCAATTTAAAACCAAACAAGTCCAAAACATTCTCAACAACTCACAGACAAATTGCAACACCCCCCCCCCCCCCAAAACAAGACTACTTAAAACGAGTCTTAACACCTGCAGATCAAGCACAAAACTAGCACAGCGGAAGATAAAAAGATAACTAGATAAAAGGAATCCAAAACGGGGTGTTATGCCACGTATACCACACTAGGTATACGCTACGGCGACAATCTGCAAGTGTAACACTATCCCAAAAACAACCAAACTAGAACAATCTAAAGACATTGGCACACAGGCCTCAACAACTCTGTCTAAAGATACAGGTGCTAAGCTACCGGCTCTAGACATCGCGCTCGGCTCCGCATCACCTGAAAGATACAAAGATAAACATCAGGGCGACGCCCGGTCAGCGAAAGATGCTGGTAACCCACCAATACCGTTAAGTATCATAAATAGATAGATATATAATATGAAAACCATTTTCGAAACGGAATACATATATATAAGTCAAAACCAAGATCAAAAGACAACACAAGACTCACCACTCACAAGGACAAAACCGAGAACACATCCCAAACCACAAAGGTTAACCACACACAAGGATAAAGACTCACCCAACGGCAACACATACCAAAACACCACAACAGAAGCCTCCGTGACTACACACATCACGAGAGAAGAGAACTCACCAAAACAACGGCTTTACAAGCCCTTGTGACATCACCCATCACGAGTTGATATGCCTTCCTTATGCCCTGTTCCAACCTTATGGCTACCCCCAACCTTGTACCTTCGGTGCCAACCATTACCTCCAGAAAGCCCCTGTACAGCCAAGTCTAACCTTATTCCTCCGAGACCGTCGTCCCCCACCTATGTAACACCCCTAATTTTCAAGACATTTAAAACTTAATAATAAAGGTAACATCTCATTAAATCCCAAAGCGTAACATAAGTGTACGGGGTGCTATGCCACACCTGGGCTAGAGAACCCAGGTGCACAGGCTGTCTAACTACTATCCTCTGAAATATAAATGCATAATATGGCACGCAGGCCGAAAGGGAAAACTATACTACTTCTACGCTCCAGTTCTAGCGCGCTCCGGTGCTTTAATCCTCTGTGCCTGAAAGCCAAATATATCTGTTCAGCGAGAGATGCTGGTAACCCACTCCAACGCGTTGAGATACAATACATATAGCAATATATATATAGATATACAAAAACCATTTTGAGCATGAGAATATATCCTACGAACTCTAGCTTTAAAACCGGGAATGACTCGACAGATAAGGCCAGATGCCAGCAACAGTTATAACGAGCATATGCAGTCCACAACAGATAAGGCAGATAAGGCAAAGCATAACAATAATCATAACCCAACATGAACAATCCCCAATATAAATCCCATAGTCACATTCCCCAAGGCACTCCTAATCACAACTCGTCCATATCACAACACATGACACACTTTGTTGGCGCCACAGGACCAATCGCATGCCCATACATGAGGGTCAGCGCATATAGCTCTGACACGGCCCCGCAACACCCTGACACGGAGGGGTCGATCGCAACCGACCGATGAACCGCAGCTCATCATAGTGTTTGATCGCAACCAAACAGTGGACCGCAGCCCAAGAGAGTGTTATCTGACTGTAGCCAGGAATTCCCATCTGACTACAGCCAGCCTCTGAACCGCAGCTCAGGAAAGATGTCACCTGATTGCAGCCAGGAATTCCCATCTGACTACAACCAGCTTCTGGACCGCAGCCCAGGATACCGTCTTCCGACTATAGCCAGGAATTCCCATCTGACTGTAGCCGGCTTCTGAACCGCAGCTCAGGATAACCAACCCGATCGCAACCGAATTGGGGCAACACGCACACATAACACATAACAAGCACATGCAGCCCACGGGGTCCGTTGGGACACCACGGGGATCGGGGAAACATCAAACGGGGAAGCCGGGGTCCCGAGGGGGGAAGGTTCCAGCGGGTAGCCGGTGGGTGGGGGTCACCCGCCGGCTGCCCGCCGGACAATACTGTTCCGGGCAGCGGGTCGCCGGCGGGCAGCTGCCCGCCCGCCTGCTGCCCGCTGCCGGAACAGTGTTCTCGGCCGTGGGTAGGTGGCGGGTCCCCTACCCCCCACCTACCCCCCACTGACTCTTTCATCAAGTTTTCGTCCCGGGAACCGTTGTGGAACCCGAAACCATGCTTAGACACTTTTCAACGTAATTAACGACAACACATAGACAATTAACGGATCAAATACGATAAACGAACGGCACATAACCTATCATGCTTTTCTAATCATAATCCACACCCAAACATGTGATTTCCCCACCCGATAATCCAAGAATAATAACATACGATACAACCTAGGGTTCTAATCACTTTTATATCACAAGAATACGATTCATCTTCTAATTGCAAGATTCGGTAAGAATAACACATAAACATCGAGGATGCCAATTAATCACCAAGAACATCATAATCATCAAGAACAACACATAATCATCAAAATCCCAATTAATCATCAAGAACATCATAATTATCAAGAAACTCCCAATATCAAGATTATCAAGATTCCCCATGGAATCATCAAATCAACATCAATAATAATTACCATGATTTCGCCATTCACAATAATATGGGGGAAACCCTAAGGGGAAATCATAGCTATGAAAATAGGTTTTGTTGAGACATGGGTTACCTCTTAGCCTTAATTAATTCCTTGGCTATGAAGGGTCTTTCTTTAAGCTTTCTTGCTTTCTTGATTTCTTCTAAGGGGATTCTTGGAGCACTTTGGGGTGGTGGAACGTTTATTGTGGTGGGGGGTTCAAGGTGCCTCTTAAGTCCCCTATTTATATATTTAGGAGTCCTGGTTAGGAACTAATATTATAGGCTTGCTAATTCTATTCCTTTTGGAACTAAGGATTGGGTTTAGGGATAAGGGTCCATGGTCCATAGTGGACCATATTAATTAATTAAAGGGAATCCTAATCGTAGTCTGAATAGTAAAAGGCCTACTTCCTTTATTCCTAATAGATAACTAGGTCTAGGATTCCTAATTAGAATCTGAATAGTAAAGGGTTTACTTTCTTTATTCCTAATAGGCTTACGACTCTAATTTAGGCAAGGGTCCACGGTTCATGGTGGACGGAAACCTAACCGAATTAAATCATATTTAATTATTATTAATGGGATTAATTTAATAATTAATCCGGGATTGAAGGCCGTAACACGGGGTGTTACACTCTCTCCTCCTTACGAGAAGCTTCGTCCCCGAAGCTTGGAAATCATTGCAGGGTTAACGAGTCAAGAGAAGAACCGTGGTCCTATAGAGAAGGTATTCCACGGGGAAATTGTATACTTGAATGCCTATGTGTGTTGGGTTTTGGGGAGCGATTAGGTTTTACTGGGCTAAGAGAGTGGGTTTCAAACTTGAGGACACGGTGAATTCAGGAATTAGGATCAAGTTTTCGAGGTTGCAACTTAGGTTGTGAGGTTGCCACTTGTATGGAATCGTTAAAACATGGGATTGAGAATGGGGTCTGAAGGGTAGAAAGGGTTTTGAAATAAGGAAGGGGCCGATTTTCCGAGGGAGGAAAAGGAATTCGGCTAGGATGGGTTAAGGTTTCTCGATCCCAAGTGAATAATCTGGTTAGATGCTTTGATCACGATGCGCCAACGAGCTGATGATCCTCCTTCCTTGGTGTTGGTGCTTGCTTGACTTTTAAGATCCTTGTTTAGACCTTGCTTCCCAGGCTAAGGTTTCATCCTTCTCTTCTTTCTTGAGGGAATTTCCCGTGGTGATTCAACACTTTCTTCTTTAATGCGCCCAAGGTCTTGACCGAGTTGGGTCAACCAAGCCAATCTCTTAGGGCGTACTTCTCAAATTCTTCTCAAAGTCTCTTGGGAGTCGATGGACTTTGGGTTGAATTTCTCTTCTTATTGAATTTCATCTCCTCTTTAGTGGATGAAGTTCTTAGTAAGACTTCATGTCTTACCCGAGGTTCGGCATTGTTGTGCCTTGTTTGTGTTATTTTTAATGATGAAGGTGTCCTTGCGTGTCCTTTTTCTTTTAAAGTGCAGTCGGTTACCAAATCTCGTTGTGGGATGACTCGGCGACTTTACGAGTCACCTCATTTCCTTGTGGGTCCTTAATGACCCTTGAAGTCTTGGAGCGAATGTGTTCTTCACCCTTTTGCTTAGCACCATGGGCTACGTAGTTCTTGATTCCATACAACTTGTAAGGAGTCCTCTGATTTGCTCGAACGATGTCCATGGTTTGGAGGAGTCCCGGTCCCTCCTTAGCATTTTGACTTTTAAGGTTTTCGTGGGTTCTTAGTACGAGTTCCCAACTCGCCTCCTTGGTTTGCGCAATCCTTTACGCCAAACATCCCTAGTCGGTTGTATCGTAGGATCCGATTTCAATTACTCGTGCAATGTAATTGATTGTGATTTCCCGATGGTGTCTCGTGCGTCAAGGTCATTTACGTAGGACACTATGTTTGGGGGGTCCATGGTTCCTTACCCAAGACTCACATTCCTCAATCGAGGCACACAAGTGCACCACAAATCAATAAAATGAGGGGTTAAGAAATCAGCACATTGTACCAGTGGGCGCGAGGTGGGCGGTCGTCCGCCTGCCAAGCTCCTGCCAAGGTCCCGTCAAGGACCCATTGGGGACCCGCGGGAAAGTGACTAGGAATAGTCAATTCCTTCGGGAAAGACCCCAAAAATGCACAGATTCATGTCCTGACAAGTCCCATGCCCTTGTGCACAATAAAAGGGACTTGGATACATAGGATGACCCATCGTACAATGTTCATTGATCCTTAAGCACGCGTTCTAGAGGTAGATATACATACATATATATATCTATGTTTTCTTGGTCTGGGTTTAAAGGGGTGTAAGAAGTGCAAGGGCTAGGTTTCAAAGTCGAGGGCCGGATAGGGTCGATGTCTCAAGGTCGTAATACAGGAAGGAAGGTTGCCACCTTGTATGGGTTTGTCTGTAATGAGGGATCAAGAGCGAGGTTTGGAGTGATAGGACGGATTCTTTAACGAAATGGTACTTGATTGGCAAGGGGAGGGAAAGGGGCTAAGGACTCTTGGCTTCGAGTGATTATGCCTGTTTGGGGCTTGGTTGTGGCATGCAGTCGAACTGGTGATCCCTTTTCCTTGGCTTTGTTTGATTCTAAGATTTTCGTTTGATCTTCTCTTCCCGTGTCGAAGCCCCCTTCGTTTCTATGGCTTCCAGGAGAATTCTCGTGATGGTTTCCGTGCACGTTCCCCTCGGATGTCCAGAAGTCTGGACCCAGTCGGTTTAGTGGGTCAAACCCCTAGGTCTTGACTCCTAATCCTTGCCGAGGGTTCTTAAGGGTAAGGGGGGTTTCGGGTTAGTCTTTCTTGTTCTATTTGGGTTTCATCCCTTCCTTGGTGGATGAAATTCTTAGCAAGGATTTATGTCCTCCTCGAGGTTCGGCCTGTTGCACCTATTTGACGATGTTTTCTGTAGCGAGGGCCCCTGACACATTGAACGTATTTGTTTTGCCCGCTCTTGTCAACGCATGGCGTTCTTTGGTGGCGTACGTACAGGCTAAGGTTTCTCGTGAAGCCTTCACGGTTTTCGTGCAAGGGTGGGGTGATACGTAATCGTAACCTCCACCTACTTCGCCGATTCCTATCTAACAACTTATTTTAATATTGAATCAATGAATGTCGGTTCTTCACGTCCCTGGGTAGGGTAAGGGCCTTATGCTGCTCTACGGTTTTTAACAGGGTTTCCAAACGGAGTGGGGATATGAACTTAGAGTAAGGGCAATAACAATTTAGGGTTTCCGAGGGTTTGTGTTAAGCGCAACAAAGGGTGAGCAAGGTCATGACGGTTGCGAATTTGCTCTTAAGGTAATTAAGGATTCGGAGTGGGAGTTTTCAACAAATAGGGGTATCAAGATGCTGGGGTTTCAGGGCGGATGATATTTTAAATTGGGGTGGTGGGGTCGCAAGGTGTCGCGATATACTTACCTTGCACCCAAGGATTCGACTAATGGTGTCGTTCCTTCGCTACTTTAATAGGTGTCCTAGTTCTCCTTCCTGTTTGTTGTAGCCGCAACCTGGGTTTGCCGAGATAAGGCAACTTGTCGGAAGGTGCATGTCATTTGTCTGACTCGGGGGTTACCGTGGTTACCCTGGGTTGGTGCGTATTGCAGTCCGTCCCTTTTAGCAGCCCTGACTGTAACGCCTCTTCTTAGTAGTCATCCAAATCTTCCTTTTCTTTGGTCAGGGTCCTTGTCAAGCCTTTTGACGGGAGTTAGGGCGAGGCGATTTATCGGGTAAGTGTACGTTACCCAGTTGTGGAAGTAAACTTATCTATTCGCACCCTTACCTGGTGTGGTAAGCGTAGGGGGAGGTTCCTTTAAGTTAGAGAGGGATGAAGTGAGGGGAGGTTATGTGTAGGTTTCACAATCTCACTGCGCGTCCTAAGATTCCTGGATCATATGTTCCTAAGTACCTAGAGTTCAAGCCTAGTGTCCTAGAGTCCAGTCTTAAGAGTCTTATCCTATGGTCAAACTTAAGCTCTGATACCAACTGTAACACCCCTAATTTTCAAGACATTTAAAACTTAATAATAAAGGTAACATCTCATTAAATCCCAAAGCGTAACATAAGTGTACGGGGTGCTATGCCACACCTGGGCTAGAGAACCCAGGTGCACAGGCTGTCTAACTACTATCCTCTGAAATATAAATGCATAATATGGCACGCAGGCCGAAAGGGAAAACTATACTACTTCTACGCTCCAGTTCTAGCGCGCTCCGGTGCTTTAATCCTCTGTGCCTGAAAGCCAAATATATCTGTTCAGCGAGAGATGCTGGTAACCCACTCCAACGCGTTGAGATACAATACATATAGCAATATATATAGATATACAAAAACCATTTTGAGCATGAGAATATATCCTACGAACTCTAGCTTTAAAACCGGGAATGACTCGACAGATAAGGCCAGACGCCAGCAACAGTTATAACGAGCATATGCAGTCCACAACAGATAAGGCAGATAAGGCAAAGCATAACAATAATCATAACCCAACATGAACAATCCCCAATATAAATCCCATAGTCACATTCCCCAAGGCACTCCTAATCACAACTCGTCCATATCACAACACATGACACACTTTGTTGGCGCCACAGGACCAATCGCATGCCCATACATGAGGGTCAGCACATATAGCTCTGACACGGCCCCGCAGCACCCTGCCCCGTATCGCAACACGGAGGGGTCGATCGCAACCGACCGATGAACCGCAGCTCATCATAGTGTTTGATCGCAACCAAACAGTGGACCGCAGCCCAAGAGAGTGTTATCTGACTGTAGCCAGGAATTCCCATCTGACTACAGCCAGCCTCTGAACCGCAGCTCAGGAAAGATGTCACCTGATTGCAGCCAGGAATTCCCATCTGACTACAACCAGCTTCTGGACCGCAGCCCAGGATACCGTCTTCCGACTATAGCCAGGAATTCCCATCTGACTGTAGCCGGCTTCTGAACCGCAGCTCAGGATAACCAACCCGATCGCAACCGAATTGGGGCAACACGCACACATAACACATAACAAGCACATGCAGCCCACATTACACATTGGGAAGGGGGATAAAGCGTATAACAAAACCTATGCGTGATCCACCACATACTAAGAATAGTCCTAAGGGGTTCATACTTCTTCCACCTAGGTCAACGGGATACCAATTCAACTGGCATGCAATACAATAGACTCATAAACCTACGAACGGTACCCGAAACATCAAACTAGACATAGGCACGACAAACGGGGTCCGTTGGGACACCACGGGGATCGGGGAAACATCAAACGGGGAAGCCGGGGTCCCGAGGGGGGAAGGTTCCAGCGGGTAGCCGGTGGGTGGGGGTCACCCGCCGGCTGCCCGCCGGACAATACTGTTCCGGGCAGCGGGTCGCCGGCGGGCAGCTGCCCGCCCGCCTGCTGCCCGCTGCCGGAACAGTGTTCTCGGCCGTGGGTAGGTGGCGGGTCCCCTACCCCCCACCTACCCCCCACTGACTCTTTCATCAAGTTTTCGTCCCGGGAACCGTTGTGGAACCCGAAACCATGCTTAGACACTTTTCAACGTAATTAACGACAACACATAGACAATTAACGGATCAAATACGATAAACGAACGGCACATAACCTATCATGCTTTTCTAATCATAATCCACACCCAAACATGTGATTTCCCCACCCGATAATCCAAGAATAATAACATACGATACAACCTAGGGTTCTAATCACTTTTATATCACAAGAATACGATTCATCTTCTAATTGCAAGATTCGGTAAGAATAACACATAAACATCGAGGATGCCAATTAATCACCAAGAACATCATAATCATCAAGAACAACACATAATCATCAAAATCCCAATTAATCATCAAGAACATCATAATTATCAAGAAACTCCCAATATCAAGATTATCAAGATTCCCCATGGAATCATCAAATCAACATCAATAATAATTACCATGATTTCGCCATTCACAATAATATGGGGGAAACCCTAAGGGGAAATCATAGCTATGAAAATAGGTTTTGTTGAGACATGGGTTACCTCTTAGCCTTAATTAATTCCTTGGCTATGAAGGGTCTTTCTTTAAGCTTTCTTGCTTTCTTGATTTCTTCTAAGGGGATTCTTGGAGCACTTTGGGGTGGTGGAACGTTTATTGTGGTGGGGGGTTCTAGGTGCCTCTTAAGTCCCCTATTTATATATTTAGGAGTCCTGGTTAGGAACTAATATTATAGGCTTGCTAATTCTATTCCTTTTGGAACTAAGGATTGGGTTTAGGGATAAGGGTCCATGGTCCATAGTGGACCATATTAATTAAAGGGAATCCTAATCGTAGTCTGAATAGTAAAAGGCCTACTTCCTTTATTCCTAATAGATAACTAGGTCTAGGATTCCTAATTAGAATCTGAATAGTAAAGGGTTTACTTTCTTTATTCCTAATAGGCTTAGGACTCTAATTTAGGCAAGGGTCCACGGTTCATGGTGGACGGAAACCTAACCGAATTAAATCATATTTAATTATTATTAATGGGATTAATTTAATAATTAATCCGGGATTGAAGGCCGTAACACGGGGTGTTACAACCTATAACCACCAACGAAAACCGACCAATTCACGACAACACATGCCCGGATAACACAATGTTATCCCCCAAACACGTGGACTCAGCCACAACTCCATGAAATCACGTCACGGCCACCACGAGGACCGCTGCAATACCTTGGTGACTAGCGTCCCATACCACTAATCGTGCAATCCAGGTAAAGCCACACACGCACCACCACTCACATGAAACAAGCAACGGATTGCAACAGAGGTACGAAACATACTCAAACAAGAGACAGGTCACCACCCATCGACAACAACGACGCTAGCATTAGGATAATAACTAGCAAGCTCAACAACGAGGAAACTCAAGATAGTTCCGAGGAACACACAAGACACCACACGGTTCAACGAAACACAATGTTGAACACTTAGCACGATACACAACACCAAAGATCCTACATGGATACCTACCATAAAGCTCTAGACCTACGAAACATTAAGAAGACGCTCACATAGTTCCACAAAAGAACAACGGAAGGCCAAAAGAACAAAGACCAAGACAAACGAAACACGGGGAACAAATCCCATCTCAACTCCAACGTGTTCCCCGCGGGTGGACCCACGGGTAGGCCCCTACCCGTGGTTCTGCCCGCGGGTACAACACCCACATTACCGTGTACCGGCGGGTGGGCGGCGGTTAGGGCTCTCCCCGCTGTTCCGCCCGCGGGTACACGCTCCTGTGTCAAACAATCCCTTCGGGGATTTTCTTCTTCAAACACAAATTCAAGTCCAAAACATGCCAAATCTCACCAAGCACAACAAAATGACTTGAACCAAGGAAATGCCAAGCAATGGCACAAAGGAAACCTAAACACAAGCTCTAGATATGCAATATCACAAGATAAATGCATAAACTCTCACATTTCATATCAAAGAACAAGTAGAAGCCAAGAAATTATATATAGGTAAGCAAAATAGGTTTTGTAGAGCATGGGTTACCTCTTGAAGACCAAAAGACTCTTCTTACACCACAACAAGCTCTCCACTAAGCTCACTAGCCAAACCCACTTCAAGATCAAACCAAAAGATCATAAAGATCCAACCTTTAAGAAAAAGACAACTAAGATGGAACCAAAAATACTAGACAAGCTTAGATCTTACCCTTCTAGATGCCAAAATAGAGGAAAGATTGAATCTTGGAAGCAAAACTTGGAATCTTGACAAAGGCTTCTTTTGGCTTGAAGAACAAGCTACTCTTGTTTTCTAGAGAGAAGGTAGAGATATTTTCTAGGAAGTGTAAGGGAATGAAATGAAGAAGTCTTCTAGGTTTAGGTTACAAAACTAGCTCTTGGTGAAAAGACAAGGATACCCTTACTAACTCTTAGAAAGTGTAAGGAACAAGGGAACTCCTCTCAAAGCACAAGGTACAACACCACTTAAAGATTGACTAGTCAAATACTAGTCCTTGAGTATCAAAAATCAGGATTTTAGGAATCAATTCCTCAAAAGAAATAGAATTAATTACTCAATTAATTCATGGTTTGGAGTGTGGATTTTTGGGGTGTCACATCCTCTCCCCCTTCAAAGAAGTTTCGTCCCCGAAACTTGGGTACAACGAATTAAGAATGAAAGGTAACAAGGAAACTAAATTGTGACACGAAGTCCAAGAATATCCCTTTTGGTCAAAAACTCCAAAAGTTCTCACAAGGTTCCAAGGCAAAGAGAAAGACATTACGAATTCAAGGATAGGCAAGAGGTCAACAAACGGACAGATTGGCATCAAGAACTCTAACCTCAACACAACAACCAACTTCTAGACAACAACCAAGAACTAAACTACTAACCCAAACACCAACTTACACACTAGCTAAACAACAAGACAACAAACAAAGCAAGCAAGCACACAAAGCACACAACAACCAAAGAAACAAGGTACCTTCCACAAACAACTCAGGGTACCGCTCCCGCATCGATGCCTCCAGCTCCCAAGTAGCTTCTTCAACCCCATGATGAGACCACCAAACTTTTACCAGCCTAACAGATTTCCTGCGAGTGTCCCGAGTCTTGAAGTCCAAAATTCTGAGCGGCCTTTCTTCATAAGACAAATCTTCATCTATCGGTAACACTTCCTATGATAAAACATGTGTCAGATCATGAACATATCTCTTGAGCTGTGATACATGGAACACGTTATGCACTCTGTCCAACTCCAAAGGCAACGCCAAACGGTAGGCCAAACTCCCAACTCTCTCCAAGATCTCATACGGACCTATAAACCTAGGGCTCAACTTCCCTTTCTTCCCAAACCGCATTACTCCCCGGGTGGGAGATACCTTCAACCAAACCTTATCCCCAACTGAAAACTCTGCTTGTCTTCTAGCCAAGTCAGCATAAGACTTTTGACGATTCTGAGCCGCTTTCATCCTTTCTTGAATCTGTTTAACTTTCTCGGATGTGTCCAACAAGTATTATGGCCCCAACACTATCGGATTAACACGATCCTCCCAACAAAGCGGACTGCAACACTTCCGTCCATAGAGAGCTTCATAAGGTGCCATGCGAATACTCGAATGATAACTGTTGTTGTAAGAAAACTCTATCAAGTCCAAATGGTCCTCCCAAGATCCTTGAAAATCTAACATACAAGCTCTCAACAAATCTTCGATAGTCTGAATAGTCCTTTCTGTTTGTCCATCGGTGGCTGGGTGGAAAGCTGTACTGAGACTTAGCTTAGTTCCAAGAGCTGCTTGCAAAGATTTCCAAAATTGAGACAAGAACCTTGAATCTCTATCGGAAACAATATCCCTCGGAACTCCATGATACTTTACCACCTGATTGACATAAACTTGAGCCAACTGTGTCATTGTCCAGGTCTCCTTCATTGCGATGAGGCGGGCGGTCTTGGTCAAACGATCAACTATCACCCAGATTTTGTCCTTACCCGAACGGGTCGTCGGTAATCCTCCCACGAAATCCATAGATATAGAATCCCATTTCCCTTGTGGAATTTCTAACGGTTGTACCAACCCCTTAACCTTACAGCGTTCCGCTTTAACCTTTTTGCAATTAAGGCATTTCCCAACAAACTCTGCAACTTCCTTCTTCATATTAGGCCACCAGAAGAAACCCTTCACGTCCTTATATAACTTGTCTCCTCCGCGGTGAACCGAATAGGGTGTGTTATGACCTTCTTCCAAAATCCGTTGCTTCCACTGATCACATGACGCGGGTATGCACACACGGCTTTTGTACCTCAACACTCCATCCGCGGATAACTCAAACGGTCCCCCCTTTCCTCTAGCTAGGACATCCCTTACCTTGGTCAAGAACACATCCTTTTGCTGCTCTTCCTTGATCTCTCCCAGAAACGTAGGTACAATCCTTAAGTTATAACAACGAACGTCTGCCTCCACATCTCCTTGTTCCACCACTTCCAAACTCATCCGTTGAAGCTCCTTGCAAAGCTCATCCGCCACCACCCAAATAGAACTAGCGGTGTGCTTCGATTTCCGACTTAGGGCGTCCGCCACTACATTAGCTTTTCCTTCATGATACTGAATATCTAACTCATAGTCCTTGATGAGTTCTAACCACCTTCGCTGTCGCATATTGAGATCCTTTTGGGTAAAGATATATTTGAGACTCTTATGGTCTGTGAATATCTTGCAACGCACCCCAGAGAGATAATGCCTCCAAATTTTCAAAGCAAACACCACAGCGGCCAATTCCAAATCATGTGTAGGGTAGTTCTCTTCGTGAACCTTTAGCTGACGTGAGGCGTAAGCAATCACTCTCCCGTTCTGCATCAACACACAACCTAGTCCCTTCTTGGACGCATCGCTGTATACCTCAAACCTTCCCGTTCCCGATGGCAGAATTAAAACTGGTGCAGACGTGAGCCTCTCCTTCAACTCTCGGAATGCTGATTCACAAGCTTGATCCCAAACGAAAGGCACTTCTTTTCTTAACAACTTAGTCAACGGTTGAGCCACCTTGGCAAAATCCAAAACAAACCTCCGATAATAACCTGCTAACCCAAGAAAACTTCTTACTTCCGACACTGTTGAAGGTGCAGTCCATTCCTTTACTGCCCGTATCTTGTCTGGATCCACAGAAATCCCTCTACTATCAATCATATGGCCTAGAAACGTCACACTGTCTTTCCAAAACTCGCACTTAGAAAACTTGGCATACAACTACTTTTCCCGCAAGATTTGAAGTACCGTCCGAAGGTGTCCAACATGTTCCTCCTTATCTTTTGAATAAACCAAGATATCGTCGATGAACACGATCACAAAATCATCAAGGTGAGATTTGAATACTCTGTTCATCAGGTCCATGAAAACTGCAGGGGCATTAGTCAAACCGAGAGGCATAACCGTAAACTCGTACTGACCGTACCGAGTCCGAAATGCAGTCTTAGGGATATCCTTGTCCGCTACTCTTATCTGATGGTAACCTGACCTCAAGTCAACTTTGGAGAACACTCCCGCGCCACGTAGTTGATCAAACAAGTCATCTATTCTTGGAAGAGGGTATTTATTCTTAATGTTAACTTGATTCAGCTCCCGGTAGTCGATACACAACCTCATACTCCCGTCCTTCTTCTTTACAAACAACACCGGAGCTCCCCAAGGCGATGCACTTGGCCGGATATAACCCTTGTCAAGGAGTTCTTGCAATTGAGCCTCCAATTCTTGCATTTCTGGCGTAGCCAAACGATATGGGGCTTTAGAGATGGGTGCAGTGCCCGGCACGAGATCCACTGAAAACTCCACTTCCCTTGTAGGCGGCATACCCGGTATTTCTTCGGGAAAAACATCAAGAAACTCACGGACTACAGGTATCGTATGAGCCACTTCCTCCTTTGCCTCCAAGTTCTCGACGGAACACAAGTACACATCATTGCCCTTGTCCATGTACCTCTTCATCTTTACCATAGACACAACCTTAATTCCGGGTTCTTCCATCTTTCCACGGTATGACACTCTCTTCCCGCTGGGTCCTCGTAGCACTATCTTCTGATCTTTGCACAAGATTTGGGCTCTAAATCGCCCCAACCAGTCCATACCTAGGACCACATCCATCTCGTCCAATTCGTACTGGATTAGATCACTAGGAAACTCTTCACCTTTGATACAGATCTTGATGCTCTCAAAAAGACGGTCACACACCCTAACTTCTCCTGACGCTACCTTCACATTAAACCTCACTCCCGCGCCCCCAGATAAGCCCAACTTCTTCACGAGGCCGGGTGATATAAACGATTTAGATGCCCCTGAATCAAACAAGACTGTTGCCGGCACAGACTGCACAAGGAAGGTTCCCACTACTACGTCACTGTCACTTGATCGGACTTCATTTAAGGTGAGCACCCTCTCTTGAGATGACCCTACCGTCGGATGAGGAACCTCTATCTCTCCATACTCTCTTACATCACGGAGTACCGGCACAGAAGCTGCACTAGAACTTACTCTTGTAGATGTACCACTCCGGATCCACCGTTCAACTACCCCAGAAGCACTGCTAGATTCGGCCAACCGAGATCTCTTAACCACTTCACTCACATCTTCAAACACTGCGATTCGCTGGCGAGGAGGCATCACAGACTTCTGCAACACATGCCCGGATAACACAATGTTATCCCCCAAACACGTGGACTCAGCCACAACTCCATGAAATCACGTCATGGCCACCACGAGGACTGCTGCAATACCTTGGTGACTAGCGTCCCATACCACTAATCGTGTAATCCAGGTAAAGCCACACACGCACCACGACTCACACGAAACAAGCAACGGATTGCAACAGAGGTACGAAACATACTCAAACAAGAGACAGGTCACCACCCATCGACAACAACGACGCTAGCATTAGGATAATAACTAGCAAGCTCAACAACGAGGAAACTCAAGATTGTTCCGAGGAACACACAAGACACCACACGGTTCAACGAAACACAATGTTGAACACTTAGTACGATACACAACACCAAAGATCCTACATGGATACCTACCATAAAGCTCTAGACCTACGAAACATCAAGAAGACGCTCAAATAGTTCCACAAAAGAACAACGGAAGGCCAAAAGATCAAAGACCAAGACAAACAAAACACGGGGAACAAATCCCATCTCAACTCCAACGTGTTCCCCGCGGGTGGACCCACGGGTAGGCCCCTACCCGTGGTTCTGCCCGCGGGTACAACACCCACATTACCGTGTACCGGCGGGTGGGCGGCGGGTAGGGCTCTCCCCGCCGTTCCGCCCGCGGGTACACGCTCCTGTGTCAAACAATCCCTTCGGGGATTTTCTCCTTCAAACACAAATTCAAGTCCAAAACATGCCAAATCTCACCAAGCTCAACAAAATGACTTGAACCAAGGAAAATGCCAAGCAATGGCACAAAGGAAACCTAAACACAAGCTCTAGATATGCAATATCACAAGATAAATGCATAAACTCTCACATTTCATATCAAAGAACAAGTAGAAGCCAAGAAATTATATATAGGTAAGCAAAATAGGTTTTGTAGAGCATGGGTTACCTCTTGAAGACCAAAAGACTCTTCTTACACCACAACAAGCTCTCCACTAAGCTCACTAGCCAAACCCACTTCAAGATCAAACCAAAAGATCATAAAGATCCAACCTTTAAGAAAAAGACAACTAAGATGGAACCAAAAAGACTACACAAGCTTAGATCTTACACTTCTAGATGCCAAAATAGAGGAAAGATTGAATCTTGGAAGCAAAACTTGGAATCTTGACAAAGGCTTCTTTTGGCTTGAAGAACAAGCTACTCTTGTTTTCTAGAGAGAAGGTAGAGATATTTTCTAGGAAGTGTAAGGGAATGAAATGAAGAAGTCTTCTAGGTTTAGGTTACAAAACTAGCTCTTGGTGAAAAGACAAGGATACCCTTACTAACTCTTAGAAAGTGTAAGGAACAAGGGAACTCCTCTCGAAGCACAAGTTACAACACCACTTAAAGATTGACTAGTCAAATACTAGTCCTTGAGTATCAAAAATCAGGATTTTAGGAATCAATTTCTCAAAAGAAATAGAATTAATTACTCAATTAATTCATGGTTTGGAGTGTGGATTTTTGGGGTGTCACACAAATACTAGATCACTTCCCTCAATTAATTCATGGTTTGGAGTCCATGGGTTATAACTCTTGTTGTTTCCTCTTCTTCCTCTTGTGTGGATACCATCTCCTTTCGCCTTCAGAGATTACTACTTTGCCCCACCTATCTTCCTCAAACAACATACAAGCAAACTAAACTTAAGGCAACTCAAAGATGGGAGGCAAATAATGAACAAAATCTGTGAAATGAAATGAAATGGATGGAGGAATGAATGGCAGAACACTTACTATGATTTCTTCTAAGGCTTGGAGTGAAGAGGCAAATGGAATGGATCAGGAGAAACAAGGAGAATATATTCTATTTATAAGGGGTCAAAACCCTAGGTAGGTGGCGAATGATTGGTGGGGGGTAATGTAGTAATTTTCATAAGCTAGAAAATGAATTAGGAAAGAATCTTGGATGACTAGTGGTCCACCATACTCCATGGACCAAGGGCTAGAATTGCTATTTTAAATACTTTGGGGTTGAAAATAAATTTTCCCAAAAAGTTTTCTAGATAAACACTTGTTTAAAGCTTCTTTGAATTCTCCCGGTTCACTTAGATTGATTTCTCGATTTAAAACTTGGTACGCGAAGTCCCCGAAAATTTAGAATCTTGGAATGAAATAAGTTTTGGTGTTGAATTAATTTAAAATGTGTTCAAAATAACTTATTCAAACACCAATTGATCGCAAAAATTTTTAATGGAGTGAAAATGACTATTTTGGAATTTCTGAAAATTGGATTTATAAAATTAAATTTTGGGTTGTTACAGGACAGTTGGCCGAACCACTATAAAAATCTCTCTGTCCATCTCTCTTTACTTATCGCATTTTCTTTCGTGCTTTGGATATCATATCATATCGACCAAACGCTAAGTTTTACTAACACGAAAGGGTGCAAAGAATAATTAAAACAAGAATACTATCTCCGCTGCGTATATCTCCGAAAGGAGATCATTCGAAAAGAATCGATTAGAGTCTATTCACTCCCCCCCCCCCCCCCCCCCCCGCCCCTCTAGACTCTTTCTGACTCTACCGGGACGAACAAGTGGTATCAGAGCGGTTGCCTTGTACGGTAAACGTTTTGCGTTACTACCTGGTAGATCCCTTTTTGCAAAACTTGCATAAGTTAAAATTTTGTTCTTTGCACATATTTTCTGAAAGAAATGAAAAGAGAGCATTCTAACCGTTCTAGGCCTCTTGCCTTGAATGTCTCAAAGTTTGATGACTGGAAAGTAAGAATGCAGGCACATCTCTCGGCTATTCATGATGAAATGTGGGATGTGATAAACACCAGTCCTATTGTCATGATGATGGTAAACACTCAGGCAGCAGCTCATGGAGCAGATCCAGAAGCCTTGATACCCAAGCACAAATCGCAACTCACTTCAGATGAAAAGACCAGGGCAAACCTCGATAATGTTGCTCGAGACATCCTCAACAAGTCCCTAAATGATTCTCTATTCCCGAGAGTTCGGAAATGTACTACAGCAAAACAAATCTGGGAAACTCTCATGAGTTTTGGTGAAGGAGATGAACAGGAGAAAGACAACAAGCTCACCGTGGCCATGAAAAAGTTTGAAGACTTCAAAATGATGCCAAATGAGATTATCACGGATATGAAGCTCAGATTCACAAAACTTATGGGTGATCTTTCGGATATTGGAAAGGAGCCAACTGAAAAGGAGAAGAACTTAAAGATTCTTCGAGGGCTTCCAAAATCTTGGGAGATGAAAGTAACAGCCATGAGAGATCACAGAGATATGAAGACAACCAGCACGAGTAAGATATTCAGTGATCTCAAAGCATATGAATTCGAGCACGAACCCAAGGAATATGAAGAACCCGAAATAAGAAATATAGCCTTGTTAGCCAATCAATAAGCGTCAACATCAAACAGGACGAATTCTAACCCTTGTGAATTCTTATCTGATGAAAAATATGCTTTGTTTGTGAAAAAAATGAAAAGGTTCATGAGGAAGAATAACTTCCAAGATTATCAAAGATCATCCAATCGAACGCAGTACGAAAGATCTCCACAATCATCAAAGCAAGAGACAATGGATTCGCAGATGCTATGTTATAATTGTCGAAAGCCAGGACATTTCAAGGCAAATTGTCCCCATCCAATAGTCAGCAAGCATCAAGATCAAAATGCGAGCAAAAGCTCACCTAAAGAAACAATCCAATCCAGCAAGCGAAGTTAAAAACCTAAGTCATCAAGCTCTCGACAAGAAAGAAGGACAAAGGCAATGGTGGTCAATGAACCAGCTGAGGAAGCTCAACCTGAAACAAGCACCTTAAGCTCAAGCTTAGAAAGTGACAATTCAGAAGAAGAAAAAGGTCTTCTATGCCTATTCAGTCAGGAAGAAGGAACAAGTGATATGCTTAATGGCAGATGATGACGAGGTAAATTCTCAAACCTCCTCGTCAAATCAAATAGAATCTAGTTCGAATGATGAAGGAAATCGAAATGAAACTATCTTTGAGATGATGATGGATTTCAAAGTAATAAAAAACACATATTCTAAATTAAAGGAAGAGAACTCTTGACTATTGATCAGCTACGATGAGCTAAGGCGAGTTAGAATTGATAACATTAAGCTAGCCATCACAAAAGATCATCTCGAAAAGCAAGTTCTTCTTCTTAAAGAACAGTGTACAGAAAGAGAGTTGCGGGAGCAACAATTGCGAGAGGTTCTTGATCCGTTTAACAATTCATCCAACTTAATGGATCGTTTGGTGAATGGATCAAAACTGCTAGGGGAAAGAACCGGAATTGGTTATGACCTCAGCTCCCCTTCACATATTCTTTTGAACAAACCCACAGACAAGTATTCTCACGAAAGTTTCAAGTCTGCATTTGTTCCAGGCCCTACCCAAATGTCCGAGCCAATGATTGAGATTAAAAATCATGATCAACCACAATCAACAAGCCAACCGAAAGGAAAGGCTGTACAACGAATTGTGGAACCCCGAAATGGAAATTACTTGAAAGGCAATCCTAGGCGTAATGCCAATGCTAAAAGGAATGGACCAAAGGATAATAGACCTAGTCCAAATCATCAAAAAGGTCAGTTTACAAGAAATAACCAACCGAGGGTGAAATCCGAAAGGATCCTTTACGGGGAAATCCGAAAGAAGAACGAAACAGACATGCCAAGAGGTCACTTAGAAGACCAATGACAGGCAACGGATGGAGTGGACAATCCGAAGAGGATTGGCTTGTTTGTCCCGAACCCTTATCATGAGCGTAATTTGAGAAGATACATCGGCATAAACAAACCAATTATTCTAGGCAGTCTCGCAATCCACCCGGTAACTATTTTCAAAGTCGATACAAAGCCAAAAATTTTGCCAAAATTTATAATGATTATCAAGTTTCTAATGGGTACAAAGGACCAAGGATGAGTCGTGTTAACTCTAGGTTCATATGGATCCCAAAATTGACTACTAACCCTCAAGGACCCGAAACCGAAGGGGTACCTAAAGACATATAACTTTTGATTTCAGGGGAAACAGGTCATATTGTAAAACCCCGTGTTACGGCCTTCAATCCCGGATTAATTATTTAATTAAATCCTTTAATAATAATTAAAAAGGATTTAATTTGGCTAGGATTCCCTTTAATTAATTAATGTGGTCCACCATGGATCGTGGACCCTTGCCTAAACTAGAGCCTTAAGCCTATTAGGAATAAAGAGAGTAAACCTTTTACTAATCAGATTCTAATTAGGAGTCATAGACCTAATTATCTATTAGGAATGAAGAAAGTAGGCTTTTACTATTCAAATTATGATTAGGATTCCGGATGCTATAAATAGGGGATTAGAGAGCATTAGAACCCTTACCACCATAGTTATATTACACAAAAGTATTCCCAAGCGGTTCCCCACCACCAAGCCTAGGGAGATCAATCGGATGGAAATTTTAGGGAAGAACCTTAATAGCCAAGGGAAGATTAATTAAGGCTAAGAGGTAACCCATGTCTCAACAAAACCTATTTTCCTTGCTATAATCTTCTTCTTTGGCTCTTTCTATATGCTTGTGTCTTGATGAAATCTTCTATGAGAATTATGATATTATCTTGATGATTGATGAAATGATTTTATGTGTGATCTTGATGATCTTGATGATGATAAGAGGATCTTGATGATTGTGTGATGTTCTTGATAAATCATGATATTAAAGATGAACTATGAGCTTGATGATTTGAATGGGATTAGAGCCCTAGGTTAAATTGGGAATTTTATATTGTGATGTTCTTGGTATATACTTGGGTGGAATTTTGCATGTTCGGGTGTTAATTATGTTTAGAAGTCATGCTAGGATATGTTCAATATGATTCTTGCTTTTGATCCATTATTTGACTACGTGGTATCGTCGTTTGTGTTTAAAAGTGTCGGAACATGGTTTCGGGTTCCACGAAAGATCCCGGGACCCAAGAATTGAAAAAGAGTCAGTGGGGGGTAGGTGGGGGAAGGGGAACCCGCCACCTACCCACTGCCCCATTCGGGCGTCGCTGTCTGGCAGGCGATTGCCCGCCGGGCACCCGCTGCCCGGTTTCTCACTGCCAACGGGCAGCCGACGGGTGGTCCTCCACCCGCTGGTTTTCCCACTTCGGGATGATGGTTTCCCTCGTTTGATGTTTCCCCGACCCTCGTGGTGTCCCAACGGACTCTGTTTATCGTGCCTAAGTCTAGTCTGATGTTTCGGGTACCGTTCGTAGGATAAAAGAGTCTTGTGTATCGCGTGCTAGTTGAATTGGTATCCCGTTGGCCAAGGTGAAAGAAGTATGATCCCCTTAGGATTATTCCTAGTATGTAGATAACCACGCATAAGTTTATTATACGGTTTCTCTCCCCGTTCCCAATGTGCTAATATGGGTTGCATGTACTTGCTATGTGTTATGTGTGCATGATACCCCAATTTGGTTGCGATCAAATTGGCTATACGGGCAGTCGGATAGGTTGAGAACCATACCAATTGTTAACCAGGCTGGTTGCGATCGGTCAGGTATATAAATATTATATAGGGTTGCGGTCCACCGTTTGGTTGCGATCAAACGTTATACATGAGCTGCGGTTCATTATCCTGGCTGCGGTCAATGACTCACTTCTAGGGCTGCGGTCCACCTCATGGGCCTCGTGTGTTGTGGTCCACCGACTGGACGCGTCAGGGGGTCTGTAGGGCCACTAGCCCGAGGAAGGCCTGTAACACCCTGAAATTTTTAAACTTTTGAAGCTTACATAATAAAGGTGAAATCTCATTCATTCCCAAAACATAATACAAAGAGTACGGGGTGCTATTCCACACCTGGGCTAGAGAACTCAGGTGCACAGGCTGTCTAACTATTATCCTCAATAATGTAAATACATAATCATGGCACGCAGGCCGAAAGGGAAATTAACTACTTCTACGCTTCAAGATTTTAGCGCGCTCCAGTGTCTACTCTTCTGTGCCTGAAAGCCAAATATATCTGTTCAGCGAGAGATGCTGGTAACCCACTCCAACGCGTTGAAATACAATACATATAGATATATACATAGATATACGAAAAACCATTTCGAAGCATGAAGATATATCCTAAGAGACTCTAGCTTTCAAAACAGGGAATAGACTCGACAGATAGGGATAAGCACAGTCAACAATTATACCAAGCATATACAGTTTTCCAGCATAGAGAACAGGCACGATAGATAGAGACAAGCACATAACCACGCATATACAGTTTCTAGAATAAATCCTATAGTCACGTTCTCAAAACACACATAACAACATCTTATCCATATCTCATCACATAAGCACACTTTGTTGGCGCCACAGGACCAATCGCATGCCCATACATGAGGGTCAGCGCATATAGCTCTGACACGGCCCCGCAACACCCTGCCCCGTATCGCAACACGGAGGGGTCGATCGCAACCGACTGATGAACCGCAGCTCATCATAGATTGATCGCAACCAAACAGTGGACCGCAGCCCAAGAGTATGTCATCTGACCGCAGCCAGGAAATATGAACCGCAGCTCATGTAAAACGTTTGATCGCAACCAAACGGTGGACCGCAGCCCGAGAGTGTAAATCTGACCGCAGCCATCTTCTGAACCGCAGCTCAGGAATAACCAATCCGATCGCAACCGGATTGGGGTATCACGCACATATAACACATAGCAAGCACATCCAACCCACATTAACACATTGGGAAGGAGAGAAAATGTATAATGAAACCTATGCGTGGTCATCCACAAACTAGGAATAATCCTAAGGGGTTCATACTTCTTCCACCTAGGCCAACGGGATACCAATTCAACTAGCATGCGATATATATAAGACTCATTTATCCTACGAACGGTACCCGAAACATCAAACTAGACTTAGGCACGATAGACGGAGTCCGTTGGGACACCACGAGGGTCGGGGGAACATCAAATGGGGAAGCCGGAATCCCGATGTGGGGTATTTTCCAGCGGGTAGCCAGTGGGTGAGGGTTCACCCGCCGGCTGCCCGCCGGTGGCGTGATTCCGGGCAGCGGGTGCCCGGCGGGCAGCTGCCCGCCCGCCGGCTGCCCGCTGCCGGTGTTGCCCATATTGGCCGCGGGTAGGTGGCGGGTCCCCAACCCCCACCTACCCCCCACTGATTCTTTTATCACAGAAAACGGCCCGGGAACCATTGTGGAACCCGAAACCATGCTTAGATACTTTCAAACGCAATTGACAACAACACGTAGATAATTAACGGATCCAAAAGCAAGATCATATGGCACATAACCTATCTTGCTTTTCTAAACATAATCAAAACCCAAACATACGAATTCCCACCCAATATACCAAGAACAACACCATACGAGTTTCCCGATACAACCTAGGGTTCTAATTACTTTTATTTCAACAAAAACACAATTCATCTTCTAATATCAAGGTTCGGTAGGAATATCACATAAACATTAAGAGCATCATATAATCATCAAGAATATCAAGAACACCACATAATCATCAAGAACCTCTTATCATCAAGATCACCCATGGAATCATAACACCAATTATCAATATCATTATAACGAATCATCAACACACAAGAATAAGGGGGAAATCCTAAGACGGGAATCATAGCTATGAAAATAGGTTTTGTTGAGACATGGGTTACCTCTTAGCCTTAATTAATTCCTTGGCTATGAAGGGTCTTTCTTTAAGCTTTCTTCTTTCTTGATTTCTCCTAGGGGAATTCTTGGAATTCTTGGTGTGGTGAGAGATTATTGTGGTGGGGGTTCTAGGTGCCTCATATGTTCCCTATTTATATATCTAAGAGTCTTACTTAGGGTCCAATTACTATAGGCTTGCTAACTCTATTCCTTTTAGGACTAGGGGTTGGGTTTTGAGATGAGGGCCCACAGACTATGGTGGGCCTTTTCCTAATTAATTATTGTAATTTAATTATTTCTTTTGGGCAATTGGTTCAATGATTAATTGGTTTTAGGGGTCATAACACAGGGTGTTACGTTCTCCCCCCCTTACAAGGGGCTTCGTCCCCGAAGCCCGGTGTGTTAATCCATTCTTTCACCCCTAGACATCCCGCATCTTGGCCTCCCGGTTAGGAATGTGGCCCCACGTTTTGTTTTAGCTGGGGTAGACTGGACTTCTGGTGGTGTGGTGATAGGAAAGTTTGGGCCTACCTCGGCCTCCTGCTCTGGTGTTGGATGCCCCGCGAGTGCCCAAGGCGGCCTCGATTGCGGCCACCCTCTGATCCAATGCGCGTGTCGTATGGATCAAGGACGAGAACCCCTCCTCCATGATTTGGTTTTGCCGGTTGAGTTGCGCTAGGATACGCTCATTGACCGAACCCTCGTTTTGTTCCCTTGGGTTCCCTCCCGCTTGTGGGTGCACCGATGGGTTAGGTTCGTCATCCTCCTCCTGTTCCTCATCTCCCTCCAGACCCCCACAATCTTGCATTGCTCGTTTGAGCTTTTTTTTAGAAATGTCCAGTCGGTTAACCAATTCTCTTCGCTCCTCCTCGGGTTTTAAGCAAATTTCTTCGAGGGTGAGGTAATGTCCCCCTTCAGTGTAGTAGATATCATTGCGGCGGAGGTTCTGGGCGTTAAAGATCATGCCGTTTGCGGTCTTGACCTCAGTGTGGCTTAGGTCTACCCCCTTTTTCTCCATGATCCAACTTAGGATCATCCCGTAGGGTAGGCTAAGTCGGTTGCTTGTTTTGCAAAACTCCATGTGTTTTAGCATGAGGGCCGGTAGGTTGAACTTGATTTTGTGTTTCAAGAGATAGGCAAAAGTGCACTCTAAACTCCCCACGTCTTTGCTCTTATTGTTCGTGGGCAAGAGGCTATCGGTTACGATCATAACCAATATCTTTTGTTCCGCCGATAGCCACTTCCTATTCGGGCGTGTGGCCGAGGTGAATCCTTCCTCCCTCCAGAGTAGGTACCCGAGATAGTCTTTGTACCCTGTGGTTTGGGTATCAATCCACCCCTTTCGGTCGTAGTTTGACACACCCGTGGTGGTCAATTTCAAGAGCTTGGCCAAACGGCCTTCGGAGAGTATAATTTCCTTGCCGCGGACCTTGGTGGCGATTTCTAGCTTATCACCCCATTTGGTGGCCACTAGGTGTTGATAGAATTCTTTCACCAATTCGGGGTACGCATCCCCCTTGATGGTGAGATATGTATCCAAAAGCCCTTGGTGGTTAAGCATATCAACCAATTCCGGAGAAAATTGGTCGGGTTCAAGGGCTTTACCTCCGATCACGGTGTAACCGGTGTTGCTCCATTCTGGTGTACAGGTTCCGAGGGGTTTCTTTGGCATTGTGAAGCTTCACTTGACGGTGATGTTTTCAGGCGACCTTCCGACGACTTTTCCGAAGAGGCTGCGGCGAGGCTCTAGTGCGTTTCTGGCGAGTATTCCGGTAGTGCGGCTTTCTTCGTTACGAGGGAGGCGACGGCGACTGGGCTCCGGTGTCGGCTTGGCGAGGTGGAGCGGCGGTCCTTGATGGCGTCGGACAGCGGTGGCAGCGGGTGGAGTTCGGGTAGGTGGCTGGCGGCGCTGGCGTGTTCTCCGGTGGCGAGAGCGGCGTACGGCGGGGCGTGGTCTGGGCGGTCGACGGTGGTCCTGGTTGCTGTCGGCGGTGGTTCGTGGTCTCGGCATGGGGGAAGGACGGTGAGGTGAGTGGGAGGGGAAGGAGAGAAAGTGAGGAAGAGGAAGAAGAAGAAGAAGAAGGGTTTTTGATTTGGGGATTTTTGTGGGTTTAGGGACTTGTAGGGCTTTAAGAAGAAAGTGTTCCCTTAAAGTTTCAAGAAACACTCTTACCTTAGTGGTCAAGACCTTGGTCTTGTATATGGGAGGTTAAGGGTTCAATTCATATTGGTAACACTAGGCTTTTGATGGTGTGGTCCTTTGTCTTTTTCCCTCTTTCGTCCTCTAGTGGTGGGAGGCTTGGCTTGTAGTATAATTTTGGTTTTATTTTTGTACGTAGGATCGGATTTCGATCTAATCTTTTATTTATAAAAATTCCGAAGTAATTGAGCTAAGTATGTAGTTTTACTACGAAGGTGATTACAAGGAATTTGCCGGTTTATCCTAGACAGAATTCATTTTCTTGGTTTTCTTCCGCGGGGTCTGCGCGGTCCTCGTCTTCTGGGGTTAGGTTCCCCTCATCGAGATTGCCCTCGTTCCCGAGGTCGGCCTGGGTGCGGCTCATGATGAATATTTTTCCCAGGAGTGCCGTAGTTTCCTTGGTGGGTGGTGCCCCCGTGTTGACCCATGGTGGTGGGGCTTGGCTTTTGGGGTTGAGTGCACTGGAAGGCCTTGTGCCCCTCTTCACCGCAGTTGAAGCATCGCCAGGGATTGCCCATGCAGTCTTTACCTCTATGGCTTTTGTTGCATTTCGGGCAAGGGAAGCTCCTTGTGTTAGTTTCGTTGTTCCCTAGGGGCGGCCTTTGGTTGGTCAGATTGCTCGATCTTATGTTGGTGTCGCTTCTCGTCCTTTTCACCGGTGGTGCTCCACCCCTGGTGTTTCTCTTACGTATCTGTTCCTGAACCCCACATTGGAGTAGTTGGATTCGATAGAGATTTGCGGCACTGGAGTAAGCCTCGTTGAGGGTCCGAGGTCTCTTACTACCAGTGCTTTTCGGGCTTCGAAGTTGAGGCCTGATACGAATCTCTCTATTTTGGTCACCTCAGTGGGGACTAGTTCTGGCGCGAAGCGTGCTAGTTCGAGGAATCATTTATGGTATTCCATGACGGTAGCTGTCCCTTGTTTCAAATGGAGGAACTCTTCGTACATGGATGCTTTTACGTGTGTTGGGTAGAACCGTTCTCGTAGTCGCGTTTTGAGGTTTTTTCCCAGTTGAACCCTGGTTCTTGTTGGTAAGCGGGCCCCTCGTGGATCCACCAGAGATCGGCCTCGTGTCTGAAGTAGAATGAGGCTATCTCTACGCGGTGTTCTTCTGGGCATTCTACTAACCCTCGAATTTTGTTGAGGGTCCGGGTCCATTCCTCCAGGATTATGGGATCTTCTTCTCCTGAGAACGTGGGTGGCCGATGGTTCGAAACTTGTCGGGCGACGTCTGAGTTCGCGTTTGATGGAGGGGGCGGGGGCCTGTTGTTGCGAAGAGCTACGTCGCTTAGTGCCTGGGCGACTTGTGTTAGTTGTTGTAGGGTTTGAGTCAGGGGGTCGTGTGCGGTGGGTTCTGGAGTCCTTGATTGTCTTCTATTTGGTGCCATGCTGTCGTCTTTCTGGGTCAACGTTTACAAGAACGTTAAGTTAGAGTTCGGTGCTCTTCTTTTGTTGTGATAAGCGGGGGAAAGTTTTCTTTAGATAAGGGAGAGATAAAGTGTGGGGAGGTTATGTGTAGGTTTCACAGTCTCACCGCGCGTCCTAAGAGTCCTATGTCCCTAAGTACCTAGAGTTCAGGTCTTCGTCCTAAGGTCCGGTCTTGATAGTCTTATCCTAGGGTCAAACTTAGGCTCTGATACCAACTGTAACACCCCGAAATTTTTAAACTTTTGAAGCTTACAGAATAAAGGTGAAATCTCATTGATTCCCAAAACATAATACAAAGAGTACGGGGTGCTATGCCACACCTGGGCTAGAGAACTCAGGTGCACAGGCTGTCTAACTATTATCCTCAATAATGTAAATACATAATCATGGCACGCAGGCCGAAAGGGAAATTAACTACTTCTACGCTTCAAGATTTTAGCGCGCTCTAGTGTCTACTCTTCTGTGCCTGAAAGCCAAATATATCTGTTCAGCGAGAGATGCTGGTAACCCACTACAACGCGTTGAAATACAATACATATAGATATATACATAGATATACGAAAAACCATTTCGAAGCATGAAGATATATCCTAAGAGACTCTAGCTTTCAAAACAGGGAATAGACTCGACAGATAGGGATAAGCACAGTCAACAGTTATACCAAGCATATACAGTTTTCCAGCATAGAGAACAGGCACGATAGATAGAGACAAGCACATAACCACGCATATACAGTTGCTAGCATAAATCCTATAGTCACGTTCTCAAAACACACATAACAACATCTTATCCATATCTCATCACATAAGCACACTTTGTTGGTGCCACAGGACCAATCGCATGCCCATACATGAGGGTCAGCGCATATAGCTCTGACACGGCCCCGCAACACCCTGCCCCGTATCGCAACACGGAGGGGTCGATCGCAACCGACTGATGAACCGCAGCTCATCATAGTTTGATCGCAACCAAACAGTGGACCGCAGCCCAAGAGTATGTCATCTGACCGCAGCCAGGAAATATGAACCGCAGCTCATGTAAAACGTTTGATCGCAACCAAACGGTGGACCGCAGCCCGAGAGTGTAAATCTGACCGCAGCAAGCTTCTGAACCGCAGCTCAGGAATAACCAATCCGATCGCAACCGGATTGGGGTATCACGCAGATATAACACATAGCAAGCACATCCAACCCACATTAACACATTGGGAAGGAGAGAAAATGTATAATGAAACCTATGCGTGGTCATCCACAAACTAGGAATAATCCTAAGGGGTTCATACTTCTTCCACCTAGGCCAACGGGATACCAATTCAACTAGCATGCGATATATATAAGACTCATTTATCCTACGAACGGTACCCGAAACATCAAACTAGACTTAGGCACGATAGACGGAGTCCGTTGGGACACCACGGGGGTCGGGGGAACATCAAATGGGGAAGCCGGAATCCCGATGTGGGGTATTTTCCAGCGGGTAGCCAGTGGGTGAGGGTTCACCCGCCGGCTGCCCGCCGGTGGCGTGATTCCGGGCAGCGGGTGCCCGGCGGGCAGCTGCCCGCCCGCCGGCTGCCCGCTGCCGGTGTTGCCCATATTAGCCGCGGGTAGGTGGCGGGTCCCCAACCCCCACCTACCCCCCACTGATTCTTTTATCACAGAAAACGGCCCGGGAACCATTGTGGAACCCGAAACCATGCTTAGATACTTTCAAACGCAATTGACAACAACACGTAGATAATTAACGGATCCAAAAGCGAGATCATATGGCACATAACCTATCTTGCTTTTCTAAACATAATCATCACCCAAACATACGAATTCCCACCCAATATACCAAGAACAACACCATACGAGTTTCCCGTTACAACCTAGGGTTCTAATTACTTTTATTTCAACAAGAACACAATTCATCTTCTAATATCAAGGTTCGGTAGGAATATCACATAAACATCAAGAGCATCATATAATCATCAAGAATATCAAGAACACCACATAATCATCAAGAACCTCTTATCATCAAGATCACCCATGGAATCATAACACCAATTATCAATATCATTATAACGAATCATCAACACACAAGAATAAGGGAGAAATCATAAGAGGGGAATCATAGCTATGAAAATAGGTTTTGTTGAGACATGGGTTACCTCTTAGCCGTAATTAATTCCTTGGCTATGAAGGGTCTTTCTTTAAGCTTTCTTCTTTCTTGATTTCTCATAGGGGAATTCTTGGAATTCTTGGTGTGGTGAGAGATTATTGTGGTGGGGGTTCTAGGTGCCTCCTATGTTCCCTATTTATATATCTAAGAGTCTTACTTAGGGTCCAATTACTATAGGCTTGCTAACTCTATTCCTTTTAGGACTAGGGGTTGGGTTTAGAGATGAGGGCCCACAGACTATGGTGGGACTTTTCCTAATTAATTATTGTAATTTAATTCTTTCTTTTGGGCAATTGGCTCAATGATTAATTGGTTTTAGGGGTCGTAACACGGGGTGTTACAAGGCCATAGTCCACCGAATGAGTTGTGAGGCGGTGTGTAGGGTTATGGTCGGCTGCGATCCACCGAGTGTATGTGCCAGCGGTGTGTAGGGTCGTAGTCCCCAAATATCCTAGCTCACCGAATGAGTCCCTCAGGCGGTGTGTAGGGCTATGATCAGCTACGACCCACCGACTGAGCTCGTCAGGCGGTGTGTAGGGTCGCAGTCCCCAAAAGAGGATCACAGTCCACCGGCTGAACGTGTCAGCGGTGTGTAGGGCTGTGATCCGCCGTTGAAACTATTGACGGTCTATACAATTGGCTGCTGTTAATTCCTTCATGCTGCGGTATGAGGTAGGGTTCTGCGGGGCCGTGTTAGCGCTATATGCGCTAACCTTCATGTGTGGGGCATGCGATTGGTCCCGTGGCGCCACCAAAGTGTGCTTGTGTGACAAGGATATTGATTGAATGATGATGTGAATGATTTGAAAGTGAATTGTGACCTTAGATACGTGTTTTATGATGTTATCTCTATATAATTGATTATCATTGTTGAATGTGTTTATCCCTATCTGTCGAGTCTAATCCTGGTTTTAAAGCTAGAGTCTCCTAAGTATATATCTTCCTGCTTCGAAATGGTTTTACTATATATATATATATATATATATATATATATATATATATATATATATATATATATATATATATATATATATATATATATGCTTACCTATATTGTAATTTAACGCGTTAGAATGGGTTACCAGCATCATTCGCTGAACAGATATATTTGGCTTTCAGGCACATATGATTAGCTTCCGGAGTGCGCTAGAAGAACTTGGATTAGATAGTTAGTCTTTCCTTTCGGCCTACGTGCCTTGATGATGTAATGACCATATTTGAGGATAGTAGCTAGAATAGCCTGTGCATCTGAGCTCTCCAGCTCAGATGTGGCATAACACCCCCGACTCTATGTTTAGAATGCTTCAGTTGATGTCTATTTAATAGAATTGCTTTCATATTATAAGATCAAAAACTTTTAAAAATTTCGGGGTGTTACACATATGGTATGTCGATAGTGGATGCTCAAGACATATGACCGGAGATAAATTAAACTTGAGAAATTACAAAGAAGTTGATTGTCCAAAAGTTATATTTGGAGGAGAATCAAGTGGAAAGACGAAAGGAATCAGAGACATCATCAGAAATGGAGTGACCATTCAAAGTGTCTCACACGTTGAAGGTCTCAAGTTCAATCTGCTAACCACAAGCCAATTCTGTGACAAAGGCTACAAAGTAGCATTCTCCAAAGACAAATGCAAAGTCATCATCACTGAAGATGGAGACATCGTTCTCACGGCAAAACGAAAGAAAAACATGTACGTAGTCGCTTGGGAACTTTCTAAAGCTAATGTTTGTCTTGTTGCTACTAGTAATGCAGATTTGAGCCTGGAATGGCACAACAAGATGAGTCATCTAAATCTCAAAACCATCAACAAGCTGTCAAAGAAAGATCTCGTGGAAGCTACCGAAAGTAAACTATGTTAAGGATAGAATCTGCGACGCATGTAAAAAAGGAAAGCAGATTAAAACATCCTTCAAGTCAAAATTATCAGACGCAAATTCTCGTCCCCTAAGCCTACTACATATGGATCTATTTGGTCCAGTCGATCCTACAAGTCTGAGTGGACGAAAGTATTCTCTTGTTGTTGTAGACGACCACTCGAGATATACCTGGACACATATCCTAAGAAAGAAGAATGAGACTGAGAAAGTTTTACCAGACTTGCTAAGAAAACTACAAACCGAAAAGGGTCTCAGCATAATAAGGAGCAGGTCAGATCAAGGGACTGAGTTTATAAATAAGTCATCAAAGACTTTTGTGGACAAAATGGAATTTTTCATCAACTTTCGGCCGCACGAACTCCTCAGCAAAATGGGGTAGCCGAAAGAAGAAACAGAACTTTGAAGGAAGCCGCATGAACAATGATAGCACATTCAGGGCTTCCTAAACGCTTTTGGGTCGAAGCCATCAACACTGCGTGCTACACTCAGAATCGATCTCTCATCAACAAAGCTCACAACAAAACCCCATATGAATTATGGAAAGGTAAGAAACCTATTGTTAGTTACTTTCACATCTTTAGATGCAGGTGTTTTATTCACAACAACGGGAAGAATCATTTAAGAGCATTTGATGAAAGAGCCGATGAAGGACTATTTATGGGATATTCTTCAACAAGTAAAGCATTCAGAATTCTAAACAAAAGAACCATGGTTATTGAAGAATCCATTCATGTCAAATTTGACGAAAGTACTCAAAAGTTTGCACAAAAAGTCGTATCTATAAAAAATCTAAGCATACAAGCTGAACCAAATCATGAAGTAGAAGACTCGGACCATGAAATTGATTACACAAAATATCAAGGATGTCAATCTATCGAACCTGAAGTACAAGTTAAGACTGAAGTTACGAATGAAGAGACTTTTTCTACGTCACAATCTCAACCCGAACCGATGATATACGTTGAACTATGATACATACCCGAAATGAATACACAAGGACAATCAACATCCTTCGAGCCGGACCTACGATGGCTAAAAGATCACCCACCTAACCAAGTAATTGGCAATATTTAAGAAGGAGTAAGAACTCGTGATTCAATACACGAGAATATGATAGCATGCTTTCTATCACAAATGGAACCAAAAACAATTGATGACGCCATGAGTAATCCAGACTGGGTCACAACTATGCAAGAAGAACTCCATCAATTTGAACGAAACAACGTCTGGGAACTTGTTCCAAGACCCACTCATCAGAATGTTATTGGAACCAAATGGGTCTTCAGAAACAAAATGAGTGAAGATGAAGTGATTGTCAGGAACAAGGCACGATTGGTGGCCAAAGGATATTGTCAAGAAGAAGGCATAGATTTTGATGAAACATTTGCCCCAGTTGTAAGACTAGAAGCCATTCGAATATTCTTAGCCTATGCTGCCTATAAAGACTTCAAGGTATTTCAAATGGACGTAAAAAGTGCGTTCCGAAACGGGCTTCTTGAGGAAGAAATCTATGTGGAACAACCTCTAGGATTCGTGTCAGAATTAGACGGTGATAAAGTATATCATTTAAAGAAATCCCTATATGGTCTAAAACAAGCACCACGAGCATGATATGATACTTTGTCATACTGTGGATTTATGAAAGGGGTGGTTGATAAAACCCTCTTTCGTATCAAGGATGGAGACCATATTCTGCTTGTACAAATATATGTTGATGATATCATTTTCGGATGTACAAACCCAGAATTATGTGATAAGTTCTCGAAGTTCATGCAAAGAAAATTTGAAATGATCATGATGGGAGAGTTAAACTACTTTCTTGGACTTCAAGTGAAACAATGTCCTGATGGAATCTTCATCAATCAGGTAAATACACGAAATATCTAATCCGAATGTTCGGAATTGATGGAAAGACATCCATCAAAATTCCAATGAACACATCTTTATGAATAGAAATTGATAATGAAGGAAAAGATGTGGACCAAACGAAGTATAGAGGGATTATTGGATCTCTTGTATATCTCACAGCGAGTAGACCTGACATTTCTTTCGTTGTTGGGGTATGTGCTAGACTTCAAGCTAAACCGAAAGAAAGTCATCTAAGCGCAGCCAAAAAGATCTTAAGATACCTTAAAGAACCCAAAGTGTTGGTCTTTGGTATCCAAAAGGAGGATCTTTCGATCTAATTGGTTATTCAGATGCAGATTTCGCTGGATGTAGAATTGACTGAAAAAGTACCTCTGGAACCTGCCAGTTCCTAGGGGGAAGACTCATGTCATGGTTTAGCAAGAAACAGAACTCTATAGCTACTAGCACTGCTGAAGCTGAGTACATAGCAGCTGGAAGTTGTTGTGCACAAATCCTATGGATGATGCAGCAATTTAAAGATTATGGTATAGTGGCACGAGAAGTGCGAATCAATTGTGACATTACTAGTGCCATTGCCATAAATCATAATCCTGTGTTACACTCTTGAACTAAGAATATTGATATCAAATATCACTTCATTCGAGATCATGTTGAGAAAAAGGATATTCTGCTCGAATATATAAACACTGATGATCAATTGGCAGATATTCTCACAAAACCTTTAAATGAGAATAGATTCTCATCTCTGCGACAGGAGATTGGGATGATCGAAATGACCTGATCGAAAGATTGCTCAGAAGCATGCACGAAAGATTCCTGAAAAGATTCCAAAAGAAAATCTTAAAGGAATCAAATGAAGATATCTTGAACATATCTTCATGCAAGAGAACAATTTTTCACATTATAAGAAGACATTCCTTGTCACCAAAAGATTCACACTAACCCCTCACAGAACTCTAGTGTGTTTTAGAATCGTTGCTGACAGGTATGAGTCAAAGAAAAAGAAAGGAGAAAATGAGTGAAGAATCAGAAAGGCATGTTACTCGTAGAGAGCAGTATCTGAACAAAGCTCGAAAGATTGCCGACGCGAAAGTTGTCAAGATCAGGGAGCATCACCCAAACGAAGCAGAAATCATCTTCACTTTATTTGAGTTTGAAGAACAAAATAAAGCTATAGACAAAATCCTTTAAGAATCACGAGCCAATCAGGAGTATTATCTGAAGCATGCTTGAAACTTCGCCAATGAGAGAATCATGATAATAAAAAATGCTGGTACCAAATCTGATGGTGGAACACCGGCCACTTTTTGTTGGTATCCTATTGAAGAAAAATCACAAATCCTAATGGATTTCTCACATGTCCAAATTTGTGCACCAACTGAACTAGAGTTTCATCAATCATTCCTCACTCTCAGTGAGTTGGATGAATATAAAGATATGAAGAGTGTACTCGAAAGAAGTGAAAGCTGTGAATTCTCACCAACAAGTACTCCACCTAATCTGTCTTCCCCACTGAAATCAACTGCCAGCAGCAAGAAAAAGATAGATTAAGTTCTTGAAAGTATCTCAAGCATGTTATTTTTTCTTTGTTAAAAATGTTATCTTCTCTGGCTATCTTATCTAAAAGATTATGATCTAATATCATTTTCACTCACATAATGATATCATCTCTGACTAGTAAAGATTCTCACATTTCTACAGTCAAAACACTCCACTATGACCCATCGATTTAATAGTTACATCGATAAGCGAAATTTTCTGAAATTTCAAATGGGAATTAATGATCTTTGTGGAAATTTATGGTCATGGAAGTCATCATCACTAACCCGTGAATGCCTTTCTCCATCTATTTAAGAGCTGATGGCTCCTCAAGCAATTCACACCTTCTAAAAATGGATAATCAGAAGAATAAAAAATCTGATGGTCTAAGTGTTGCAAAAACTTCCAAGAAAGCCAAAATCCCAAAACCTGAGAAAATGAGCAAAATGCTTGCTCGACACACTGATCAAGAGTTACATGAGCTCAAGGAGGACATAGAGGATCCAGAATTCGATGAGAATCTCATAAAATATATCGACAGCATCCCTATGACTCATTAGTCCCCTCCTGTTAGTGATACGGAGTCTGTCGTGTCGCTCAACACTTGGAAAAATGAGGTGAGAGCATGTCTAAATAGAAGGTTTGAAGATGAAGATTCCGTGGATGGACCGAGTTTCAAGGAAGAAGAAGAGGATTAATCTTCCTTATAACTCTGTGTAGGGCACGTGTAATACTAATATGTTCTTCAATGTAATAAGTGTCCTTATTTAAATTTTAATGAAGATCTGTGGAAGTTATTGTGTTTCAATTGTTGCGAAGCTTTATTTTATTCGTAACCATTTTCTTGCCACTATTGCTAAAATTCAAAATAAGCATAAGAAAGGACAATGGAAAATGTCTATGGGACCAACAAGGATCCACTGTGACTGTTTGCCACACTGGCAAAAAGTAAATATCGCAAATTGCGTTTCTGGTCAAGGGTCAAATTAATGCTCTTATGGAAACCGTAAACACATTGAATGGTCATTCAATTTCTACAAAATTCAAGATCCGTGATTATTAAATTTTGGCCATAAAAGGACATGATATGTGAACATGGAAATCACTCCTCTCACATTTCAATCTCTTAAGGAGAAATAACCATGGCTCCTCGTAAACCAGTCACAAGAGCTGAAACCCAAATGCAAAAAGAAATTGCCCGGAAAATCCGAGAAGAGCAAGGGGATCTCTATCCCGGAATCAGCCTAAGAGCCCCACTAGAGGTCTCTTCAGATACTGAACAACATGACCATCATGAAGGGTTTCTGGTATACGATCCTGAAGATGCCACAGTTGCAGATCAACAAGTTGGACCGCCCCCCGTGCAAGAACATAGAAACTTTCCAACTGCGGAGGTGTAACACCCCCCAAAAACAAGACTACTTAAAACGAGTCTTAACACCTGCAGATCAAGCACAAAACTAGCACAGCGGAAGATAAGAAGATAACTGGATAAAAGGAATCCAAAACGGGGTGTTATGCCACGTATACCACACTAGGTATACGCTACGGCGACAATCTGCAAGTGTAACACTATCCCAAAAACAACCAAACTAGAACAATCTAAAGACATTGGCACACAGGCCTCAACAACACTGTCTAAAGATACAGGTGCTAAGCTACCGGCTCTAGACATCGCGCTCGACTATGCATCACCTGAAAGATACAAAGATAAACATCGGGGCGACGCCCGGTCAGCGAAAGATGCTGGTAACCCACCAATACCGTTAAGTATCATAAATAGGTAGATATAAAATATGAAAACCATTTTCGAAATGGAATACATATATATAAGTCAAAACCAAGATCAAAAGACAACACAAGACTCACCACTCACAAGGACAAAACCGGGAACACATCCCAAACCACAAAGGTTAACCACACACAAGGATAAAGACTCACCCAACGGCAACACATGCCAAAACACCACACCAGAAGCCTCCATGACTACACATGTCACGAGAGAAGAGAACTCACCACAACAAGGGCTTCACAAGCCCTCGTGACATCACCCATCACGAGTTGATATGCCTTCCTTATGCCCTGTTCCAACCTTATGGCTACCCCCAACCTTGTACCTTCGGTGCCAACCATTACCTCCAGAAAGCCCCTGTACAGCCAAGTCCAACCTTATTCCTCCGGGACCGTCATCCCCCACCTATAACCACCAAAGAAAACCCACCAATTCACGGCAACACATGCCCGAATAACACAATGTTATCCCCCAAACACGTGGACTCAGCCACAACTCCATGAAATCACGTCACGGCCACCACGAGGACCGCTGCAATACCTTGGTGACTAGCGTCCCATACCACTATTCGTGCAATCCAGGTAAAGCCACACACGCACCACCACTCACGCGAAACAAGCAACGAATTGCAAAAGAGGTACGAAACATACTCAAACAAGAGACAGGTCACCACCCATCGACAACAACGACGCTAGCATTAGGATAATAACTAGCAAGCTCAACAACGAGGAAACTCAAGATAGTTCCGAGGAACACACAAGACACCACACGGTTCAACGAAATACAATGTTGAACACTTAGCACGATACACAACACCAAAGATCCTACATGGATACCTACCAAAAACTCTAGACCTACGAAACATCAAGAAGACGCTCAAATAGTTCCACAAAAGAACAACGGAAGGCCAAAAGATCAAAGACCAAGACAAACGAAACACGGGGAACAAATCCCACTCCAACATCACTGTGTTCCCCGCGGGTGGACCCACGGGTAGTGCCCCACCCGTGGTCCCGCCCGCGGGTACAACACCCACAAGGCATACGTTCCCGCGGGTAGGCCGGCAGGTGGTGCCCCGCCCGCCGTTCCGCCCGCGGGTACGTCCCTGTACCACAACAAATCCCTTCGGGGATTTTCTCCTCCAAGCACAAATTCAAGTCCAAAACATGCCAAATCTCACCAAGCACAACAAAATGACTTGAACCAAGGAAAATGCCAAGCAATGGCACAAAGGAAACCTAAACACAAGCTCTAGATATGCAATATCACAAGATAAATGCATAAACTCTCACATTTCATAGCAAAACACAAGTAGAAGCCAAGAAATTATATATAGGTAAGCAAAATAGGTTTTGTAGAGCATGGGTTACCTCTTGAAGACCAAAAGACTCTTCTTACACTACAACAAGCTCTCCACTAAGCTCACTAGACAAACCCACTTCAAGAGCAAACCAAAAGATCATAAAGATCCACCCTTTAAGAAAAAGACAACTAAGATGGAACCAAAAAGACTAGACAAGCTTAGATCTTACCCTTCTAGATGCCAAAATAGAGGAAAGATTGAATCTTGGAAGCAAAACTTGGAATCTTGACAAAGGCTTATTTTGGCTTGAAGAACAAGCTACTCTTGTTTTCTAGAGAGAAGGTAGAGATATTTTCTAGGAAATGTAAGGGAATGAAATGAAGAAGTCTTCTAGGTTTAGGTTACAAAACTAGCTCTTGGTGAAAAGACAAGGATACCCTTACTAACTCTTAGAAAGTGTAAGGAACAAGGGAACTCCTCTCAAAGCACAAGGTACAACACCACTTAAAGATTGACTAGTCAAATACTAGTCCTTGAGTATCAAAAATCAGGATTTTAGGAATCAATTCCTCAAAAGAAATAGAATTAATTACTCAATTAATTCATGGTTTGGAGTGTGGATTTTTGGGGTGTCACAGGAGGGTTGGAAGAAACCTCATGCAGACCAAGATTATCTCATTTTCCTTAGTACAAACATGAGTGAACCTGAACTGAGCAACGAAGCTGAAGAGGATCCAGTTTCTTCCTCCGGTTCTCGTGTGACCAAAACCTCCAAGTGTTTCGCAAAGAAATAAGGAAAATGATGAAAACCAAAGAGGAGGCAAGCAAAGCCACGAAAGGAAAAGAGAAGAAGTAGTACTCCTTTCGTTAATATGCCAAGGATGTTTGATGTAACCTTGTCTTATGTTATCTCTGGTTATCTTAAATAAAAGCTTTTTTTATGTTTCGTGTTGATCTTTCTTAAAAGAAACTTTATTTGTTTCGTATCATCACACACACGAATCATCTCCGAATGCGAATATCACAACTCAGGAATATTTTGGAAAGTAGATATGTTAGTCTTAAAAACAATAACTATTCTCTCGAAAGATGAGGACGCTCTGCATAATGTTGGAACTCGAAACTTCAGGGTGTTGGAACTCGATCTTGTCATAAGGACATCAAAGCCCGTGACCCTCATCCGTCTATATAATGAAGCCATCTCATTGAAAGTTTTCACACATCAAGCCTTTCCAGTGGACAAAGACAAGGAGATTGCGTATTCAATGGAACCTGAAGATGAGGGAAATAACGGCTGAAATAAGAGAGGAAGAATGCAAAGAGCAAATGGAGAAAGTTCAAAAAAGCGCCCAAGCCCCATTGATGCGGATAAGGTTTCTCCACCACAAACTCAGAATGAAGCACCCCCTCCACAAGATGGATCTGGATTTAATCCTTTGGAAACCTTCATCGACAACCCTCTGTATGAAAGAGAATGTGTAATGTGGCTTCACGATCTTTCCTGTAATGAATATGAAGTCGAGATGACCGAAACTGAATATGAATCTATTATGACAGATCTTCTCGCTTTCGAGCTCTTCCGACAAGACTACTTCAAGAAGCGAACTCTCGAGCTTCAGAAAGGAAAAGCCAAGTAAAAGCGGTGAAATCCTTTATTGTGTACGAAGATGTATTAAGATGATTTAACTTGTTATGTGAATGTCTATGTTTCGTATGAATAATAAATCATCTTCATGTTTCGTGACTTAAATGACGACTCCTTCGAAACATAGTCACCTGAAAGAACGACATATATCTTCACGAATCTTTATTTGATTCATGGAGTTATTTGAATTGATACTTCTCTATCAAGCCATATTTGCAAGAAGATAAAATGGCTCTTTTAAGGAAGCTACTATCTCAACCATTCAATGCAGTTAATTAAGACCATCGTGTGGCCGAGAAAATCGGCCCACTAATCCATGATCACGCCTAATCATGTCAGTGGAAAGGACGTGCATTAATTGCCCATGTCCCATACTCAAGTGGATTTCTCTCTCCACATTAAATGTGGAATGACAATTTTTGATCTGATATCTCCCTTATCAGATAAACCTTACAGATATATTGCTTTATATATGCAGGTGTCAGAATTGACCGAAAGCCCAATTTGAGCCTACCCATACCCTTTCAAATTCCAATTACGGGTTACCCATTAACCCAACCCTAAGAAAACGTGTAATACCTATTTAAACCTACAGAATCATAAACCCTTCTCTTCCCACCTTGATCCCTCTCAAAACTTCTCATCAAGAACCTTCAACCTCATCACACAACAGTGGCGAAGAAGTCTAAAACCAAAGACTCCAAAGAGATTCCATCCACCACTGCTGGAACGCTTCCAACGTTTCCCACCTTGGATGAAGCTTTAATCAAATCCAGAGAACATCTTATAGCGTGTGGATACATGTGGGATGCGCATGGATTTCTACAATATGCTCTAAACAAGAAGTTTGGGGACTCAGTCATCCGTCTGCTAAAGGAAAGTGGTTTGTATAGCTATGTAACTCGCGTTTACACATTCTTCTACCCTTTTGATGTTACACAGTTTTATTTGAATGCTAATGTATCTGCTGATGGTTCTACGATTACCTCTAAAGTAAACGGCATCAGAAGACATCAAACTGGCATTTGGTTTTCCAGAAAGAGATGCATCTTACAGTTCAAATTTCTCGTTATATTTCTATGATCAGCATGCCTTTTGTGCTCAAATCAAGAATGCTCAAAGTCGAACTGATGTAAAATGGCCTTTAAAGAAGAAGTGGTTTAAGCTGGATTATGAGTTTATTGCAGACATTTTCAACAAAATTGTTGATCACAAGACATCCGGGACGGATGATGTCACCCAAGAGAAGTTGAAAATGATTCATGCCTTTTTGTATAGTTACAAAGTGGACTGTTCGAAAGTTGTCTTTAACCATCTTCGAGTCCATGTCACTGCGGGAAAAACCTCGGATGGTGATATATGGAGAAAAGTTGGATTCAGTCTTATGATAGGACATTTACTCAGCTTCAAGAACATCACTTTAAGGGAAAGTGTTTCGCCTGGCCCAAAAGTCTGCCATATGAAGTCAAAGCCCTCAGGCTACGATAAGCAACGAGCCATTGAATTCCAGAGTCAAAGTCAAAAACGAAGTCCAAATGAAAGATTACTCCTGAGAGTGATCAACCCACACCAAAGCTACAAAGGAGAACATGAAAGGTCAAGCACTCCTCCGAAGAAGTTTCGTCACCTTCTCTTTTTGCTGTTCAAGAAGACAAAAGTGGAAATGTGTCTCCAAAGGATTTAGCCAATATCCCACCCTCATCTCCAATTCCTCTCGAGACTGCAACAAACTTGACTACCGAACCCATCTTACAATCTGCACCAATACAAAACAAAGTTGTGCACCCATCAACACAAGTTTATCAGATCAGCAGCCTTGAACAAACTCAAGTGGAATATTCGTCTGACGGCGAATGTTCGGACATCAAACGTGCTGATACTGTCAAGCTCCACTTTCGACCAATTCGTGACAAAGCTCAAGCAATCATGACTCGATTAGCTTCACCTCCTCCTTCTACTCTCTCCAAGCTCAGAAAGAAATCGGTTACACCCCCGCGTACTGCTCAGGGGGAAGATCAAACCACAAATGCTTCTGCCATCAAGAAATTCTCCCAAGCCCTTGCCATTGTGCGGGACATGAAGAAGAAAAAACTCACATCCGAAAGCTCCTTACCACAAGAACCTACTATTGCAGAGCAGGTCCACCCAATTCTGACACAAGAACCTGCAGTAGTAGAAAAGGACAAAGTTGCTCCTTCCTCTTCTGATCTCTTAAGTCTCCCACAAGAACTTGGTTTTCTAGAAGAGACGAGAAAAGAGATCAATGAGACAAGTCCAGATCCACCTCCCTCTAAAGATCAACTCCTTCGACAGGCTATATTTGAAGAATATCAACGAGTCTTGCGTTGGCAGAAATGGTGCACATCTACTCTCGACCTCTTCCTAGCAGGACTTGATGACATGAAAGAAGAAGAGATTTTTGCCTTAGAATGGATAAACACGAAGGATGTCTATGAGGCAGTTATGATTCCAAAGATTTCTCGAGTCTATTCCTACAAAATCACAAATAGAAGCATTGGAACAGAAAAGGCTCTAATCAAGCTTAACATCGTGAAACCCTCGTATGATGATCTAATGTTCGAAGCCGAAATGAAGAATTTGAGAGATGCTATACACTTATCCAAGATCAAGACCGAACTTGAAAAGCTATATAAGAATGATCCTCATTGCAGCACAAATGGCATGAAAGATATCGATGCTCAAATCTCTCTGCCAGTTGGCGCACAAGAAGAACAAGTTACAAATGACACCACCAGAAACGACACCACACCAACACATGTCCAAGACGCCAATAGACATAAAAGTGTTGAAGTTTCTAAAAAAGATGATGCTGATGATGAGAAAAATGATGAAGATGATGATAATGAAGAATATGGTGATAATGATGATGATCCGAATGATGATGATGGTGGAAACAGTGATGCAAATTCTAGTGATAATGATGATGATGATAGTGACAGGTCTCCCATCATTGGAAAAATTGTAATGATTCCCCCTACTGAATTATATTCTCGCTCCAAGGATGGAAAATCATGGATCCCGAGATCACCTCGTGATGACAACAAGGAAGCATCATTAGGTGTGCAACATCCTGTTCCCAGCCGAATAGAGCATGGAATTCAAACTGAGGATCAACACCTTGATGTTGACACTCTTGCAAAGATAGTCGAAACACTTCACAAACAACATCAACGTTACAATGAGTAACGCATAGAAGATGTTGAAATAATGATACACTTGTCTACTCAAATGTCTCTCATCTCAGGACAATTGACATTCATGCAGAAGGAAGATCGAAAGGAGAAATCATCAACTCTGCAAGCTTCGTAATCGGTTGATCTCAGTCAACAGACCGAAATGCTTGACAAAATTGCAAAGAAGCAACATTCGCTCAAGCTTTCTCAATTTGGTCTCAAAGAACGAGTAGATCTCTCGTGTCTGAAGGTTGATACAGCCAATGACACTATCTTTGCCATGGCCGAATGTCAACTTCAGATCCTGAACTATTTCAAGGATCTTTCCATCAAGGTTGATTCACTTCTAAAGCCTTCTGATCCTCTCACTGATGGTGATGATGCCAAAAAGGGGGGAAAGCACCATAAGAAAGATGATGATGATGCAGATGAAGGTAGAAGAAAGGAACACGAAAGAAGAAATGAAGGAACCTTCGATCATACATACAACACACCTCCTCCAACTCTCAGTAGAAGACACCCTCAAAGTCTCGACATGAAGCACCATCCAAGTCTCAACAGCAAACTATAAGACCGAGACCTTCCTATGGATCACAGTCTGTCTATTCATTTGCAGGACTGTCTCGTCGAGAAATGATCAATCTTCGAAAGAAGTTAATGAGAGATAACAAAGTAACAATGGATGGATCTGGAACATTTGTTCAGTATGAGGAATATGAAAAAGGAAGTGGCAGAAGGTTTGTAGGATACAACTTGCCAATCTGGCTAAAGAAGAAAGATAATCATACCAGGCAAGATTATTAATGGACACACAACAAGAGAATAAGGGAAGAAAATGAAGCTCCCAGGCTTGAACGAGAAGAAGCGAGAAACCTGAGAAAACGAGAGCTCACTAGGTATCAAGAGATACAGGAGAAGATAAAAGATGTTTCAAAAATAGGAAAGGATGCAGATATATATGTCAAATATGATGCCATAGCTAAAGTTCACCAGGAATCTGGAAAAAGCTATGTAGAAGGAATAAACTCCACAGAGCTAGTAACCTAGTGGAACCATGGCATTGTATCAGGACGAAACATCCTAGAAGCCTACAACAACTACATGAGCTATAATTTTGGAGAAAAATATGAAGCTCAAGTCCGTGAAAGACCACTCCGAGATGTCAGAGTCTCAAATAGGGCTGGTTTGTAATAAAATTCTCCTTTAATGGATATTCTTCAGCCTTATAATAAGAGTATAGGTTTTGGCATCATCAAAAAGGGGGAAATTGTTAGGAACAAGTGTATTTAGATTTTAATGATACCAAACTGTCTTAGATTGTAGACCCCTATTTTTCATTTGTTAGATAAGTCTCGTATGTCATAGGCATGAGATGCTAAACCATGCACGAGACTAGCACAATAGGTCTACATGAAGATTTGAAGATGATCGAAAGATGCCTCCAGACGAAAGAAGGATTAAAGCAAGTCACGGATGGACTGCTTTTACAAAAGGAACTTTCGTCTAAGAAGGGAGGACGAAAGATGAGGACAATCTTTCGCTCCTCAATGAACAAGTCAAGGACAGACTTGTAGAAAGACAACGCTCAAACAATGAGAATGTTGTCTATCACTCAGATGGGCAAATCATTCGGATAAAAAGTGTCCTAGGAATGTGTTTCACTAAAGACAAGGAGCATTAAAAGACTTGTACCTTTTTGTCAGAGATCAAGGACAAAATCCATAATGCTTTTGGCTCCAACGGATATATAGTACAAGTGCATTAAATGCCTCTTACCCACTGAGTAATACACACTGGTTATTAGGTTTAAAATTTTCACCTCTCTCCACCGGATGGATTTTTCCACCTATAAATACCTCTCTTAACCATTGAAGAAGGTGCTGGTTAACTCACTCTTGCAATCTTAAGAAAAGCTTTTATGACAGTCTCATCTCCAAAAGCTTTCCATAACCAGTGTCAGTTGTGAAGTTTTTCAAAAGCATATTGATTCTCATACTTCAAAACTTGAAGCAGTCTTGTAATTTTCTCAAGTGAAGATCTATCCAGACGTCAAGACAAGATTCAACCTGTTGGAGAAACATTAGATTACCTTTCAAACATCTCAGCTTAGGAAGAAGTTGATAGAGGCGGAGTAAACTCGAGGAGTTGAAAAACCTGTCAAGTGGCTGTCCGGCTTAGTGTTCAAGGAAGCCAGCTTGAAGTAGTTTGTACTAGGAGTGATAGTGCAAACACTTTCACGAGTAGTGAAAGAAGAGTGGAGTAGGCACAGTTGGCCGAACCACTATAAAAATCTCTCTGTCCATCTCACTTTACTTATCGCCTTTTCTTTCTTGCTTTGCATATCATATCATATCGACCAAACGCTAAGTTTTACTAACACGAAAGAGTGCAAAGGATAATTAAAACAAGAATACTATCTCCGCTGCGTATATCTCCGAAAGGAGATCATTCGAAAAGAATCGATTAGAGTCTATTCACCCCCCCCCCCTCTCAAGACTCTTTTTGACCCTACCGGGACCAACACAGGCTACAGAGTGAATGATGACTATTTATTTTCAAAATTAGATGTAAGTCTTTCCATGATTTTATTTGACCACCTTAGTGGCATCTATCATGAATTCCTTACCTCATAGGTTTTAAACCCATCTCCCTTGTTGTCTCAGGGATAGCCTTCCGGTTTAAACCTTTTGTGCGAGGATCTGCAATAAAAAAAATTGAACACTTGACGAAATATAGCAATTACTTTCTCTATGTGAGAGTAAATCCATTCATAATTGTTTGACAACAGCCATGGCAATCCTCAAACTCATTCATATAATTGTTTCATTTTATTGTTTAATTAACATTGGAGCTCAAATTTAATTAATTGTTTATTTATACTCAAACTTTTTTTTTTTTGATAACCGTTTATACTCAAACAAATTTAATCAACATAAATATTTAATAGCAGTTTGCTAAAAAAAAAAAAACTAGAAAATAGAATTACTGCAAATTCAATAAGAAAATTACAACAAATTCCCAATACAAAATAAATCAACACATAGGAAGAAAATAACTACAAATCTCCATTTTAAGATAGAATATAGATTTAATTGCACCTCTCAATTTCATTCAAATTGTATAAATTAAAAGATAATATAATATTTTTTACAAATATATATATATAATAAGGCTCATATGCGGCAGTGGCTTTAGGTGCGGCGGTGCGGCCATATCAGCGTCGTCCATTCTGCTTAATCTAACGGCAGCGGCTAATTTCTAAAGAGTTAAAGATTTAAGCGCGTCCTGGTAAGTGGGGGGTGTTATGGTAATTTTAGTGGTTATTTATATCGGTCGCTTGTCAGTATACACCAACAGTGTTAACAAAAGACACCAATAGTGTTAGGAAAAAACACCACAATGAAATGCACAAATACACCAAAAAACACACAACACACCCAAAAAATACACCATATAACTCACCATTCCAATGGTGTATTCTGAACACTGTGTGATGCTTTTAGTCATACCTAGTGATGCGTTCTGGTGATGCGTATCGAATTTGTCCATGTTTTTTTGGTGTGCATTTTCTAACATGGATGGTGTATATTTGTATAACTATTAGTGCGGTCGCACTGACCGCTCGGGAAGGCACCAACACGAATTCTCAAATACACCACAGTAAGGTTAATAATGCACCAATGATGAACATAAAACACAACACTATGATTTGATATATTCTGGTGTCCAATGACGACTTTAACCTTGCAGTTCGCGTATTGTGAGAACGCGCGCGAAAATATCGGAAAAGCCTTGATGAATGTGATTCGTTGGATTTATCTAATCTAATGGCCTACAATTAACCGCACCGCCACACCTAAGTGCACTGCCGCACTTGAACCTTCCTCTCTCTCTCTCTCTCTCTATATATATATATATATATATATATATATATATATATATATATATATATATATATATATATATATATATATATATATATATTAAATTAATATTATCTTGAAAAATATTATTTTTAATCACAAAAATATTAATTTAATATTAAGATATTAAACAAATAAGTATTCTGCATATAGAGAAATATATCAAAATACTTCTACTAATAAAGACTATATTTTTTTTTTTTGAAAGGTACGTACTAATAAAGAATATAAATCAACATTATTTGGGTATGAGAATAGTACTTAATAATTAAATATAACTAAAGTTTGTAATATACAGTAATTTATACATACAATAAAATTATTTATTATATAACATATTTTTTGAGAGTTAATATCGCCTCGCTAGGACTCGAACCCATGACCTCCCTTTTGGGAGTCACATCATGCATTTTACAATTATAACAATGCTCAAACTGAGATTACACAGAATTTTTCTGAGTCATTGGGTTAAAATATTGATAGAAAAGAAAATCTAAAAAACTCTCAATCCAGTGAAATATTATATTATTCTTATTGATGGATATATTGGACCCGGAACGAACCGACCCGGAGAAACGAACCCGAGGCACCTCGGCCCAACCCCTTGGGCCGTGGCCGGGTCGGCCCAAAGCAACTCGGCCATGGGCCGAGCCCAGCCACGGACGAGCTCGGGTCACCATGGACCCGGCTACTGCCGTGCCGAACCGGTCCATGGTGGACTCGACTAGCCCGAGCTCGGCACATGCCCGGCTCGGCCATGCCGAGTCGCCCCGCTTTGGACCCGGTCCTGGAGGGGACGCGGTCAAAGCAGGCCGATCTAACCACCCCCGGTTCTAGGGGTGCGGTTGGGGGTTGAGCTGGTATAAAAAGCTCCCTCCTTGTCCTAACAAAGGACCCTGATCATTATCTTACACAACATATTCGTAAACTACTATCTTCTAGCATTATTGTCCTAATCAAGTCTTGTAATAGCTTATTCGCGATAATTAATACAATATACGGTCCCTGCGACCTTACGACATCTCTGCGTTATATTATTTATTTAGTACACATTCTTATCCGGGTTTAATAATTCGGGCCACCCCGGGTGAATTAAATCCATCATTGGTGCTCTTGTTGAGAGCTGCTGTACCAGCTCAAGCGTATTCTACATCCAGGGGTCTACCATGACTAGCTACCATGACGAGATCGAGATCTAACTCTCGCCACACCAACGATTCCCGCGGCACCCAACGGGAACGGCCCCAACAGGGCCCCCAGCGTCCAACCGGCCGCCTCCAACAGCTCGGGAGGAGACTTGAGGGCCCAGCTCACCAACCACCGCAGCAGTGGTGCACCACCCCCCGTGGCTCCCGCTGCTACCGCTCCAACTCGCGCCCTCATCCAGGAGGGGGTGGCGGTCTTCGAACAAGCCTCCACGGCACTAGCCCATGTTGCGGCGGGCCTCCGGGCAGAGGAACATGCCGACCTAGGCGCCACCCAAGGGGGCCTGCCGCCGGGCACCGTACCACCTCTACCTCTCTCCAGGGGGGGGGGGGGGCAGCGGGCCGAGCGCCGTGCCACCTCCGGCACGGGCCATGTCCCCGTAGGTCGCCAAGCCGCGGGCCCCGAACTCCGCCGCGACGCGAGTAGGCCTCCCGAGATGAGAGGTCGGGAAACAAATGGTCGAGCTCCAAGCACCAATCGTGACGAGGTCGAGCAGCTCCGTAAGCGAATGAACGAGCTCTCAGAGGGGATGGTCGCGCCCCAACAAGCTACCACCTTGTCGACCCACCCCGTTGAGGGGCTCCAAAGAGGTGTCCGAGCCCTCTTGCTTGGCCCCTACGTCTCTCGAGGGGTGCCTACATTTACCCCGCCCCTCCCAAGGGGGCGTGATAGGTCGAGCACCCGGCTCCCCCGAACCCCAAGAGCTCAAATATGGACATATTTTCTTATTAACCCATGGTTGCTGTCGAGCGTGCCACCCCCGACCTTGTCATTTACCTAACGGTAGTACATGGGGGACGCCCCACTCACTACCTAACGGAAGAACATGTTATGGGTTGCTTGCCCCTTGACAAGGTCGAAGCCAAGCCGGTGGGGAGAACCTACATAGTCCCCCGTGATATACAATACAAGAAGTCCTCCAATGACACCTTGCTACATTAGGTGTCAGTCATAGAGGAGGTCCACAAAGGGACCTGCCCGGTCCACCAGGGGGTCCGTCCCCTGTAATGATGTTTTAAGAGGTGGAGCATTCCCTCCAAAGATGTTGCAAGAGGTGATCCGTCCTCTCCAATGATGTTTCAAGAGGTCATCCGTCCTCTCCAATGATGTTTCAAGAGGTCGTCCATCCTCTCCAATGATGTTGCAAGAGGGGGAACGTCTCCTCCAACGATGTTTTAAGAGGTGGAACGTCCCCTCCAAAGATGTGGCAAGAGGTGATGCATCCTCTCCAATGATCTTCCAAGAGGTGGGATGTCTCCTCCTACAACGTTTTAAGAGGTGGAGCGTCCCCTCCAACGACGTTTCAAGTCCCTCCAACGATGTTGTAAATATCGAGTACTCACCCGACCTCCCCAAGCGTACCCTAAGGGGGCACGAGGTTCGACCTCGCGTACCAACCCTGATGGGAGAGCCCGATGGCTTAATCCGACAGGACTTGGCTCATGCGGGTAGCGTACCCTAAGGGGGCACAAGGTCCGACCTCGTGTACCAACCCCGACGGAAGAGCTCGGTGGCTTAGTCTGGCAAGACTCAGCCCAAGCGGCTTGCGCACCCTAAGGGGGCACGAGGTCCGACCTCGCGTACCAACCCCGACGGGAGAGTCCGATGGCTTAGTCCGCCAGGACATGGCTCATGCGGGTAGCGTACCCTAAGGGGGCACGAGGTCCGACCTCGCGTACCAACCCCGACGGAAGAACTCGGTGGCTTAGTCCGGTAGGACTCGGCCCAAGCGGCTTGCGCACCCTAAGGGGGCACGAGGTCCGACCTCGCGTACCAACCCCGACGAGAGAGTCTGATGGCTTAGTCCGCCAGGACGTGGCTCATGCGGGTAGCGTACCATAAGGGGGCACGAGGTCCGACCTCGCGTACCAACCCTGACGGAAGAGCTCGGTGGCTTAGTCCGGCAGGACTCGTGTAACACCCCGAAAGTTTTCAACTTTTAAGACTTATATAATAAAGGTAAATTCTCATTAAATCCCAAAACATAATATAATAGAGTACGGGGTACTATGCCACACCTGAGCTAGAGAACTCAGGTGCACAGGCTAAATAACTAATATCCTCAATAATGTAAATACATAAGCATGGCACGCAGGCCAAAAGGGAAGCTATCTACTCTACGCTCCAAATCTTTAGCGCGCTCCAGTGTCTACTCCTCTGTGCCTGAAAGCCAAATATATCTGTTCAGCGAGAGATGCTGGTAACCCACTCCAACGTGTTGAAATATAGTATATATATATATATGTGTGTGTGTGTGTGTGTGTGTGTGTGTGTGTGTGTGTGTGTGTGTGTGTATGTATATTCAATAATAATAACGCATAATAATAATAATAATAATTATTATTATTATTATTATTATTATTATTATTATTATTATTATTATTATTATTATTATTATTATTATTATTATTATTATTATTATGCAGACATGCACATGTGTATTTTGTTTATGTCTGAACTGTCCGGCCTTAATTAACTCTTTATTACAAATTTGTATTTGTATTTTTATAGTAATAATAATATTCACAATAATATTTAATTTTTTATTATTATTATTATTATTTTATTTAATATCCCTCTGTCTCACTCTCACTTACTCACACTCACAAACACAAGTTATTCTCATGCTCCCTCGAATAGATTTTGTTTTACAAAACCAAAGATACCCTTTCCATACAGTAATACACACACACACACACACACACACACACACACACACACATATATATATATATATATATATATATATATATATATATATATACATATATATATATATATATCTACATATATATATATATATATATATATATACATATATATATATATATATATATATATATACATATATATATATATATATATATATATATATATATATATATATATATATATATATATCGACACACACACACACACACTAGTATGGTACCAGTGCGATGCACAGTCTAAACATTATATTTTTAATCTAAAATGTTATTGTAATAAACAAACCGATTGAATATATGATAATAAATTACAGATGACATCACAACAGGTTATTATTGGATATTACAATACCAAACTAAAAAAGTAATAATAATAAAAAAAAAAGAATATGAACTTTGCAAATTAACATTTTATTTATAAATTATTAAAAATTTCCTGATAAATAACATTAGTGGTTGAAGTAACAAATCTTATCAACTTGGAAATTTTGGTTTGATCGAAAAATTATAAATGTACACTAATAATTAAAAAATTATGTAAAGATTCATGTACATTGTAGATTTATCTCCGACAAAGGTATGGTAGAACGTCTATAACCACCTTTCTGCATCAAAAGATTGTCCATTTGCATGGGTGAACAAAAAGTCATTGTCTTTACCTTTCTTACTTTACCTGCATAAAAAAATTAAAAAATAAGTTCTATTATATTTGAATCCTATTTGAAGTCATGTCAGCGATTTATTAACATAGTTTCTAAATAAAATATAAAACATCTAATTAAAAAAATAGATTTTTTTTTTTAAAAAAAAAAGGTCGGTCTACTTATAAAAGATATAGAATACTAAATAGCTATATGTAAACAAAGTTTGCATATAGATTCACAACTTACCACTCGTATCATAAACAACTTAACATGATGAACACTGTTGGATTATAATATTAAGCAAAATAAACGAAGATTAAACTGATCTACAACTTCATGCAATGGAAATGGTATAACTTCATGATTTTTATTTTTATTTTTCTATTTTACATTTCAGATAAGCAATTTTAAATGATTTCTTCTTTGTTCAGATTTGAAATGCTACTATCTATATTGAAATATTTTGCAATAATGACATCTTTTTTATCTGTGAAGAATTGTTATACCATTTCCATTGCATGTCTTTTTTCGAGAATCATGTAAAAAAATCTGGATAGACATAAGTTTACTCTCTCGGTAGATTTTCCTAAATTTTCTAATTCTCTATTTGAGAAAATTTCAATTTTGGTCCACTGACTATTGCACTTGTGTTAATTGCAACACTTGACTTTCAAAAATGTTAATTTAGTACTTTTACTATGCAATTTCTATCAATTATAGTCACGCCGGCTAAATTGTCGGCCAAATCTCAAAATAGCCAGCCAAATCTCACCGGAAAAACTTAAACATTTTAAATAAAAAGGGCAAAAGTGTCATTTCATGTTATTAAAACATCCTTTCGGCTTCCGTCTCTTCTCCGACATCCTTCTCCTCCTCCGACATCCTTCCCCTCGTCGCCGGCATCAACAGGGAACAACCAAAAAAGGCCGTTCCTATTACTTTTGTCCATGACGCTGAAGTGTAAACTACCCCAGGAGCCTTCCCTCAACGTTCAGCCTGTACAGAGTTTCCATGGCTGTGGAGTTATCAAAATGGACAGAATCAGACGGCTTCGAGCCTTCCCCCAACGTTCAGTCTGTACAGAGTTTCCATGGCTGTGGAGTTATCAAAATGGACAGAATCAGACGGCATGGACACAATTTCGATTCCATTCACAAAGGCATAAGGAGAAGGTGAGAAAGTAAGGTTCAGTTGCTGTTTCTCATCAACGTTAACGATGAATTCCTTTTTAATAAAAGTACCCGGCGAGAATATGAAAGGGTCCGGCGAGAACTTTCCGCCATCCTGCAACAAGTCAACAACAACCTCCGCGATATTCGATTCTGCCTGCAACACCCCTCAACGCGATAGATTTACGGTGCCTCCGAGGAGCAACTCCTCTTGTCGGACACCAACACCGCCGCCGACCGGTCTCTTAGCTTGAACTTCGACGGCTTCCAGAAGGTGTTGAGGAAGAAGAAGACGCAAATAATTTTTTAATTTTTTAAACGTAAATTGACTATTTTGCCCCCCTGAATAAAAAATTTTAAAAATGTTTAAGTTTTTCCGGTGAGATTTGGCCGGCAATTTGGCCGGCGTGACCAAAATTGATAGAAATTGCATAGTCAAAGTACTAAATTAACATTTTTGAACGTCAAGTGTTGAATTAACACAAGTGCAATAGTCAGTGGACCAAAATTGAAATTTTCTCTCTCTATTTTGTGGATGATCTAAATCTTTGAATAGAAGAGCAGTTAATGAGAGAAACTATAAAGATTTGAGGTGAACACGAAAACTAATATCAAGACTAAGAGATTTGTAAGTAATTTACCTTTATTTCCTTCAAATTGTTTCCTTTTGTTGCCTATTATAGGACTTCCATAAGTTTCTTTATAATACTTTGAATGGTGGAATAAATTTGTACTTCAATGCCTGTGTGTTTGATAGTGTTTAGATTCCTTTCATCAGTTTTGAGTGTCTTTAAATAGTTCTAAAGTAAGTTCAAGAGTTGGAGATAAGCAGACTCGAACCGCTGACATCCGGCTCAGGGTAAACTACCGCCTCGCAAGTCCCCCAGCTGATTCTACCATAGAGGCCAACGATAGACAAAAATTCCTCCCCCCCCCCCCCCCAACACAACTTACAACTTTCATTGTACTGTGCTCTCCAAAGAGCAACATAATTTGAATTTAGGTTGGCATTAACACACACTAATGCTTTTTCAGATTCTCAATGGAATTGGAAAGGTTTTAAAAATAATAATGACTGCAGCTCCTATTAAATCATGCCATGAGTTTTAGGTCATACTCAAAATCTATGTTCATGCCATGTGTCCTGTACAGATTATGGATTTGGTGTATCAGTCTGATTCCATCATGTAGAATGTACTTATTTTTCTGTAATGAAATCCCTTGTAAAATTACTAAGTTGAACTGTGTTTTTGTTACATGTTGTATAATTATATAGTTCCCAATTCTAAGTGTATGAAATTTCAAGTTGGATCCGCTAATATTACAACAATTAGTTTTTTTATTTTTATGTCGAGAATATCAGCTTAGGTTGTTTTTGTGATATTATTTCTCTTTTTTTTTTTTTTTGTGTTACACTTAATAATTTTTAAATGGTCAACATTTGCAGCTGTTAACTGAGCTCATTATCATCTTAGATGATGATTGTCATTCAACAGGCTAATTGTAGTTTCAAAAATTCCTACTAAGGTACATGCTCTTCTTCAATATCAGCTTATCTCTACCTTAAGGTGACCATTTAAGTCTGCTTAGTTTAATTATTTAATAACTAGAGTTTTTTTCACTTTTGGTCCTATGACTTTAGTGCGTCCGTCAATTTAGATTCACAACTTTAATTCCTGACATAAGTAGTGCTTGACTTTGATATTTTTTCCACTTTTAGTTCTTCTGCGCATCTAAACGACTACTTTTAATCAGAATCAATAAATTGCCTTTTATATTTAGATTTAAGAGGGATAAATAAGTCACCATCATCTTGTCTCCAAGAATAGCTTCACCAACAGGCCACAGATCGCCACTTCATCATCTCCTCTCTATGCCGCGAGCTCGAAGAACATTTCCAGGCTACTGGAGGGGTGGATGCGAGCTTCATCCTCGTCTTCTTCGTCCAAGGGGTTGACGGCGGCGACCTCCCATGGCGGCAGCCAGGAGGACGAGGAAGACTAAAACAGCCTGGCGGCGACAGGCGGGAGCAACGACAACAATGGGGTGATCTCGAAGGAGGAGTATTTGGATTCTATTATGATGTTTGGGAGCTTGATGAATGGAATGGAGAGTGAGAGTTGTAGTGGGAATAATAAGCAGAACGTGTAGGAAAGTAATGATAATGATAACCCTCCTCTATTAACATTTCTTGAGAAATGGTTGTTGGATGAAAGTGCACTGCAAGTTGAAGAAGGAGGAGGAGAGGATCAAGGTGCAGTCATGGAGCTTCCAACAATCTTTTCATGACAATAAAGAGTTAATACCATATGAGGTCCTCCGAGTATAGTGATTTTGTCACGTTTAGTCCTAAACTTTCAAATTGACCATCTGTGGTCCTTCAACTTTCAAATTTAACCATTCGCGGTCCAAGTTAACCACCCATGGTCCTTCAAGTTTCGAAATTTAACCAGCTATGGTCCTCTTGAAAGGACCATGGTTGGTTAAAATTTAATATTTTAAGGAGCATGGGTGGTTAACTTGGACCACGAATGGTTAAATTTGAAAGTCGAAGGACCACAGATGGTCAATTTGATAGTTTAGGACTAAACGTGGCAAAACCACTATACTCGGAGGACCTCATATGGTATTAACTCTGACAATAAAATATGCACTAATTAACCAATAACCCCCAATACGCCAATACTATAATTGTTCTTCCATGAATTTGTCCAGGCGTTACTGATTGAGAAGAATAGTTTGTAGAGGTTTTGTTCACATGTGTGCTTACAGTAAGAGAGGGGGACGGAAGATACGGGAAGAAGAAGATAATTAAATAGCTTTAATTTTTTTTGTTTATTATTTAAGTGATGGTGAAAAACTTATTTACCCCTCTTAAATCTAAACATAAAAGATAATTTAGTGATTCCAATTAAAAGTAGCCGCCAGATGACCTGAAGGACTAAAAGTGGAAAAAAAAATCAAAGTCAAGCACTACTTATGTCAAGAATGAAAGTTGTGAACCTAAGTTGACAAAGACACTAAAGTCATAGGACCAAAAGTGGAAAAAACTATTAATAACTATAGAGAATTTTATTTAAATTGCTACAAAGACATTCTGATTATATTTCATCACTGAACAATACACGAACAATTGTTCTATTAAGAGAACATAACCTTTTTCATAAATGATCGAAAAATCCAATAGTGATAATAACAAAACAATATATCTTCACCCCACCAGCTATTAAACACTTCTATTAATTGTAAGATTTTCCCTAATAATATACATTGTATATTATATATTAGGGCCTTAATTAAGTGGTGCAAGTTGACCAGGCTTATTAAGTGGTCTGGTTGGACTGAATAACTAGAAGTTGTTAGTCAACCAGACTTTGTGCCTATTATAATCCTGGATTGATGGAATACAGGATGATTTGATGTGCCCCATTCAGTTACGGCACTCAGACTGCTTAGTAGACACCAATACACCATCTAGGGTTCTGAGTCAGGTCTGAGGCAAAACATGGCTAACGGTCTACCGTTAAAAGGCAACACAACAGGAACATCAACTGTGGCTGGAGATCAACATGGCTACGCTTCCACTCTTATGCAAGGTCAGATCTCTCGTACACTACTATTCAATATTAGTTAGATTATTATTTAAATCTAACATTTGGTATCAGAGCCTTTATAATCTCTGCCTGGTTGATTGAGTTGGCTACGATCAAAATTAATTACATATACATAGGTTTTTTGTATATGCTTTGGTTTACAATTACATTCAGCTTATTCATCAAAATATGCACATAAAAATATATCTTTTGATATAATTAGGCATTTTAACATGTATATTTTGAATGAATTAAATTGTAACTGATTTTGGATTGCAGGAATTTATTTTTGGCATTAAGTGAGGAATTTAAATTTCTTCGAAAAAAAATAATTCTTGGACTGCTGGGACTTTCTTTTCGCCCTTTGCTTGTCTTTGCCGGAGAAATACTGGATTTATTTTTGTTGGTTACGGTCTCCATTTGGCGGCGAAGCAACGGCTACAACACCCAAGTAACGGCAGCAACACAGCAAAACACGGTCTCTGGTTGGCGTTGCAGTCCGTCTGGTTGTTTGTTTTCCGTTGCTGCTTCTTCTATTTCTAGCGTCGCAATTGAGGAGTCGGCGGCGAGTGTTGGTGTCGCAACCAGGAGAGTCGGCAGAGGTGAGCTAGATTCTCCGGTGACGTCACTGCCTCTCCAATGCTTCAGGCAATTCCGGCGACGGGCTGCCGCTGCTCCATCTCCGCGCTACTCTTAAGGTCGTCGGCCGGTGGAGGCATCGCGAACGACAGTTGTCACTAGCGTTGCACCGACGTGAGTTGGGGGAGACGGGTGGTTCCTGACGACCGTCGCCGTTTTCTCTCTTCCTTCACGCGAAAATGGCTTCACTCGCTTCCCCTCAAGTTCCGGCAACTTGCTGGTCTCTTCGGCTGCTAAGGTTTGCATTTTGCTTTGGTTAACATGAAGAAGATGATGAAGGCTTGGTTTGGGCCGAGTCTGGCCCAATTCGGCCAGACCTGGATCATTAAAAAAAAACATCTTGGGCCTGTTTAGTTATTGGGCTTGCTTTAGTTTTTTCCATCATCATATTTGGACTTCTTTTAGTTAGTTGATCAAATTAATTCCTCTTTCAGTTATTATTAAATTATCATTCAATTTTGAGCAAATATTAAGTTTTAAATTTTTTGTTTGAATTTTAATTTAATATTGAGGTTTATATTAAATTTCATAAAGTATTGCAATTTATTTAGAGTTTATGGGTTAATAATATATTAATATGCAAAATCAAAGCATGCTAGGTATATTTATTTAATAATTATTTTTATACATTCATAATAACATGCATTAAAGTTGGGTTTAGCATATTATTAACTCATAAATTCATTATTAAAATATCATTCAATTTTGGACACTTAAGGCTAATTTTGGACATTATGGTCTATTAAGGTAACTTTTTTTTTCTTTTTTTTTTTGGTTCCCTATTAATTTTGAGAACAATTTAGTATTATGTGTCTCTGGGATTTCAGAACCTATTTTGAACAAGCCTTTTGGGACCTATCTTGGGTCATTAAAGTATGGATCCACATTTTTTATTGACATTTTAATGATAATTGTAGCTCTTTTTAAATTGTAACATGTTTATTAAGTTTTAATTATTACTAACTACCATATTTTGGTATTCATCGTTGGTAATAATATTATGTTTTGAGTCTACTTCAGTATTAGACCATTTTTCATCCATGTTATAATTTAATTGGGCCTTTGAGGTTTATGAGCCTAATTTGAGCGATTAAGTGCTATAATTATTGTCTTGGCCTATTTTGAGACATTAAGGATTTAAGGATTTAATTTTTATTTTGGCCATTAAGAATTACAAACTATTGTTTAAGTTGATTATTTTTTTAATCTATCAATAGTTTTCGGGGCCTTAATAATAATATTAAGCCTTTAATTTTATGGCAAAAGCAATATAATTGGTATATTGTCTGTATAATGGTAATTTGGTCATTACCTTAACTTTAGTCTCCCAAAATATCATAATAGTCTTGATTAATTATTATGTGGTAGAATTGAGATTAGTATTTGGCATCCCTTAATTACAACTTTGCCATTTATTAAGTTAAATTCGGCATTATTAATTAATGTTATTAAGTTTAGGGACTAATCTTATTTTATTACCCTTCATAATAATAATTATTTCATGGTAATCTGCTATATTTGGTTCATTGGCATGATTGCCACTTCAATTTGCATGACTATTACTGTTGGTAATTAAGTCCTACCAATGAATTTTTAAATGTACCATTGGACGCTGCATCGAGGCTACTAACACCAACAGTGAAGATGAGAGAATTCTGGAGTGTTTCTTCTCTTGTGGATCATCATCGTTGTTAGCGCAATGGAGAGATGCGGTTTGCATCATTAAGGTTAGCCATTAATTATCCTTTATGGTTATTATTGATAATTAGTGATACAGTTACAGTCAACCGCTATTTTGGACTAGTCACATATTTGATTTTTAGAAAAATGGAAACATTTAAAGGTGCATTACCATAATTTAGTTTGTCGTTATTATTAATGTTAATAGTGATTATAATGTTACTTATTGCTATTAATAATTAATTAGTGATAACATTAATATTGTTATGGTATTCAGCTATGTGCCTTGAACTGTTTCTAAATAAATGTGACAATATTCTAGTTAAGAAAATATTTTTCTTGACATTAATGTTTTTCGGATTTCAAATTTTATTAAGTTTTCAAAATTTCTGAAAAAGTTTATAAATGTTAGCAATTTTAACCATTGTTTTTCCATATTTAGTCTCCTACCTAATGTGATAATATTATTATGGAAATTTATTGATATTCTGATTGTTTGCAATTTTGCTATTAATAATAATAATTTTATTAACTAAGTTATGGAGAGTGATTTTGAATCAATTTAGTAATTTTGGAAAAACATGTTTTCTAGGCATTTGACTATTGCCATTAATTTCATAATTCGTTTAGTTCTTTAAATTATGATTTTAGTTCTGATTGCCCATATTTGGTTAAGTATGAATAAATTAATATTTGGTGTAAATTCATATTCTTTAGCTGGTTCATACCCTTTAGATTGTTTTATGCATTCGATCACATTAAGTGCATAATATTAAGTTTAATTATGCAATTAGGGTTTGTGAGATTTTAATTTACAAATGATAGTGTAACAGCCCCGATTTCCATACTAATTTAAACCTTAATCATGCAGATAACTAGCCATAAAAACATACACAACAGAACACATAAATATATGGGATGACGCCCGGTCAACGAATGATGCTAGTAACCCACCAATACATGTGAAATATCATACATAGATAGGATATATATATACAAAATCATTTGTGAAACGGGATACAGTATATATATGTTCAAAGCCAGGAGTAGAAGTCAAACACAAGACTCTATGCACTTACAACAAAGATAAGGGAACATATCCCGAAACCACAAGAAGTACAACAACACCCAAGAACGGCTCAAGATGTATTCTACCATCACTCAGTAGAATAACACCCGACATGCATAACACAAGAGAATAAGGACGCAACCATTGGCAACACATGCATTTGTGACAACACATGTCACAAATAGAGAATCACACAACAATGGCAACACATGCCTTCGTGGCATCACCCATCACGAATTGATATGCCTTCCTTATGCCCGGTTCCAACCTTATGGCTACCCCCACCTTATGTCTTGTTCCAACCTTTACCTCCAGGACCCCTGTACACCAAGTCCAACCTTTTCCCTCCGAGGACCGTCGTCCCCATCCACCAACAAACCACCAACGAAGTTCCACCAATTCACAGTACACGAGGGTACAAATCAAGCACATGGCACACATGCCTCTCCCGAACACGTGAACCCATCACTCGGGTCACATCCTCCATAATCACGTCATGGCCACCACGAGGACCACTGCCGTACCTTGGTGACTAATATCCCATACCATTAATCGTGCAATCCAGGTACAGCCACACACACCACACCACAATAGGAACGGATCACAACGATGATATGAAACCATACTCAATCAAGGAAAGGATCACAATCCGACTCCAACGATGATTAACGCAAGTCATAATCCATAATAGGAAGGGACAAACAACACACACGCTAGCATTTAAACACCGAACTAACATGCGTATCAAACGGGTAAACCAAACATAGTTCCGAAGAACACACAAGACTCATCATGGTTCAACGAATCACAATGTTGAACACTTAGCACGATTCAAGACACCAAATCCTACATGGAATCCTACCATATAGTTCTAGACATACGAAACACCAAGAAGACACTCAAATAGTTCCACAAAAGAACATCGGGAAGTCAAAAGACCAAATACCGAGTGAAAAGAATCACGGGGAACAAATCCCCGCCAACTCCATATATGTACCCTGCGGGTGGGCCCATGGGTGGACCCCCACTTGTGGTTCCGCCCGCGGGAACCATTCCCACACACCAACGTACCCCGCGGGTGGGGCGGTGGGTAGACGCCTACCCGCTGTTCCACCCGCGGGTACACACCTGTACCAAAATAATCCCTTTGGGGATTTTCAACTTCGAGCTCAAATTCAAGTCCAAGACATGCCAAATCTTACCAAGTACAACAAAATGACTTGAATCAAAGGAATATTCAAGCAATGGCATACAAGAACCCTAATAACAAGCTCTAAATATGCACTTTCACAAGACAATGCATCAACACTAACATTTCATAGCAAAATCACAAGTACAATCCAATAAATCATCATATAGGTAAGCAAAATAGATTTTGTAGAGCATGGGTTACCTATTGTAGACTTAACCTTCACTTAAAGCACTTCACAAGCTCCTAATAAGGTTCCTTTTTCCACACCCACTTCAAGAACATACCAAAAGATCATATAGATTTCACCTTTAAGAAAAGACACCTTAGAAAACACTAAAAACAAAAAAGGAGCTTAGATCTTACCCTCCTAGATGCTCAAGAGTAGGAAAGGTGGAATCTTGGAGACAAACTTGGAAGATCTTGATAGCCCTAGATTTAGCTTGGAGAGAAAGCTATCTAGCTTTTTAGAGAGAATGAAGAACTTATGATTTTGGAGAGTGTTTGGGAAGAAATGAAATGTGTCTCTTAGGTTATCTTGAAAGACTATTACAAGGGAAATGTCTTCTTTAACCTTATTAAGATGAAAAGTGTAAGGGGACAAGGGAACTATTCACAAAGCTTTAGGTACAACATTTGACTATGGGTTGACTAGTCAATTACTAGTCCCCGACTATTGATTTTTCAGGAATTTAAGGAATTAAATTATCAATTGGCTTAGGATTAATTACTTAATTAATCCCTTAATTGAATTTGGATTACGGGGTGTCACAGATAGCATATCCTTTTGGTTTGATATTGTTTGAATTTGAAATTTATTTATTTCTCATGAATTTGATCTTTATGCATTAAAACATTTTACCATGGGCTTATAGTTTAAAAATTTTGAAGTATATATTCAATACATTATTATTCAAAATGTTGGGTCCCTCTTTGGTTTGGACTCATTAGTGTTTGAATATTAAGTTTATACTTTGAAATCTCATATCATAAATTGCTTTAAGTTATGCAATTTATTTGAAATATACGAGTTTAATGTTTAGTTTTGTGCATATTTGTCCTAAGCATAATATTATGTTTTAAATTATGCAATTTTATTATGCCTTTAGTAATGCATACTTTGGGATGGAATTATATTAGTTCCTATTTAAGTTGGACTTATGCATAAACTTTAGTTGCGGTAGTGCCTGAATTTAAGCACGTTTAGTCCGCTAATTTAGTTCACCATTTAAGTTTTAATCATAGGTGAACCCTACAGTTTTCCGGTGTATACCCTACAGTTTTAGCTTCATACCCCCAAACAGTTATACATTAAGTATATATGAATCGGGGAGACATACTAGTTTTAATGGCCATGAATTAAGGACATCTTGTGCCACTAGTCTCCTTAAATTGATACTCTATCTAAGGAATTGGTTTTCAGTGAGACTTTGTCTCTAACCAACTTTCCTGGGAGTATATTTAGATTTTTCCCATCACAATCTGTTATAATCTGTTTGCCAAAATTTTAAGTATTCCTTGGCAATGTGATTTGATTTCGATTCATTAAAGAATAGCCATAGCATCTTTAATTTACTGAAGTCTCTTAAGTTTTCAACCTAGGTTAATTAAGGAATAGCTACAACATATTCAGCTACCTAAGATTATTAAGTTTTAATCACATAAAGTTTAGGCAAGGAATTGATAATTGTCTAGTGATCTTATAATTTTAATTTGGTTTGGGAGTAGCCACATCATCCTTAATCGGATAAAATTATATATTAAGCAGTTTATTTTGATCACATAAAGCTTTGGACATATCATTTGTGATTAATCGTATGTAATATGATGAAATTTAGCCCACAGACAATTTCGTTATATTTGTATGATTAATCAGGATGAAATACTGGACTACGATCATAATTTAGCCCAGAGGCAATTATGTATCGGAATGTAGTTTAGTAGTTTTATCAGTATTGATAGAAATAAATCAATTTATTTACTTTATGGTCATTTGTAAATAATTTCAAATTCTATCATGAAGTTTAATTTTATGATGTAAACTTTAGATCATATTTCTTAATTTGCCCACAGGGATTAAGAAAAGGAACATGATCTCTTAAGTTTTTTAATCATAATAGTTGTAATGAATCTTATTTAATAAAATTTTAGCCTACAGGCAAGTTTTATGTCACTTGATTCTTCAACTCATTTGATAAATTGTTTCATCATAAATAAAAATTTTCAGTTGGATTTAATTGAGTAAAACTTTAGCCCACAGACAAGTTTTATGTCACTAGATTCTTCTGGCTCTTTAGTAATTGTGACAAATATTATCATAAGGGTTTCTTAATTGGATTTAATAGAATTAAAACTTTAGCCCACATGCGAGTTTTATGTCCATAAATCCCTCCACCCATTAGATAATAATTTTATTACAATTCGTAGAGTTTATAAATTTAGCTCAATTATAATTCTAAGTTTCATGGTTTGCATTAACAAAACATGTTTTCAGTCACTTCCCAAAATTTAGTCACTTTTATTAATTGATCCACGAATCTTGCTCGGTTCTTCGGACTAACTGTAGTAAGTTACGTGATTTGACATACCTCTTTTGGATTCCAATACTAATAAAATGTATCTTTTGAGCCAAATTCTATCTCGGTTTTGGAAGGTGTATTTTGTTTTTTTTTTAGTATGTCCAACTATTATGGGGAATTATATCTTCATTATTTAGTTGGACTTTAATTGGAACCAAAATTGATTATTTAGTATGTCCAACTAATGGTGGGGAATTATGTCTTCATTTGTTAGTTGGTCAATAAATCAATTATGAGTAGGTATATTATTAAGTTCATTTTATTAATTTCGCTGAAGAATGTTTTAATCAGTGAGAGTGATCATTTAGAAAAAGATCATTAAGATACTCCACTAAAGTTTATGTATTTAAATGGCTTCATACATCCTAAATTTGATTGTATGTCAAACAATAAGTCCAAAATATTCCACAAGTATTAATCTTGTATTTGTTCATATAAATTAATAAGTTCAAAGTATTGAACATTTGGTTGTGCAACATGTTTATGAAAATGTTGCAACAATATTAAGGAATTTATTAGGACAAAAACATTTAACTTGTGGTGCACTGTCATTTAATAAATTCTTCATTGAATAATAGAGTCTTTAGTTTCTTCAAAATTGATCCTGGGCCATTTTGGTTTGTAAGGCACCAGACAATTTTGTGAGACATATAAGTAATACTCATTATCTCCAGTTCATTTAAAATGGACATTGAAGTTATTAATATGTACCCAATGTCCTCAATTAAGAAATCAATTAGTCTGAAATTCTCCCACGCAATGACCTTCTCCAAAGGTGAATAGACCCCAATAAGGTATATAATAGAAAAATAATAATTTGTAAAAATATCATGTTCAATTCATGGCTAGATAAAAAAATTAGCAGAATACACAACATCAAATATATATTTTATATTTTACAATGATTCGCAGTTGTAATTTTTTCAATCTACAGTGTCTGCTGTGTATATATAGTGTGTACAAAACAGTACTAAATGATATAGATTAGCAGAATACAAAACATAAAATATATATTTTATATTTATATAGGAAATAGATTTTCATCATTTGAATTTTACACTGTTATTTTGCAAATGGCATATTAATTTGTGTGAAAATACTATGAAGCACAAAAAATAAATCCAGAGATTTCGTATACCTTTTCATCGTGAAATATACTCTTTGCATTTTATAGAATCATTGTCTCTTCGCTATGCGATTTCGTACGTACGCACCAGAAGCTAAATAGTTTTCGAATGGGATATCTCGTTTGCAAGATAAATATATTTTGTTTGTATTCTATTTAAAGACTCTCAAGAAGTTGTAATTGATGTGAACTCCTTCTGTGTGGATGAACATTGGCCCTATTTATTATGTAAAATGCCGAGTCTCCAAATACAATGGTTACCATCGTTTGGAGAAACGATGAGTTTCCAAATGAATTCATGTATTTAATATAAGTGTGCCTGCAGTGTATAAAGGATTATTAATTACACTCGAAATGCGAAAAGACACATTTGTTGCTCAGCTTTTCAAACTTAAAATATCAGCCGATGAGGCACAACATTAAACGACCACGTTTTGGTTAGGCGAGATTTTTTGGCTCTAATGTGGTTCCCAATGCTTGTGGCTTTTTATATATAGAAAGATATATATATATATATATATAGGCTGGTTCAGGTGCGGTAGTGTCTTACGGTGCAGTTATTTCTTACGGTGCGGCAACACCAATAGTTCAACAAATATGCACCATCAACGTTAGAAAAATACACCACACAAAACAGAGTAAACAGAGTCCTGCATCACCAAATACACACCATTAGATGTGAGTAAAAACACCATACACTGTTCGGAAATACACCATTGGGGGTGGTGAGTTATATAGTGTATTTTTTTTGAGTCTGTTGTGTATTTTGTGATGTTTTATTGCATTTCATTGTGGTGTGTTTTTATTACACTGTTGCTGCATATTGTTAACAGTGTTGGTGTATTCTGGAATTTGACCGCACCGCCGCACGGTAAGACCCCGCCGCATATGAGCGCTCTTATATATATATATATATATATGAAAGGGATCAGGTGCGGGAAGTGCTTCCCGTACGGTTGTGCAGTTGGACACACATTATGTATTAAACTGACGCACTTTAAGTACACAACACATGCACAGTATGCGCAAAACTCACGCACCTTAAACACAAACCTCATGCACCGTAAGCACACAAAACTCACGCACCTTAAGCACATAACACACGCAACATAAGTTTCAACGAATACTCACATTAGGCTCAAAACACACGCACCTAAAGCACGAGACTTATGGAAATTAAGCAAAAGACTCACGCACCTTAAGTACAAAACTCACGCACCAAGAGCACAAAACTCATACACCGTATGTTTCAACAACTACTCACATTAACTATACACCCACACGCCTTAAGCACAAAACTCACACACCTTAACCACAAGTCTCATGCACCTTAAGTACAAAACTTCCACTCACATTACTCACCGCACAACCGCACGGGAACTTAATTCTATACACACACACACACAAAAAAAAAAAAAAAAAAAATATATATATATATATATATATATATATATATATATATATATATATATATATATATATATATATATATATATATATATATATATACATACATACATATATAAATTGCAAATTATTTTAGGTTACAAGAATTTATCCCACAATTAATGTTGATATTAAGTAAAATTATATAAAAAAAAAAGTAGTAAAATGATATTAATATAAACGTACCTGTTGATATAACAATTAATACGTAAGAACATATATAGTAATTAATGTATTTAGTATAATGAGATTACCAATTTTAAATTATTTGGTTAGAATTCTCAATTTGTAGTAAGTGCTAGGAATTGTACGTTCGACAAACGTTATGTAATATAGGATTCTATGGTAAGTAGATAAAATTCTTTTACTATATAAACGTCACTTTCAATGTCCAGTTTTTCCAATAGAATCAAAGTAAAAACTAAAAACTAGTCATGACTTCTTCACAGCACATGGTTCTTGTTGTGTTCTTCTCCCTCTTTAACATTTGTTTATGCAGAAATTCGTTTAATAATATAACTTTAGCTGGATTCGCACCTGCAACTGCAACATGGTACGGTCCACCCAATGGACATGGAACTGGTATATATTTATTTATTTATTTAATTATTTATTACGAGTATATTATATGTATTAGATTATTATATTTCTCCGATATCAATGTGTGATGCACAATGTATTATTTTTAATATTTTAATTACATTAATTTGTAGATACTGGAGCTTGCGGATTTGGAAATGTAGGCAATCCTCCATACAACTCCTTTATAGCTGCAGGAAATCAAGCTTTATACCAACATGGCAAAGGCTGTGGACAATGTTACGAGGTATATAAACTAGATGATATGTTTTACCCTTGCTATTATTATAAAACAAATTTATTTTATTATGTATTTTTATAACACATTTAATAAGATAAGAAATGATGAGATTCGAATTCAAATGTACTATACCAGACAAAGTGTAATTTGTTACTAAGTTACACATTGATCTCCTTTATCTTGTTTTGTTTATGTGTGTTTAGTTTAATAATTCTCAAGGAAACCAATTGTATATTTCAGGTAAAATGCAACTCAAATCCTCAGTGTTCAGGAAATCCAATAAAAATTCATATTACAGATGAATGTCCCGGTGATTGCAACAAGGTGCCGGTTTGGTTTGACTTGGGTGGAATCGCTTTTAGTGCGTTGGCAAAGCCGGGCCAAGCTGATGCATTGCGTAATGCTGGAAAGATTCAAATTTCATACCAAAAGTAATTTTAATTTTATAACTAACGCTATCTTTGGTGCATTAACGTACATTGATTAATTAGTTTCTAATTTGGTACAATTTGATTTTACAGGGTAGGATGTTAGGATGAAGATCAGTGTTCAAAGATGATTCAACTTCAACTCTTCAAGTGACAACAATTTGTGTTGAATTAAAATATAAGTAGTTAATTTTTGGCACAAATTGTAAAATTTAATGTTATTATAATAATACAATGCTACGAATTTTGGAAATTGTTGATTTGAGATTTATATGAGAGTATTTAGATATAATCTCTATTTTCTTCCATTAGAAAAAATAAAATTATAAAATAAAATCGTAAGGAATATATGAATATGTTTAACTAGTATATTATACATAATATAATAGGGAAAATGTCCAAATAACACTCACACATAGTTTAATTGAGTTTGATTTTTTTTTTAATAAAAAAATCTAAATTTATACCTCTTCACTTGGTATAAAAATGTGAATGAATCATAATCTTATTTGTTTAGAGGATACACTTGATTTGTTGACTGAATTTTCATACGCACTTTTATTCAAATGTTGCAACTTGGCTTAAGGTTAAAATTAATTGAAAAAAAAAATATTTATGAACTTTTTGATCTAGAAATAAAATAAAATAAAAATATAAAAAAATTTAACACTTCACCAAATATAGCAATTACTTTCTCTATGTGAGAGTAAATCCATTCATAAATGTTTGACAACAGCCATGGCAATCCTCAAACCCATTCATATAATTGTTTCATCTTATTGTTTAATTAACATTGGAGCTCAAATTTAATTATTTGTTTATATATACTGAAACTGTTTTTTTTTTTTTTTTTTTTTTTTTTTTTTGATAAACGTTTATACTCCAACGAATTAAATCAACATAAATATTTAATTGCAGTTTGTTAAAAATGCAAGACCTCTTTAGGATTGTGATGAATAAAATCTAGATGAGCTTCTTTGAAAACTTCACAAAAACACACACTGGTTTGTGAAAAACTTTTGATGAACCTTGTCTGAAGAGCTTTTCTTAAGATAGAATCAATTAAAAACCCAACACCTTCTTCAGTGGATAAGTGAGGTATTTATAGGTGAGGAAAAATTCATCTGTTGGAGGGAGATGAAATTTCAAACCTATTAACCAGCGTGTAAAAACCATTACGCATGAGCATTTATTGCAGCTGTACTGTGTAGCCGTTAGTGTCAAAAAGGAATATGGCTTTTTGTCATTTTTGCTGACATGAAGTACTAATCATTTAATGCTCCATGGTTTTTGTGAATATCACTCCTAGGACTCCTTTTGTCTAGGATGATGAAGTGAAGAAGATCGCCTGCACATCGAATCCGCTGGAGTAGGTTCTGGAGTAGGTTTAGTTTATACATAAGTGTGAAATTAACGCTTCTTTTGTACTCCTGTTTATCATAGTGGATTTGGGTTGATGTGAGTGGCCCTGCAGACGTATGAGTGAGGCTCCGAACTGCGTGAACATTTCCTCGTTCACGGTTCCTTTACTTGCCTTCTGTTTCAAATTTATTATTCTACATGGAGTAGTCCTGGATCTAATCCAGTTTAATAATTGAAATAAAATTAATTAGGAACCGTAGGTTATTTCTTGCATTCAAGACCCACGTGCTTTTTCTAAACCTACTAAGTTGAATGCATTTTAAACAATTTATGCTAGATAATAATGTTTTTTATCATAAAAATTAAACTATCATCTTCTAATATTTATAGGATTTATGTGTTTATTTATTTATTTTGATCATTTAATTTTACTATATTTTTGTTGTTTATCAGGTATTATTCAATCACACATGGTGCATATTTACAATTTGTATTTCAAGAAATACTTATATAATTTGTGGAAAAATAATTATATATTTAATTAGTTCTAAAAATATAAGTAAACTACAAAATAAATTGCAAATTATTTTAGGTTACAAGAATTTATCCCACAATTAATGTTGATATTAACCAAAATTATGTAAAAAAAAAAGAAGAAGTAAAATGATATTAATATAAACGTACCTGTTGATATAACAATTAATACGTAAGAACATATATAGTAATTAATGTATTTAGTATAATGAGATTACAAATTTTAAATTATCTGGTTAGAATTCTCAATTTGTAGTAAGTGCTTGGAATTTTACGTTCTACAAACGTTATGTAATATAGGATTATATGGTAAGTAGACAAAATTCTTTTACTATATAAATGTCACTTTCAATGTCCAGTTTTCCAATAGAATCAAAGTAAAAACTAAAAACTAGTCATGACTTCTTCACACCACATTGTTCTTGTTGTGTTCTTCTCCCTCTTTAACATTTGTTTATGCAGAAATTCGTTTAATAATATAACTTTAGCTGGATTCGCACCTGCAACTGCAACATGGTACGGTCCACCCAATGGACATGGAACTGGTATATTTTTATTTATTTATTACGAGTATATTATATGTATTAGATTATTATATTTCTCCGATATCAATGTGTGATGCACAATGTATTATTTTTAATATTTTAATTACATTAATTTGTAGATACTGGAGCTTGCGGATTTGGAAATGTAGGCAATCCTCCATACAACTCCTTTATAGCTGCAGGAAATCAAGCTTTATACCAACATGGCAAAGGCTGTGGACAATGTTACGAGGTATATAAACTAGATGATATGTTTTACCCTTGCTATTATGATAAAACAAATTTATTTTATTATGTATTTTTATAACACATTTAATAAGATAAGAAATGATGAGATTCGAAATCAAATGTACTGTACCAGACAAAGTGTAATTTGTTACTAAGTTACACAGTGATCTCCTTTATCTTGTTTTGTTTATGTGTGTTTAGTTTAATAATTCTCAAGGAAACCAATTGTATATTTCAGGTAAAATGCAACTCAAATCCTCAGTGTTCAGGAAATCCAATAAAAATTCATATTACTGATGAATGTCCCGGTGATTGCAACAAGGTGCCGGTTTGGTTTGACTTGGGTGGAATCGCTTTTGGTGCGTTGGCAAAGCCGGGCCAAGCTGATGCATTGCGTAATGCTGGAAAGATTCAAATTTCATACCAAAAGTAATTTTAATTTTATAACTAACGCTATCTTTGGTGCATTAACGTACATTGATTAATTAGTTTCTAATTTGGTACAATTTGATTTTACAGGGTAGGATGTTAGGATGAAGGTCAGTGTTCAAAGATGATTCAACTTCAACTCTTCAAGTGACAACAATTTGTGTTGAATTAAAATACAAGTAGTTAATTTTTGGCACAAATTGTAAAATTTAATGTTATTATAATAATACAATGCTACGAATTTTGGAAATTGTTGATTTGAAATTTATATGAGAGTATTTAGATATAATCTCTATTTTCTTCCATTAGAAAAAATAAAATTATAAAATAAAATCGTAAGAAATATATGAATATGTTTAACTAGTATATTATACATAATATAATAGGGAAAATGTCCAAGTAACACTCACACATAGTTTAATTGAGTTTGATTTTTTTTTAATAAAAAAATCTAAATTTATACCTCTTCACTTGGTATAAAAATGTGAATGAATCATAATCTTATTTGTTTAGAGGATACACTTGATTTGTTGACTGAATTTTCATACGCACTTTTATTCAAATGTTGCAACTTGGCTTAAGGTTAAAATTAATTGAAAAAAAAATATTTATGAACTTTTTGATCTAGAAATAAAATAAAATAAAAATATAAAAAAAAATTAACACTTCACCAAATATAGCAATTACTTTCTCTATGTGAGAGTAAATCCATTCATAAATGTTTGACAACAGCCATGGCAATCCTCAAACCCATTCATATAATTGTTTCATCTTATTGTTTAATTAACATTGGAGCTCAAATTTAATTATTTGTTTATATATACTGAAACTGTTTTTTTTTTTTTTTTTTGATAAACGTTTATACTCAAACGAATTTAATCAACATAAATATTTAATTGTAGTTTGTTAAAAATGCAAGACCTCTTTAGGATTGTGATGAATAAAATCTAGATGAGCTTCTTTGAAAACTTCACAATCACACACACTGGTTTGTGAAAAGCTTTTGATGAACCTTGTCTGAAGAGCTTTTCTTAAGATAGAATCAATTAAAAACCCAACACCTTCTTCAGTGGATAAGAGAGGTATTTATAGGTGAGGAAAAATTCATCCGTTGGAGCGAGATGAAATTTCAAACCTATTAACCAGCGTGTAAAAACCAATAGGCATGAGCATTTATTGCAGCTGTATTGTGTAGCCGTTAGTGTCAAAAAGGAATATGGCTTTTTGTCATTTTTGCTGACATGAAGTACTAATCATTTAATGCTCCATGGTTTTTGTGAATATCACTCCTAGGACTCCTTTTGTCTAGGATGATGAAGTGAAGAAGATCGCCTGCACATCGAATCCGCTGGAGTAGGTTCTGGAGTAGGTTTAGTTTATACATAAGTGTGCAATTAACTCTTCTTTTGTACTCCTGTTTATCATAGTGGATTTGGGTTGATGTGAGTGGCCCTGCAGACGTATGAGTAAGGCTCCGAACTGCGTGAACATTTCCTCGTTCACGGTTCCTTTACTTGCCTTCTGTTTCAAATTTATTATTCTACATGGAGTAGTCCTGGATCTAATCCAGTTTAATAATTGAAATAAAATTAATTAGGAACCGTAGGTTATTTCTTGCATTCAAGACCCACGTGCTTTTTCTAAACCTACTAAGTTGAATGCATTTTAAACAATTTATGCTAGATAATAATGTTTTTATCATAAAAATTAAACTATCATCTTCTAATATTTATAGGATTTATGTGTTTATTTATTTATTTTGATCATTTAATTTTACTATATTTTTGTTGTTTATCAGGTATTATTCAATCACACATGGTGCATATTTACAATTTGTATTTCAAGAAATACTTATATAATTTGTGGAAAAATAATTATATAATTAATTAGTTCTAAAAATATAAGTAAACTACAAAATAAATTGAAAATTATTTTAGGTTACAAGAATTTATCCCACAATTAATGTTGATATTAAGAAAAATTATGTAAAAAAAAAAAAGAAGTAAAATGATATTAATATAAACGTACCTGTTGATATAACAATTAATACGTAAGAACATATATAGTAATTAATGTATTTAGTATAATGAGATGTCAAATTTTAAATTATTTGGTTAGAATTCTCAATTTGTAGTAAGTGCTAGGAATTTTACGTTCTACAAACGTTATGTAATATAGGATTATATGGTAAGTAGATAAAATTCTTTTACTATATAAATGTCACTTTCAATGTCCAGTTTTTCCAATAGAATCAAAGTAAAAACTAAAAACTAGTCATGACTTCTTCACACCACATTGTTCTTGTTGTGTTCTTCTCCCTCTTTAACATTTGTTTATGCAGAAATTCGTTTAATAATATAACTTTAGCTGGATTCGCACCTGCAACTGCAACATGGTACGGTCCACCCAATGGACATGGAACTGGTATATTTTTATTTATTTATTACGAGTATATTATATGTATTAGATTATTATATTTCTCCGATATCAATGTGTGATGCACAATGTATTATTTTTAATATTTTAATTACATTAATTTGTAGATACTGGAGCTTGCGGATTTGGAAATGTAGGCAATCCTCCATACAACTCCTTTATAGCTGCAGGAAATCAAGCTTTATACCAACATGGCAAAGGCTGTGGACAATGTTACGAGGTATATAAACTAGATGATATGTTTTACCCTTGCTATTATGATAAAACAAATTTATTTTATTATGTATTTTTATAACACATTTAATAAGATAAGAAATGATGAGATTCGAATTCAAATGTACTATACCAGACAAAGTGTAATTTGTTACTAAGTTACACATTGATCTCCTTTATCTTGTTTTGTTTATGTGTGTTTAGTTTAATAATTCTCAAGGAAACCAATTGTATATTTCAGGTAAAATGCAACTCAAATCCTCAGTGTTCAGGAAATCCAATAAAAATTCATATTACAGATGAATGTCCCGGTGATTGCAACAAGGTGCCGGTTTGGTTTGACTTGGGTGGAATCGCTTTTGGTGCGTTGGCAAAGCCGGGCCAAGCTGATGCATTGCGTAATGCTGGAAAGATTCAAATTTCATACCAAAAGTAATTTTAATTTTATTACTAACGCTACCTTTGGTGCATTAACGTACATTGATTAATTAGTTTCTAATTTGGTATAACTTGATTTTACAGGGTAGGATGTTAGGATGAAGATCAGTGTTCAAAGATGATTCAACTTCAACTCTTCAAGTGACAACAGTTTGTGTAGAATTAAAATATAAGTAGTTAATTTTTGGCACAAATTGTAAAATTTAATGTTATTATAATAATACAATGCTACGAATTTTGGAAATTGTTGATTTGAAATTTATATGAGAGTATTTAGATATAATCTCTATTTTCTTCCTTTAGAAAAAATAAAATTATAAAATAAAATCGTAAGGAATATATGAATATGTTTAACTAGTATATTATACATAATATAATAGGGAAAATGTCCAAATAACACTCACACATAGTTTAATTGAGTTTGATTTTTTTTAATAAAAAAATCTAAATTTATACCTCTTCACTTGGTATAAAAATGTGAATGAATCATAATCTTATTTGTTTAGAGGATGCACTTGATTTGTTGACTGAATTTTCATACGCACTTTTATTCAAATGTTGCAACTTGGCTTAAGGTTAAAATTAATTGAAAAAAAAATATTTATGAACTTTTTGATCTAGAAATAAAATAAAAAAAAAATAAAAAAAAAATTAACACTTCACCAAATATAGCAATTACTTTCTCTATGTGAGAGTAAATCCATTCATAAATGTTTGACAACAGCCATGGCAATCCTCAAACCCATTCATATAATTGTTTCATCTTATTGTTTAATTAACATTGGAGCTCAAATTTAATTATTTGTTTATATATACTAAAACTGTTTTTTTTTTTTTTTTTTTTTTTTTTGATAAACGTTTATACTCAAACGAATTTAATCAACATAAATATTTAATTGCAGTTTGTTAAAAATGCAAGACATCTTTAGGATTGTGATGAATAAAATCTAGATGAGCTTCTTTGAAAACTTCACAATCACACACACTGGTTTGTGAAAAGCTTTTGATGAACCTTGTCTGAAGAGCTTTTCTTAAGATAGAATCAATTAAAAACCCAACACCTTCTTCAGTGGATAAGAGAGGTATTTATAGGTGAGGAAAAATTCATCCGTTGGAGGGAGATGAAATTTCAAACCTATTAACCAGCGTGTAAAAACCATTAGGCATGAGCATTTATTGCAGCTGTACTGTGTAGCTGTTAGTGTCAAAAAGGAATATGGCTTTTTGTCATTTTTGCTGACATGAAGTACTAATCATTTAATGCTCCATGGTTTTTGTGAATATCACTCCTAGGACTCCTTTTGTCTAGGATGATGAAGTGAAGAAGATCGCCTGCACATCGAATCCGCTGGAGTAGGTTCTGGAGTAGGTTTAGTTTATACATAAGTGTGCAATTAACTCTTCTTTTGTACTCCTGTTTATCATAGTGGATTTGGGTTGATGTGAGTGGCCCTGCAGACGTATGAGTGAGGCTCCGAACTGCGTGAACATTTCCTCGTTCACGGTTCCTTTACTTGCCTTCTGTTTCAAATTTATTATTCTACATGGAGTAGTCCTGGATCTAATCCAGTTTAATAATTGAAATAAAATAAATTAGGAACCGTAGGTTATTTCTTGCATTCAAGACCCACGTGCTTTTTCTAAACCTACTAAGTTGAATGCATTTTAAACAATTTATGCTAGATAATAATGTTTTTATCATAAAAATTAAACTATCATCTTCTAATATTTATAGGATTTATGTGTTTATTTATTTATTTTGATCATTTAATTTTACTATATTTTTGTTGTTTATCAGGTATTATTCAATCACACATGGTGCATATTTACAATTTGTATTTCAAGAAATACTTATATAATTTGTGGAAAAATAATTATATATTTAATTAGTTCTAAAAATATAAGTAAACTACAAAATAAATTGAAAATTATTTTAGGTTACAAGAATTTATCCCACAATTAATGTTGATATTAAGAAAAATTATGTAAAAAAAAAAAAGAAGTAAAATGATATTAATATAAACGTACCTGTTGATATAACAATTAATACGTAAGAACATATATAGTAATTAATGTATTTAGTATAATGAGATTACAAATTTTAAATTATTTGGTTAGAATTCTCAATTTGTAGTAAGTGCTAGGAATTTTACTTTCTACAAACGTTATGTAATATAGGATTATACGGTAAGTAGATAAAATTCTTTTACTATATAAATGTCACTTTCAATGTCCAGTTTTTCCAATAGAATCAAAGTAAAAACTAAAAACTAGTCATGACTTCTTCACACCACATTGTTCTTGTTGTGTTCTTCTCCCTCTTTAACATTTGTTTATGCAGAAATTCGTTTAATAATATAACTTTAGCTGGATTCGCACCTGCAACTGCAACATGGTACGGTCCACCCAATGGACATGGAACTGGTATATTTTTATTTATTTATTTATTTATTACGAGTATATTATATGTATTAGATTATTATATTTCTCCGATATCAATGTGTGATGCACAATGTATTATTTTTAATATTTTAATTACATTAATTTGTAGATACTGGAGCTTGCGGATTTGGAAATGTAGGCAATCCTCCATACAACTCCTTTATAGCTGCAGGAAATCAAGCTTTATACCAACATGGCAAAGGCTGTGGACAATGTTACGAGGTATATAAACTAGATGATATGTTTTACCCTTGCTATTATGATAAAACAAATTTATTTTATTATGTATTTTTATAACACATTTAATAAGATAAGAAATGATGAGATTCGAATTCAAATGTACTATACCAGACAAAGTGTAATTTGTTACTAAGTTACACATTGATCTCCTTTATCTTGTTTTGTTTATGTGTGTTTAGTTTAATAATTCTCAAGGAAACCAATTGTATATTTCAGGTAAAATGCAACTCAAATCCTCAGTGTTCAGGAAATCCAATAAAAATTCATATTACAGATGAATGTCCCGGTGATTGCAACAAGGTGCCGGTTTGGTTTGACTTGGGGGGAATCGCTTTTGGTGCGCTGGCAAAGCCGGGCCAAGCTGATGCATTGCGTAATGCTGGAAAGATTCAAATTTCATACCAAAAGTAATTTTAATTTTATTACTAACGCTATCTTTGGTGCATTAACGTACATTGATTAATTAGTTTCTAATTTGGTACAACTTGATTTTACAGGGTAGGATGTTAGGATGAAGATCAGTCTTCAAAGATGATTCAACTTCAACTCTTCAAGTGACAACAATTTGTGTAGAATTAAAATATGAGTAGTAAATTTTTGGCACAAATTGTACAATTTAATGTTATTATAATATTACAATGCTACGAATTTTGGAACTTGTTGATTTGAAATTTATATGAGAGTATTTAGATATAATCTGTATTTTCTTCCATTAGAAAAAATAAAATTATAAATTAAAATCGTAAGGAATATATGAATATGTTTAACTAGTATTTTTTTTTTGAATGCTACTAGCTCTATTACATTGTAGTATTTCATATACTTTCTCAACCTACTGAAACACAAAGAGCCAATAACGCCTCCACTGAGGCTCGATCTCACAACCTTCCAAATGGAAGTCCAACCCGGATACGATTAGACTACATAGTCCTGGCATAATACAAATAGTTTAATTGAGTTTGATTTTTTTTAAAAAAAAAAATCTAAATTTATACCTCTTCAACTGGTATAAAAATGTGATTGAATCATAATCTTATTTGTTAAGAGGATACACTTGATTTGTTGACTGAATTTTCATACGCACTTTTATTCAAATGTTGCAACTTGGCTTAAGGTTAAAAATAATTGAAAAAAAAATATTTACGAACTTTTTGATCAAGAAATAAAATAAAATAAAATAAAATAAAAATATAAAAAAAATTTAATACTTGACCAAATATAGCAATTACTTTCTCTATATGAGAGTAAATCCATTCATAAATGTTTGACAACAGCCATGGCAATCCTCAAACCCATTCATATAATTGTTTCATCTTATTGTTTAATTAACATTGGAGCTCAAATTTAATTATTTGTTTATATATACTGAAACTGTTTTTTTTTTTTTTTGATAAACGTTTATACTCAAACGAATTTAATCAATATAAATATTTAATTGCAGTTTGTTAAAAATGCAAGACCTCTTTAGGATTGTGATAAATAAAATCTGGATGAGCTTCTTTGAAAACTTCACAATCACACACTGGTATTTGAAAAGCTTTTGATGAACCTTGTCAGAAGAGCTTTTCTTAAGATAGAATCAATTAAAAACCCAACACCTTCTTCAGTGGATAAGAGAGGTATTTATAGGTGAGGAAAAATTCATCCGTTGGAGGGAGATTAAATTTCAAACCTATTAACCAACGTGTAAAAACCATTGGGCATGAGCATTTATTGCGGCTGTACTGTGTAGCCGTTAGTGTCAAAACGGAATATGGCTTTTTGTGATTTTTGCTGACATGAAGTACTATTCATTTAATGCTCCTTGGTGTTTGTAAATATGACTCCTAGGACTCCTTTTGTCTAGGATGATGAAGTGAAGAAGATCGCCTGCACATCGAATCCGCTGGAGTAGTTGTAGTTTACACATAAGTGTGTAATTAACTCTCCTTTTGTACTCCTGTTTATCATAGTGGATTTGGGTTGATGTGAGTGGCCCTGCAGACGTATGAGTGAGGCTCTGAACTGCGTGAACATTTGCTCGTGCACGGTTCCTTTACTTGCCTTCTGTTTCATATTTATTATTCTACATGGAGTAGTCCTGGATCTAATCCAGTTTAATAATTGAAATAAAATTAATTAGGAACCGTAGGTTATTTCTTGCATCCAAGACCCACGTGCTTTTTCAAATCCTACTAAGTTCAATGCATTTTAAACAATTTATGCTAGATAATAATGTTTTTATCATAAAAATTAAAATATCATCTTCTAATATTTTTAGGATTTATGTGTTTATTTATTTATTTATTTTGATCATTTAATTTTACTATATTTTTTTTTATGTTTATTAGGTATTATTCAGTCACACATAGTGCATATTTACAATTTTTATTTCAAGAAATACTTATATAATTTGTGGAAAAATAATTATATAATTAATTAGTTCTAAAAATATAAGTAAACTACAAAATAAATTGCAAATTATTTTAGGTTACAAGAATTTATCCCACAATTAATGTTGATATTAAGTAAAATTATATATAAAAAAAAAAGAAAAGAAGTAAAATGATATTAATATAAACATACCTGTTGATATAACAATTAATACGTAAGAACATATATAGTAATTAATGTAATTAGTATAATGAGATTACCAATTTTAAATTATTTGGTTAGAATTCTCAATTTGTAGTAAGTGCTAAGAATTGTACGTTCTACAAACGTTATGTAATATAGGATTATATGGTAAGTAGATACAATTCATTTACTATATAAACGTCACTTTCAATGTCCAGTTTTTCCAATAGAATCAAAGTAAAAATTAAAAACTAGTCATGACTTCTTCACACCACATTGTTCTTGTTGTGTTCTTCTCCCTCTTTAACATTTGTTTATGCAGAAATTTGTTTAATAATATAACTTTAGCTGGATTCACACCTGCAACTGCAACATGGTACGGTCCACCCAATGGACATGGAACTGGTATATATATATTTATTTATTTATTTATTACGAGTATATTATATGTATTAGATTATTATATTTCTCCGATATCATTGTGTGATGCACAATGTATTATTTTTAATATTTTAATTACATTAATTTGTAGATACTGGAGCTTGCGGATTTGGAAATGTAGGCAATCCTCCATACAACTCCTTTATAGCTGCGGGAAATCAAGCTTTATACCAACATGGCAAAGGCTGTGGACAATGTTAGGAGGTATATAAACTAGATGATATGTTTTACCCTTGCTATTATGATAAAACAAATTTATTTTATTTTGTATTTTTATAACACATTTAATAAGATTAGAAATGATGAGATTCGAATTCAAATGTACTATACCAGACAAAGTGTAATTTGTTACTAAGTTACACATTGATCTCCTTTATCTTGTTTTGTTTATGTGTGTTTAGTTTAATAATTCTCAAGGAAACCAATTGTATATTTCAGGTAAAATGCAACTCAAATCCTCAGTGTTCAGGAAATTCAATAAAAATTCATATTACAGATGAATGTCCCGGTGATTGCAACAGTGTGCCGGTTTGGTTTGACTTGGGTGGAATCGCTTTTGGTGCGTTGGAAAAGTCGGGCCAAGCTGATGCATTGCGTAATGCTGAAAAGATTCAAATTCCATACCAAAAGTAATTTTAATTTTATTACTAACGTTACCTTTGGTGCATTAACGTACATTGATTAATTAGTTTCTAATTTGGTACAATTTGATTTTACAGGGTAGGATGTTAGGATGAAGATCAGTGTTCAAAGATGATTCAACTTCAACTCTTCAAGTGACAACAATTTGTGTTGAATTAAAATATAAGTTGTAAACTTTTGGCACAAATTGTAAAATTTAATGTTATTATAATAATACAATGCTACGAATTTTGGAACTTGTTGATTTGAAATTTATATAAGAGTATTTAGATATAATCTGTATTTTCTTCCATTAGAAAAAATAAAATTATAAAATAAAATCGTAAGGAATATATGAATATCTTTAACTAGTATATTATACATAATATAATAGGGAAAATGTCCAAATAAACTCACAAATAGTTTAATTGAGTTTGATTTTTTTAAAAAAAAAAATCTAAATTTATACCTCTTCAACTGGTAAAAAAATGTGATTGAATCATAATCTTATTTGTAAAGAGGATACAATTGATTTGTTGACTGAATTTTCATACGCACTTTTATTCAAATGTTGCAACTTGGCTTAAAGTTAAAATAAATTGAAAAAAACATATTTATGAACTTTTTGATCTAGAAATAAAATAAAATAAAAATATAAAAAAATTTAACACTTGACCAAATATAGCAATTACTTTCTCTATGTGAGAGTAAATCCATTCATAAATGTTTGACAACAGCCATGGCAATCCTCAAACTGATATGAATCTAATCCAAGATTCAAATAAGATGGAGTATTGTCCCAAGAATTGCTCTTAATGTAAAGATAGAGATGGACCGAAATACCTTAAACCTCACGAGAAACCCTTTTTCTCGAATCCTCAAAGACTTGGAAGAATCCCATTGTTGCTTCAAGTACCTCGATGATGCAATCTTCAATCAACTAGAGTCGGATCTAGTTTCCTTCGATTCAAGAACGAGTCCACGAACCTAAATCTAAGGTTGAAGAAAGTAAGATTGATTCGAGTCCACGAATCAATTTGCTAGTCGAGTCCACGACTAGCCACTAATTGAGTCCACAATTAGCTATAAGGTTTCTTACACAAGTGTAAAGAAAAACTTAAGAATTTTATTAAATTAAAGCCTGCCGAAACTGATATGGATGTGCCCTATTTATAGGTATAGGGCAGCATTGTAATCTAAATACAATAGGAAAAAGAGTCCTAAACCTAATCTAGAAAAAAAGTAAATAGAGTTTTATTTAGAAAAGGATTTAAGGAATCCTTTCTAAATACAACTAGTGTTTTCTCTTTTATGCCAAACAATTTAAATTAATGATGACCAAAAATAATAGGGCTGATTTGGGCCTAATTTAATCACCAAAATCAGCACTTAAACAATTATAAAAAGCCTTGAAATCTTCTTCATCTTTTGCAAATGGGCTTGACCTGGATTTCCACCATCTTTGAATATCACCAATGAAGAGTTGTCTTAATCGTTGGGACTTGGGCCTTGTGATTGGCCCAATTGGTACTCTTGATGGATCTTCATTATGTTGGGCCGCATCATCCTCACCTTCTTGAAAATGATTCGACCTCGAATCTTGTAAGCATTGTCTTCGATCCATGATATCACTTGAAATGGGCCACTATAATACTTTCCTCTATCGAATGGAATTATTATTGGGCCTTCTTGTTTCTTCCACCAATGATTCTTTAAGGATGTAGTTATGGGCCTTGTGATGAGCCCATTATAGACCCTTATTGGATTCCATGTGTACTGGTTCTTATTATTCTCCCCTTCTTGAAAAGGATTCGTCCTCGAATCCAAATCTTCAATGAAAGACAAAGTAGGAAGCTCACTTTCTATTTTATCACGCTCATGGAACTCATTGAACTTCTTCTTGGGATGCTTGACACGAGTTGCTCCTACAATAAACAAGTAAGGCGATTAAGTCTAATGACACAACATGGAATTTAAACATTCTAAATGGTAATAGTTCAACAAAATTAGACATATTGAATTTAGCCATTTTGTTTGAATTATCAACAAGCACAACATCTTTCCTCCTAGAGCTTAAGGCTAAACCAAACACAAAATCCATGGAAATATCAAGTAATGATTTAGATGCATTGTGGTGGTAAGTAGCACAATTATGAACATAAGATTCTACATCTTTTTTCTTCTTTGGCCAATGAAAATATCCATGCAAAACATCATCATTCTTTGGAAAACCAAATTGTCCCTTATGTGAATCAATAATTAAACCATTGCTCAAATCTAAGCAAAAAGTGTCAATCCCATTGACTTTGAACCAAAACTCCTTGAGCAAGTAGTATTTGCCATAAGAAGTTTTCAAATGTGCCTTATAACTTTCCAGTGATTCCTTATCTCTATCAAATAAAGTTTTAGTAAAATCAAAGTTAAGGAATCTCGGATATATGGATGCAAACAAATTTCTAACACATCTAGCAAGTAGATCATTAATAGAAACATGGCAAACAAATCTAGAGAATTTTAATGCATGCTTTTGAAATAAAAGTGAGTAAATTGTTACTTCCCTTCTTTTCTCTTGCTTAATATCCTTTGTAGTGACCAAGAGAGGTTGCACTTTGACACCTTGGGCTGGTCCTTTCCACTGTATCACTGATTGTGGCCCCTTTGTTTGGCTACAAACTGAGTTAGAGGATTGGAGTGGTGATTGCAATTCCAAACATGGAGGTTCCACTTTTCTCTCGTTGATTTCTTCCTTCTTTGAGGCTGGTTTGAGAGCTTGCATCAATGTCAATTGAATTTCTTCTACTTGTTTAGGATACAAATGAGGCAAGACATATGTAACTCCATTCATGTGAAACACATAAGTGTTCCTCATTCCATCATAACTTATTTTTCTGTCAAATTGCCATGGTCTACCTAACAAGATATGAGCAGCCTGCATTGGGATATTATCACACAACATATCAAAATTTCAGAAAAAACTAACCAGTGGATCTCGAGATATAGGTTATTCTTTGAAACTGGTCACAGAATGCGGAAATCTGGACAGGGTATGACTGCGACGTGATTGCGCGTAAATGCGCTTTGGATATAGGTAAGAGTGAGATGGGTATGTTTTCTTGACAGAATTTGTGGTAATATGGTGCTTAGGAGGTGTGAGGTCTCGTTTATATTGAACGGGAAAAAGGGAAAACTCTTTCGGGATTATTTTTCAAGAAACTGGAGAACATGTATCAAGATTCAAGAACACAATCAAGAATGCAAAGGAAAATTTTTTTTGGGGGTTTTTAATGAATAAGACACGAAAAAAAGTAGTATGTAAGATAAGAACGAGATAAACCTAGGGAACCAAAGAAATCAAATTTCTAACGATAACGAGATAAACCTAGGCTCTGATACCAAATTGATATGAATCTAATCCAAGATTCAAATAAGATGGAGTATTGTCCCAAGAATTGCTCTCAATGTAAAGATAGAGATGGATCGAAATACCTTAAACCTAACGAGAAACCCTTTGTCTCGAATCCTCAAAGACTTGGAAGAATCCCATTGTAGCTTCAAGTACCTCGATGATGCAATCTTCAATCAACTAGAGTCGGATCTAGTTTCCTTCGATTCAAGAACGAGTCCACGAACCTAAATCTAAGGTTGAAGAAAGTAAGATTGATTCGAGTCCACGAATCAATTTGCTAGTCGAGTCCACGACTAGCCACTAATTGAGTCCACAATTAGCTATAAGGTTTCTTACACAAGTGTAAAGAAAAACTTAAGAATTTTATTGAATTAAAGCCTGCCGAAACTGATATGGATGTGCCCTATTTATAGGTATAGGGCAGCATTGTAATCTAAATACAGTAGGAAAAAGAGTCCAAAACCTAATCTAGAAAACAAGTAAATAGAGTTTTATTTAGAAAAGGATTTAAGGAATCCTTTCTAAATACAACTAGTGTTTCTCTTTTATGCCAAACAATTTAAATTAATGATGACCAAAAATAATAGGGCTGATTTGGGCCTAATTTAATCACCAAAATCAGCACTTAAACAATTATAAAAAGCCTTGAAATCTTCTTCATCTTTTGCAAATGGGCTTGACTTGGATTTCCACCATCTTTGAATATCACCAATGAAGAGTTGTCTTAATCGTTGGGACTTGGGCCTTGTGATTGGCCCAATTGGTACTCTTGATAGATCTTCATTATGTTGGGCCTAATTTTTTTTTTTTTTATAAACGTTTATACTCAAACGATTTTAATCAACATAAATATTTAATTGCAGTTTGTTAAAAATGCAAGACCTCTTTAGGATTGTGATGAATAAAATCTGGATGAGATTCTTTGAAAACTTCACAATCACACACACTAGTTTTTGAAGAGCTGTTGATGAACCTTGTCTGAAGAGCTTTTATTAAGATAGAATCAATTAAAAACCCAACACCTTCTTCAGTGGATAAGAGAGGTATTTATAGGTGAGGAAAAATTCATCCGTTGGAGGGAGATGAAATTTCAAACCTATTAACCAGCGTGTAAAAACCATTGAGAATAAGCATTTATTGCGGCTGTACTGTGTAGCCGTTGGTGTCAAAAAGGAATATGGCTTTTTGTGATTTTTGCTGACATGAAGTACTAATCATTTAATGCTCTTTGGTTTTTATGAATATCACTCCTAAGACTCCTTTTGTCTAGGATGATGAAGTGAAGAAGATCGCCTGCACATCGAATCCGCTAGAATAGGTTCTGGAGTAGTTGTAGTTTATACATAAGTGTGTAATTAACTCTCCTTTTATACTCCTGTTTATCATAGTGGATTTGGGTTGATGTGAGTGGCCCTGCAGACGTATGAGTGAGGCTCCAAACTACATGAACATTTCGTCGTGCACAGTTCCTTTACTTGCCTTCTGTTTCATATTTATTATTCTACATGGAGTAGTACTGGATTTAATCCAGTTTAATAATTGAAATAAAATTAATTAGGAACCATAGGTTATTTCTTGCATTCAAGACCCACGTGCTTTTTCAATACCTACTAAGTTCAATGCATTTTAAACAATTTATGCTAGATAATAATGTTTTTATCATAAAAATTAAAATATCATCTTATAATATTTATAGGATTTATGTGTTTATTTATTTATTTATTTTGATCATTTAATTTTATTATATTTTTGTTGTTTATCAGGTATTATTCAATCACACATGGTGCATATTTACAATTTGTATTTCAAGAAATACTTATATAATTTGTGGAAAAATAATTATATAATTAATTAGTTCTAAAAATATAAGTAAACTACAAAATAAATTGCAAATTATTTTAGGTTACAAGAATTTATCCCACAATTAATGTTGATATTAACTAAAATTATATATAAAAAAAAAAGAAGTAAAATGATATTAATATAAACGTACCTGTTGATATAACAATTAATACGTAAGAACATATATAGTAATTAATGTATTTAGTATAATGAGATTACCAATTTTAAATTATTTGGTTAGAATTCTCAATTTGTAGTAAGTGCTAGGAATTGTACGCTCTACAAACGTTATGTAATATAGGATTATAAGGTAAGTAGATAAAATTCTTTTACTATATAAACGTCACTTTCAATGTCCAATTTTTCCAATAGAATCAAAGTAAAAACTAAAAACTAGTCATGACTTCTTCACACCACATTGTTCTTGTTGTGTTCTTCTCCCTCTTTAACTTTTGTTTATGCAGAAATTCGTTTAATAATATAACTTTAGCTGGATTCGCACCTGCAACTGCAACATGGTACGGTCCACCCAATGGACATGGAACTGGTATATATATATTTATTTATTTATTTATTACGAGTATATTATATGTATTAAATTATTATATTTCTCTGATATCATTGTGTGATGCACAATATATTATTTTAAATATTTTAATTACATTAATTTGTAGATACTGGAGCTTGTGGATTTGGAAATGTAGGTAATCCTCCATACAACTCCTTTATAGCTGCAGGAAATCAAGCTTTATACCAACATGGCAAAGGCTGTGGACAATGTTACGAGGTATATAAACTAGATGATATGTTTTACCCTTGCTATTATGATAAAACAAATTTATTTTATTATGTATTTTTATAACACATTTAATAAGATAAGAAATGATGAGATTCGAATTCAAATGTACTATACCAGACAAAGTGTAATTTGTTACTAAGTTACACATTGATCTCCTTTACCTTGTTTTGTTTATGTGTGTTTAGTTTAATAATTCTCAAGGAAACCAATTGTATATTTCAGGTAAAATGCAATTGAAATCCTCAGTGTTCAGGAAATCCAATAAAAATTCATATTACAGATGAATGTCCCGGTGATTGCAACAGTGTGCCGGTTTGGTTTGACTTGGGTGGAATCGCTTTTGGTGCGTTGGCAAAGCCGGGCCAAGCTGATGCATTGCGTAATGCTGGAAAGATTCAAATTTCATACCAAAAGTAATTTTAATTTTATTACTAACGCTACCTTTGGTGCATTAACATATATTGATTAATTAGTTTCTAATTTGGTACAATTTGATTTTACAGGGTAGGATGTTAGGATGAAGATCAGTGTTCAAAGATGATTCAACTTCAACTCTTCAAGTGACAACAATTTGTGTTGAACTAAAATATAAGTACTTAATTTTTGGCACAAATTGTAAAATTTAATGTTATTATAATAATACAATGCTACGAATTTTGGAACTTGTTGATTTGAAATTTATATGAGAGTATTTAGATATAATCTCTATTTTCTTCCATTAGAAAAAATAAAATTATAAAATAAAATCGTAAGGAATATATGAATATGTTTAACAAGTATATTATACATAATATAATAGGAAAAATGTCCAAATAACACTCACAAATAGTTTAATTGAGTTTGATTTTTTTTTTAAAAAATCTAAATTTATACCTCTTCAACTGGTATAAAAATGTGTTTCAATCATTATCTTATTTGTTAAGAGGATACACTTGATTTGTTGTGTGAATTTTCTTACGCACTTTTATTCAAATGTTGCAACTTGGCTTAAGATTAAAATTAATTGAAAAAAACATATTTTTGAACTTTTTGATCTAGAAATAAAATAAAATAAAATAAAATAAAAATATAAAAAAATTTAACACCTGACCAAATATAACAATTACTTTCTCTATGTGAGAGTAAATCCATTCATAAATGTTTGACAACAGCCATGGCAATCCTCAAACCCATTCATATAATTGTTTCATCTTATTGTTTAATTAACATTGGAGCTCAAATTAATTATTTGTTTATATATACTGAAAATGTTTTTTTTTTTTTTTTGATAACCGTTTATACTCAAACAAATTTAATCAACATAAATATTTAATTGCAGTTTATTAAAAATGCAAGACCTCTTTAAGATTGTGATGAATAAAATCTGGATGAGGTTCTTTGAAAACTTCACAATCACATACACTGATTTTTGAAAAGCTTTTGATGAACCTTGTGTGAAGAGCTCTTCTTAAGATAGAATCAATTAAAAACCCAACACCTTCTTCAGTGGATAAGAGAGGTATTTATAGGTGAGGTAAAATTCATCCGTTGGAGGGAGATGAAATTTCAAGCCTATTAACCAGCGTTTAAAAACCATTGGGCATGAGCATTTATTGCAGCTGTACTGTGTAGCCGTTGGTATAAAAAAGGAATATGGCTTTTTGTCATTTTTGCTGACATGAAGTACTAATCATTTAATGCTCTTTGGTTTTTATGAATATCACTCCTAAGACTCCTTTTGTCTAGGATGATGAAGTGAAGAAGATCGCCTGCACATCGAATCCGCTGGAATAGGTTCTGGAGTAGTTGTAGTTTATACATAAGTGTGTAATTAACTCTCCTTTTGTACTCCTGTTTATCATAGTGGATTTGGGTTGATGTGAGTGGCCCTGCAGACGTATGAATGAGGCTCCGAACTACGTGAACATTTCGTCGTGCACGGTTCCTTTACTTGCCTTCTGTTTCATATTTATTATTCTACATGGAGTAGTCCTGGATTTAATCCAGTTTAATAATTGAAATAAAATTAATTAGGAACCATAGGTTATTTCTTGCATTCAAGACCCACGTGCTTTTTCAATACCTACTAAGGTCAATGCATTTTAAACAATTTATGCTAGAAAATAATGTTTTTATCACAAAAATTAAAATATCATATTTTAATATTTATAGAATTTATGTGTTTATTTATTTATTTATTTTGATTATTTAATTTTACTATATTTTTTGTTGTTTATCAGGTATTATTCAATCACACATGGTGCATATTTACAATTTGTATTTCAAGAAATACTTATATAATTTGTGGAAAAATAATTATATAATTAATAAGTTCTAAAAATATAAGTAATCTACAAAATAAATTGCAAATTATTTTAGGTTACAAGAATTTATCCCACAATTAATGTTGATATTAAGAAAAATTATGTAAAAAAAAAAAATGAAGTAAAATGATATTAATATAAACGTACCTGTTGATATAACAATTAATACGGAAGAACATATATAGTAATTAATGTATTTAGTATAATAAGATTACCAATTTTAAATTATTTGGTTAGAATTCTCAATTTGTAGTAAGTGCTAGGAATTGTACGTTCTACAAACGTTATGTAATATAGGATTATATGGTAAGTAGATAAAATTCTTTTACTGTATAAACGTCTCTTTCAATGTCCAATTTTCCCAATAAAATCAAAGTAAAAACTAAAAACTAGTCATGACTTCTTCACCCCATATTGTTTTTGTTGTGTTCTTCTCCCTCTTTAAATTTTGTTTATGCAGAAATTCGTTTAATAATATAACTTTAGCTGGATTCGAACATGCAACTGCAACACGGTACGGTCCACCCAATGGACGTGAAACTGGTATATATATTTATTTATTTATTACGAGTATATTATATGTATTAGATTATTATATTTCTCCTATATCATTGTGTGAAGCACAGTATATTACTTTTAATATTTTAATTACATTAATTTGTAGATACTGGAGCTTGTGGATTTGGAAATGTAGGCAATCCTCCATACAACTTGTTAATCTACAATTCTCGTACACGTTAACATTGTTTGGCTATTTTATTTAGTATTGTTGTTATTAGATTTAATTAAGAGTTGTTAGTGTTAATCTTCCTTTGGACCACTTGTTATCAATCAAAGTGAATTTGAATGGACAGTATGCATTTTCAAATAAAAGGAAGCCAGCAACAGTCTAAAATGAAGCCTTCAAACAAAGAGCATGTGGCTGTGATTTATCGAAAAAGAATGGAGCTAATATTAAGGATCAGAATGGGTGTTTAATATTTGCTATAAAAAGAAGCCACACCAAAGAGGAAAGTTGCCGATTTGATACTGAAATTCTAAGTGGTTACATTCTCCCCAAAGCTACCTAAATTACACTGTCTATGTTATTTATTAGTTAAGAAGATTTAATCTGAGCTACGTGATCTGTACGTGGTACTGCTGTAGCTTATTGTGAAGTTTGTTCTGGCATGCGCGTTTCAGTCCTAAATAGGTGTTAGAAAGAGTTGTAGTGGTAAAGGCTGGAGGCCATTTATATTTACCTATTGTAATACTCCTTTTGGTGAACATCTATAGTGGATTGGGCAGACGTGGGTTGCCCCGTAGACGTAGGAGAAGCGCTCCGAACTGCGTAACAATTCTTTCGTGTTTTTACTTTATTTTTTTCTTTCTGTCTTCGTTACTTATATTTGTTTAAAACAAATTTAATTTATGAACATATCTGGTGCATAACTCAAAAAACAAGTAAAAATATGTTACATCTTGCATTCAAGACTCACAGTGCAATTTCAATTGGTATTAGAGCAAGCAGACTTAAAGTATTAGTCTGTCGATCTGGCGGTTCCGTGCCTCTTGAACTCAAGTCTTCAACGGCTTTTATTATTTGTCAGTTTTTTCCTTATTTGTTTGATCTCACGGGTTGTTGAGTGTTACAGAATGGATCGAGCTAAAATTCTTCCCCAGCTTACTGGTGACAACTACGCCTATTGGAAGGCTCGCACTCGTACACACCTCAAAGCTCAAGGTGAAGCCGTGTGGCGGTCTGTGGTGTCAGGTTGGACTCATCCCACCAAACCCAGTTCTAGCACTAATGGAACCGAAGTACCTAAACCTGAGACGGAGTGGACTCAAACCGAGATAACTAACGTTGGAAACAATGATAAGGCCTTAGATACAATTTACTCTCTTATGCATGAAAGTCAGTTTTCAATAGTTGCAAGTATTGCTTCAGCTAAAGGTGCTTGGGAAGCTCTTGAGTTGGTGAGCTGTCGTAGGCTCCCAAATTAAAACCTTACAAACGTAGTAGCGGGAGTAAGGATCGATCCCACGAGGAGTAACTAGTTTAACTTTTGTGCTCAAATTAAAGGTAGGGGGGTTTAGAATATATCGTGAATAAAGATAAAATAAAAGAGAATTTAAATAAACAAGTAATTTAATAGAACGAATAAAGCGATGAAAATAATATATTGAAACACTTATAATAGAAAACCTTGGTTAGTAAAGATCCACCACCGGAGTTTAACACTGATCATTGATTCATAAAGTAATTAATATGCAATTGAATATTTGTCGTGAAATTATTTCATTTCCGTTTTCCCTTAGTTGTAGGTAACTAAAGCACACGCGGTTTAATTACCCCTAACTACTAAATAACCTAAGACAAGCGCTATAGATTTAATTTAATAGCAGCAATAGGAACTAGGAAAACCGACAAACTAAATAACACAAGCACAAGCGGTTGCATTTAATTTAGGAAAATATTCTACCCGAGTCCAATTATCACTAAGCCGTCAATAATTAACTCAGTTGCTACTGAATATTAGAGTAATTTGTAGCACAACATTATCTAATATAGCAAATAATTATATCATATAAATAACTAGTAGGCCTCCCTAGCAATTAAATGACACAATTATTTCAAATAACTTAGAAGAATATTTAATACTCAAATGCATAAAAAATATATAATAAAAATAAATAAATAACCTTACAGCGTAATGAACTCCGGGGCTTCAATTCACTAAACCAAACAAGAAATTAGCCGCGAATGGACATTGATAACAACCTTAAAGAATATTCGAGAGGGGAAGAATGAACGTCTTACAATAGAAAATCTTATACTATTTATACTACTCTTTAAAATAAACCCAAGTGGACCTCCACCACCCAGTTCCTCTTTTTGCGCGTTTGAAGATGTCTGCGTACAGCTTCACGCCCTTTCCTTCTTTTTCGCATTTGAAGATGTCCTAACGCCACACGCCTGTACAAAAAGAAAAAGAATGAAGGAATCAATCATGAAGTTTAATTGTTTGCATGCATGCTAAGAAAATTGGATTACTCAATTTATTTATGTAGTTATAATATATATATATATATATATATATATATATATATATATATACTCATGAGGTTTAATTGTTTGCATGCATGCTAAGAAAATTGGATTACTCAATTTATTTATGTAGTTATAATATATATATATATATATATATATATATATAATGCATATACATATACACTAGTACGTACGTAATATGAACTAATTATAAATAACATGTATAAATATATTATATATTATATATTATATTAAACATTATATATAAAACTAACTAATTATTAGATAATATTAAATAACTAATGCAAAATTATTATAAAGATGTACCTAAAATATGAGGATAAAATATGCATATCAAATTCCCCCACACTAAAACATTTGCTTGTCCCCAAGCAAAGATATTATTTGCGAAGTAAATAAATAAAATCCCCAAAACTCATAACGGATCATGAACAACAATCTGAAGCACCCTGCAATTAATAAGATAACACCCTTGTCTGAAAATTGAGAAAACTAAATAAGTAAGCCCTCACAGGAATATCACTCATCACTCAAGTGTTTGATGGGTATAAATTTCACTCAAGTTCATTCCTATAAAATTGCTCTACTATAGGCTTGCATATCTTCTCAATCACCACTACAAGAGTCATGCATGACACAAATCATAAGGACTTTCCACAGGTTGTAATGGGGCTAGGGTTAAGGTAGGGAATATTTAGGAAAGTAGCTTAAACAAAAGCTTTCAAACTAGAGGAGCAAATAAATACAAATAATCCAAGATACTTGCTCAACACCAAGTATAGAATGCTTCCTCAGTATTACCAGGATTTCCCCTTACTTCATTTATTTAGAAGTAACTTCAAGTCAAAATCAATTGCTGATTCTTTCTCATTTTCTCATAAATTTTCAGCAATATTGTTGTTTTTCAAACATATATTCTCCATTTTTCCATTTTTTCATTTTTTCAATTTTTCAATTTTCATATTTTTTTGGAATCATGAATTGTCTTCGTTTTCTTTTTCATAGAAGACCAGTGACAAATCGGCAATGAAGATACAACCTACCTCATTCTCCATCATATTAACACAAGAAAGTGACCTCCCCCACACTTCTTCCTCACAACCTCACGTAGATTACACGAATAATTCAAAATTTGCTCCACTAGTTATTCAGCTGGGTGAAGGCATTATTTTTAGATATAAAAGGCTTGTAATGTGGTTCAAAAAAAAAAAAAAAGAAAAGAATGGCCATAAAGCTCAAAGTGGTTAACAAGGGGAAATAAATCATAGGACAAACCGGTTATTTGGCTAGTGAGGCTCAAGATCAAATAATGGCCTTAATCACACTTGTATTATGCATGGTCTAATTAGCTTTAAAAGAGAATCAAGGCAAGTTCTAGAGAAACAAAATTATGGAAGAAATCGCACAATAGAAAGAAAATAAGACCGAAGTGTCAGTCAATGGCTCAAAGCACTCACAGGTTTATTGCTTACTTAATCTAGCCACTACATGTCAAACAGGAAATGCTAACAAACTAATCACAACTTGCCAAACTATTTATTCAATCATGTTATGAATTTCAAGAAAGGAAAATAAATTTTTTTTTCAAAATAATATTTTTTTTTTTACATAAAATAGTAGTAAAATATTTTTGAAAAATTCTGAAATAAGAAAATAAATAATAAAACTTTTTTTTATTTACATAAGCAAATAAATAATAAGACTAAATCCCCTCCCCCACACTTATTATCAACATTGTCCCCAATGTTGAATAAAAATTACAGAAAAAGGGTTATTGAATGAGAATATGGAATAAAAGAAAAAAAAATGGAACAAACACACCTTAGGTTGCCTCCCAAGCAGCGCCTTTGTTTATCATCGTTGGCTCGACTTATGATATTTCTTTAAATTTCCATCGTCTTTTTGAGTACCTTCGATGATTATGAGTATTCAAAGAGACAATCCCTTCATGCAGATTAGTACTCAAAGATGATTTATTATTTTTTTCTTCTTTGCTTTCATTAGACGCAATTTCATCAAATTTAACCAGCTTCAAAGAATCAACAAAAATTGAAAAATTATCATCACAAGGAGATTTCATGGTATCATAAATATTAAAAGTCACAGGTTTACCATTAGACTCCATTGTAAGCAGACCACTATGAATATCAATTTTAGTTTTGGCAGTTTTTAAAAATGGTCTTCCTAACAAAATATGAGAAATTTTATTATTATTTTCCATATCAAGCACATAAAAATCAGCAGGAAAGACCAAGTTGTTAACTTCAACAAGCAAATCCTCAATCACACCCCTAGGATATGTAGTAGATCCATCAGCCATTTGAATTATTATACTAGATTTATTCAGGGGTCCAAGATTTAAAGAAGCATAAACAGAATATGGCATGACATTAATAGAAGCTCCTAAATCTAACATAGCATTTTCAAATTTCACCCCACTTATCATGCATGGAATAGTAAACATACCCGGGTCTTTGCACTTTTTAGGAAGATTGCTTTGACTAGCCATAGAGACATTCTTTTGCACTTTCACTTCCTCAATTCTTTCATTATTTCGTTTCTTTTTCATAGTGCGTACCTCTTTTAGAAAATTTGCATAGCGATGTACTTTTCCCATAGAATCTAAAAGTGGTTTATTAGCATCACATTCACGAAAGGTCTCATACAGATCATTATTTGAGTTTCCTCTTATTGGTTCTAAAAGAGCTTGAGGAAATGGGGGTACTGGTTCATAATCAGAAAAAGAAGAAAGCTTACCTTGGGACTTCTCTTTATTGTTGGCAATGATTCCTGCACTTATTTCCTTATTTAAATCAACATTATTTTCTAGCGACATACTTTCAACACTAATTGCACTTACATTCTCTTTAGGATTAACAACCGTTTGAGAGGGTAGTTTGCCAGAACTCTGTGCTTCCAACCGACTAACCGTAGTTGCTAGTTGGCCCATTTGTCTTTCCAAGTTTTGAATACTAGCATTTGTTTCTTGAATACTAGCCTTTGTTTCTTGATGGAATATTTGTGTTTCTTGTTGAAACTGCAGAGTGTTAGTAGCAAGAGATTTAACAATATCTTCTAGATTCATACCTGAGCTAGAACCTTGGGTTGGTTGTTGTCTTGAAGGAAATGGTTGTCTATACTGTTGAAAATTAGAACGATTCTGAACAAACTGGTTCCCTTGTGAGTTCCCATAGCTAAGGTTTGGGTGATCCCTCCATCCAGGATTATATGTATTGGAAAATGGATCATACTTACCTTGAGGTTGTCCAGGAAAACCTCCAGCCATGTTGACTTGTTCAATAGGTTCTTCTTGAAGAGTTGGGCAGGCATCAGTTTGGTGCCCAACTACCGAGCAAATTCCACATGCTTTTACAGTTTGCATACTGCCTACTGCTAATTGACGAACAAGAGTAGTTAAACCAGTAATTTGGTGTTCAAGAGCAGAAATATTTACCTCATTCACTTGCTTAGACGGTTGGACAAGTCTATTGCCAAACTGTTGAGAATTTGCAGTCATGTTTGCAATTAGAGTTCTCGCAGCGTCCGGTGTCTTGTCAACTAAAGCACCACCGCTTGCGGCATCAATCATGCTTCTATCCATAGGAAAAAGTCCTTCATAAAAGTATTGAATGAGTAATTGATCACTAATTTGATGGTGTGGGCAGCTTGCACATAGTTTCTTGAAACGCTCCCAATATTCATACAGGGACTCTCCATTGTTTTGCCTTATACCACAGATTTCTTTCCTAATGTTGGCCGCCCTTGAAGCTGGGAAATATTTTTCAAGGAATGATGTCTTTAAGTTATTCCATGTGGTGATGCTCCCAGAAGGTAGATAGTATAGCCAATCCTTCGCTGAATCTTTCAACGAAAAGGGAAAGGCTCTCAACTTGATTTGTTCTTCAGTAACCCCTGTGGGTTTCATACTCGAACACACCACATAAAATTCCTTTAAGTGTTTGTGCGGATCTTCACCTGCAAGTCCATGAAAAGAAGGCAAAAGATGAATTAACCCAGATTTTAGTTCAAATTGTATATTAGCATCCAGAGCGGGAAAAGTAATGCATAAAGGTTGCTGATCCAAATTTGGAGCTCCAAGCTCTTTTAAAGTCCGATTTTGAGTCATGGGTTCCCCTTCTGAATCAGAATTGTTGGAAGGTTGAGGGTCGGTAGCCAGATCACTAAACTCCAATTTCCTCAAAGCTTGTTTCTTCCACCTGCGTACAGTTCTTTCAATTTCCGGATCGTACGACAAGATTTTTTGATTAGCAGATCGAGTTATAGGCATAAACAAAAAGAAAATATATTGCAGCAATTATGTAAATGTAACGAAAGAAAATGTTTTTTTTTTACATTTTTATGGGACAAATTAGCGAGAAAAACAGATGAACAAATAAATAAACAAACACAAAATAAGCTAGAAAATCTCCCCGGTAACGGCGCCAAAATTTGCTGAGCTGTCGTAGGCTCCCAAATTAAAACCTTACAAACGTAGTAGCGGGAGTAAGGATTGATCCCACGAGGAGTAACTAGTTTAACTTTTGTGCTCAAATTAAAGGTAGGGGGGTTTAGAATATATCGTGAATAAAGATAAAATAAAAGAGAATTTAAATAAACAAGTAATTTAATAGAACGAATAAAGCGATGAAAATAATATATTGAAACACTTATAATAGAAAACCTTGGTTAGTAAAGATCCACCACCGGAGTTTAACGCTGATCATTGATTCATAAAGTAATTAATATGCAATTGAATATTTGTCGTGAAATTATTTCATTTCCGTTTTCCCTTAGTTGTAGGTAACTAAAGCACACGCGGTTTAATTACCCCTAACTACTAAATAACCTAAGACAAGCGCTATAGATTTAATTTAATAGCAGCAATAAGAACTAGGAAAACCGACAAACTAAATAACACAAGCACAAGCGGTTGCATTTAATTTAGGAAAATATTCTACCCGAGTCCAATTATCACTAAGCCGTCAATAATTAACCCAGTTGCTACTGAATATTAGAGTAATTTGTAGCACAACATTATCTAATATAGCAAATAATTATATCAAATAAATAACAAGTAGGCCTCCCTAGCAATTAAATGACACAATTATTTCAAATAACTTAGAAGAATATTTAATACTCAAATGCATAAAAAATATATAATAAAAATAAATAAATAACCTTACAGCGTAATGAACTCCGGGGCTTCAATTCACTAAACCAAACAAGAAATTAGCCGCGAATGGACATTGATAACAACCTTAAAGAATATTCGAGAGGGGAAGAATGAACGTCTTACAATAGAAAATCTTATACTATTTATACTACTCTTTAAAATAAACCCAAGTGGACCTCCACCACCCAGTTCCTCTTTTTGCGCGTTTGAAGATGTCTGCGTACAGCTTCACGCCCTTTCCTTCTTTTTCGCATTTGAAGATGTCCTAACGCCACACGCCTGTACAAAAAGAAAAAGAATGAAGGAATCAATCATGAGGTTTAATTGTTTGCATGCATGCTAAGAAAATTGGATTACTCAATTTATTTATGTAGTTATAATATATATATATATATATATATATATATATATATATATATATATAATGCATATACATATACACTAGTACGTACGTAATATGAACTAATTATAAATAACATGTATAAATATATTATATATTATATTAAACATTATATATAAAACTAACTAATTATTAGATAATATTAAATAACTAATGCAAAATTATTATAAAGATGTACCTAAAATATGAGGATAAAATATACATATCATGAGTCAACCTACGAAGGGACTACGTCGGTGAAACAATCAAAGCTGCAGCTAGTCCAGTCCGACTTCGAAGAGCTTCAGATGAATGAGGAGGAAACTATCATCAACTTTCACACACGCGTACAAGAACTGGCGAATTGAGCAATGGTCCTTGGTGAACCATTCTCGCAAGCAAAGCTTGTTAAGAAAATACTGAGATCCTTACCTCCGAGGTTTAGGATGAAAGTCACGGCTATCCAGGAACATGATGGATGCGAGGACAAAACGGTCACTCAGTTAATGGGAAATCTTAGATCCTATGAAATGGAAATCTTAACTGATCACTCGAAAAAACAAAAAAAATGTAGCTTTTGCCGCTGAAGAAAATAATGTTGTATCTGATTCAGACGAAGCAGGTGATGATACAGTTGTCTTTTTGACTAAACAATTTTCTAAAATTTTGAAACAGGTTGTAACACCCCCTAATTTCCATGCTAATTTAAGCCTTAAACATGCAGATAACTAATCAAAACATCAACACAGCAGAAGACTGAAAAAGGATTATATAAACTGGAAAGGAAAGGGTGCTATGCCACGCTCACCCGAGGTGAACGCACAGGCCAACATCTGCATGATTCATAATCTAAAATCCATACATAACCAAAGTACAAAAGTCTATCCTTGGCACACAAGCCATAACAACAAAAGACATGGGAACTACACTAGCAGGTTCTAGATCGCGCTCATGTCTACACATCACCTGAAAGAAATACATAAAAGATGGGACGACGCCCGGTCAGCGAATATTGCTGGTAACCCACCAATACATGTGAAATATCATACATAGATAGGATATACGTATGTAAAATCATTTGCGAAATGGAATATATATATATATATATATATATATATATATATATATATATATATATATATATATATATATATGTGTGTGTGTGTGTGTGTGTGTGTGTGTGTGTGTGTGTGTTCAAAACCAAGAGCAGAAGTCAACACAAGATTCAAAGCACTCACAACACGATAAGGGAACACATCCCAAGACCACACGAGATACAACGACTCACAAGAATGGCTCAAGGTATAATATACCATCACACAGTAGATTAACACCCAACATGCATAACTCAAGAGAATAAGAACACACCCAATGGCAACACATGCCTAGGCAACACATGCCTTTGTGACTACACACGTCACAAGAAGGGAAACTCACAACAAAGGCTACACAAGCCTTCGTGACATCACTCATCACGACTTGATATGCCTTCCTTCTGCCCCGGTTCAACATTATGGCTACCCCCAACCTTATATCTAGTTCCAACCATTACCTCCAGGACCCCTGTACAACCAAGTCCAACCTTTTCCCCCCTGGGACCGTCGTCCCCCACCAACAACACCACCAATTCATAGTACATGAGGGTACCGATCACACACACGGTGACACACGCCTCCCAAGAAATACGTGAACCTGACACACAGGTCACAAACTCCATAATCACAAACTCCACAACGCCAAACCACCTTGTACCCCGTGGGTGGGGCGGCGGGTGGACCCCTACTCGCTGTTCCGCCTGCGGGTACATACCTGTACACCAAAATAATCCCTTCGGGGATTTTCAACTCCAAGCTCAAATTCAAGTCCAAAACATGCAAAATCTCACCAAATACAACAAAATGACTTGAATCAAAGGAATAGCCAAGCAATGGCATACAAGAACCCTAATAACAAGCTATAAATATGCATTTTCATAAGACAATGCATAAACACTCACATTTCATAGCAAAATCACATGTAGAATCCAAGAAAATCATCATATAGGTAAGCAAAATAGATTTTGTAGAGCATGGGTTACCTCTTGTAGACAAAAACCTTCACTTAACACTTCACCAAGCTCCTACTAAGGCTCACCTTCCAAACCCACTTCAAGAACACACCAAAAGATCATCAAGATTCTATCTTTAAAGAAAGACACCTTAGAAAGCACTAAAAACACAAGATGAACATAGATCATACCCCCTAGATGCTCAAATGTAAGAAAGGTAGAATCTTGGAGACAACCTTTGAAGATTTGCCAAAGCTCCAACTTGGCTTGGAAGAAAAGCTATCTAACTTTTAGAGAGAAGGGAGAGCTCAAGTTTGGGAAGTGTAAGGAGAAAGAATGAGGGGTGTCTACTAGGTTAGCTTGCATTACTAACACAAGGTGAAATGTCATGAATACCCTTACTAAAATAAAGAGGTGTAAGGGAACAAGGGAACTACTCACAAAGCTTAAGGTACAACCTTGACTTTGGGTTGACTAGTCAATTACTAGTCCCCGACTATTGAATTTTCAGGAATTTAAGGAATTAAATTACCAATTGGTTTAGGATTAATTACTTAATTAATCCCTTAATTGAATTTGGATTACGGGGTGTCACATCCTCTCCCCCTTCAAAGAAGCTTCATCCCCGAAGCTTGGGTACGATGAATTAAAATAAACGGTGAAATGAAACAACCATGTGACAAGAGGGTCAAGAACATCCTCTTTTGGTTCAAACCCAAAAGATTCACAAGACGCCAAAGCAAGCTAGAAAGTATAGGGTCCGGGGTCCGCTTACTACTAGTGCTTTCCGGGCTTCGGAGTTGAGGCCTGATATAAACCTCTCTATTTTGATCACCTCCGTGGGGACTAGTACTGGTGCAAAGCGTGCCAGGTCGAGGAACCGTTTATGGTATTCCATGACGGTAGTCGTTCCTTGTTTTAGGTGGAGGAACTCTTAGTGCATGGATGCTGTGCTGGGTAGAATCGTTCTCGCAGTCGTGTTTTTAGGTTTTTCCTAGTTGAACCCTAGTTCTTGTCTGTAAGTGGGTCCCTCGTGGATCCACCAAAGATCTGCCTCGTGCCCGAAGTAGAATGAGGCTATCTCTACATGACGTTCTTCTGGGCATTCTACCAACCCCAGAATCATGTCAAAGGTCCGGATCCATTCCTCAAGGATTACGGGATCTTCTTCTCCCGAAAAAGTGGGTTGTCGATGATTTGAAACTTGTCGGGCGAGTTCTGATTTTATGTTTGGTGGAGGTGGTGGTCTGTTGTTGCGGAGAGCTACGTCGCTCAGTGCTTGGGCGACTTGGGTTAGTTGCTGTAGGGTTTGAGCCAAGGGATCGTGTGTGGCGGGTTTCGGAGTCCTTGATTGTCTTCTGTTTGGTGCCATGCTGCTAATCTACGAAGCCAATGTTTATAGTAATGTTGAGTTAGAGTGTTGTACCCTTACCTTGATGTGATAAGCGAAGGGGAGTTCTTTAAATTAAGTGTGGATTAGGGTGGGGGGAAATTTAGGAGTCTCACAATCGCACCGCGCGTCCTATGATTCCTAAATCCTATGTTCCTAAATTCTTAGAGTTTAAGCCTAATGTCCTAAAATCTGGTCTTAAGAGTCTTATCCTAGGGTCAAACTTAGGCTCTGATACCATCTGTAACACTCAAAAATTTCGAAACTTTTAAAACTTATATAATAAAGGTAAATTCTCATTAAATCCCAAAATGGAGTATTACTAAACATAAGAGTGTGGGGTGCTATGCTACATCTGAGCTGGAGAACTCAGATGCACAGGCAAAACTAACTAAATATCCTCAATACATCATCATGGCATGCAGGCCGAAAGGAAAAACTATCTAACTAATCCAAGTTCTTCTAGCGCGCTCCGGAAGCTAATCCTCTGTGCCTGAAAGCCAAATATATCTGTTCAGCGAATGATGCTAGTAACCCACTCCAACGCGTTGAAATACAATATAGGAATGTATACATGTATATATGTATATATATATATATATATATATATATATATATATATATATATATATATATATATATATATATATATGAAAACCATTTTGAAGCAGGAAGATATATACTTAGGAGACTCTAGCTTTAAACCGGGAATAGACTCGACAAGTAGGGATAAGCACATGAAACAATGATAATCAGTTATATAGAGATAATATCATGAAGAACCCCTAACCCAAACTAATTATTTAATTACTTACCCTAAAAAGAGAATTAAAATCTATTAATTAACTAAAAAAGGGTCCACCATAGTCCATGGACCCTTATCCCTAAAACCAACCCCTTAGTCTTGTAAGGAATAGAATTAGCAAGCCCATACCATTTAGTCCCTAATTGGGACTCTTAGATATATAAATAGGGGCATAGGAGGCACCTAGAATCCACACCATAATAACTTTCAGCACACAAGAATTCCCATAAGAGAAATCAAGAAAGAAGAGATCTTAAAGAATGACCCTTCATAGCCAAGGAATTTAATTAAGGCTAAGAGGTAACCCATGTCTCAACAAAACCTATTTTCCTTGCTATAATCTTCTTCTTTGGCTCCTTCTATATGCTTGTGTCTTGATGAAATCTTCTATGGTAATTATGATATGATCTTGATAATTGATGAGATGATTTTATGTGTGATCTTGATGATTTTGATGATGATAAGAGGATCTTGATGATTGGGTGATGTCCTTGATAAATCCTGATGTTTCTTGATATTAAAGATGAACTATGATCTTGATGATTTGCATGGGACTAGAGCCATAGGTTAAATTGGGAATTTATATTGGGATGTTCTTGGTATATATATTTGGGTGGGATTTCGCATGTTCGAGTGTCAATTATGTTTAGAAGTCATGCTAGGATATGTTCAATATGATTCTTGGTTTTGATCAATTATTTGACTACGTGCTATCGTCGTTTGTGTTTAAAGGTGTCGAAACATGGTTTCGGGTTCCACGAAAGATCCCGGGATCCAAGAATTGAAAAAGAGTCAGTGGGGGGTAGGTGGGGGTAGGGGAACCCGCCACCTACCCGCTGCTCCTATGGGCGTCGCGGGCAGCGGGCAGCCGGCGGGCAGGCGACTGCCCGCCACGCACCCGCTGCCCAGCAGTCTCGCCACCGGCGGGCAGCCGGCGGGTGGTTCTCCACCCGCCGGCCACCAGCTGGAATTTTCCCACTTTGGGACTTCGGCTTCCTTGTTTGATGTTCCCCAACCCCCATGGTGTCCTAACGGATTTCGTTTGTCGTGCATGTGTCTAGCTTGATGTTTCGGGTATCGTTCGTAGCATAAATGAGTCTCGTGTATTGCACGCTAGTTGAATCGGTAACCTGTTGGCCTAGGAGGAAGATGTATGAACCCCTTAGGACTATTCTTAGTATGTGGATAATCACGCATAAGTTTTATTTATACATTTTCCCCTTTCCCAATGTGTTAATGTGAGTTGCATGTGTTTACCATGGGCCTCGTGTGCTATGGTCCACCGACTGGACGCGTCAGGCGGTGTGTAGGGCCATTAGCCAGAGGAAGGCCATAGTCCACCGAATGAGTTGTCAGGCGGTGTAGGGGGCTATGGTCTATGTGCTAGCGGTGTGTAGGGTCGTAGTCCCTAAAGATCATTGCCCACCGAATGAGTCCCTCAGGCGGTGTGTAGGACTTTGATCAGCTACGACCCACCGACTGAGCTCGTCAAGCGGTGTGTAGGGTCGCAGTCCCCAAAAGAGGGTCACAGTCCACCGACTGAATGCGTCAGCGGTGTGTAGGGCTGTGATCCGCCATTGAAACTATCGACGGTCTATACGATTGGCTGCGGTCAATTCCTTCATGCTGCGGTATGAGGTAGGGTGCTGCGGGACCGTGTTAATGCTATATGCACTAACCCTAATGTTTGGGGCATGTGAGCTGTGACTTTAGATACATGTTTTTATAATATTGTCTCTATATAATTGATTATCGTTGTTGAATGTGTTTGTCCCTATCTGTCTAGTCTAATCCTGGTTTTAAAAGCTAGAGTCTCTTAAGTATATACCTTCCTGCTTCAAAATGGTTTTCCTATATATATATATATATATATATATATATATATATATATATATATATATATATATATATATATATATATATATATATATATATATATATATATATATATATATATATATACCTATATATATATATATATATATATATATATACCTATATATATATATATATATATATACCTATATATATATATATATATATATATATATACCTATATATATATATATATATATATATATACCTATATATATATATATATATATATATATATACCTATATATATATATATATATATATATATATACCTATATATATATATATATATATACCTATATATATATATATATATATATATATATATACCTACATATATATATATATATATATATATACCTATATATATATATATATATATATATACCTATATATATATATATATATATACCTATATTGTATTTCAACGCATTGGAGTGGGTTACCAGCATCATTCGCTGAACAGATATATTTGGCTTTCAGGCACAGATGATTAGCTTCCGGAGGGCGCTAGAAGAACTTGGATTAGATAGATAGTTTTTCCTTTCGACCTGCGTGCCATGATGATGTATTGAGGATATTTAGTTAGTTTAGCCTGTGCATCTGAGTTCTCCAGCTCAGATGTGGCATAGCACCCTGCACACTTATGTTTAGTAATGCTATGTTTTGGGATTTATTGAGAAATTACCTTTATTATATAAGTTTTAAAAGTTTCGAAAATCTGGGGTGTTACAGTCATGAATACCCTTTTGGTTCAAACCCAAAAGATTCACAAGACACCAAAGCAAGCAAGAAAGTATATCGACACCAAGATTGAAAGAATGAAACCCACGATTATGATGAGCATATCAAACTCTAAACCAAACACTAGTACCAACTTCTAAACAACAACCAAGAACTAACAGCTAGCTCAAAGCACCAACCAACAAAGCTAACTACTCAACTAAACAAACAAGCAAAAACAGCACACAAGGCAAGCAACAAACACCTAACAAACAGTAACAACAACTAAGAGGATAACCACAACAAGGAAAGGCGAACGGGATTACCACAACACCGAGCTAGAACGACTCGCTCTCCGACTCATCGGTGCTCTCCTCGGATTCTTCGTCATCCTCTCCTCTACGACTTGAACTGGCCTCAATCTGATCATTCGGTTCTATTGACGAAGCAAGGTGACTACACGTTCCTCATGCGTCATGGCATCATGCTCCCTTTTGGTGCGGGCTTCCTTTCTTCTTTGGTTTTCTTCGCTTTCCGAATCACATTCCTCGGCCTTGGCAGCTTCCGGTGTTTCCACTTCTTCCTCATGGCCCGCTTCACCCTCATCTTCTTCATCACCTCCAAAACTCTGGACTGTGAGGTTCAACTTTCCAGCATGAATCTCAAGCTCAGCTGCCAACTTGGCTCTTTCTTCGGAGGATTTCCCTGCAACTTCCTCGAGAGTGGCATCGTCCAACTGAAACAAGTTACAACTTCGAAGATTGGTGGCATCCAACACCATCGTTCCCACGAGCTTCGGTATACAACCATCCACACTTACCCCTTTTCTGACAAGAATCCAGCTCAACACCATCCCATACGGTAGGCTCTTTCGGTTGTGATACCGGCAGAAAGCCATATGTTGCAACATCAAAGCCGGTAGATTGAACTTGACCATAATCTTGAGACAGAAAGCAAAGGTGCACTCCAACTTTCCCAACAACCGACTTTTGTTGTTATTGGGCAACAAACAATCCGATACCAGCATAACCAAGATCCTTTGCTCCGCGGACAACCACTTTTTCTCTGGCCATGAAGCTTGAGTGAAACCACTCGTGCGACCCAACAAGTAACTCAAATAGTCCCGGTACCCCGTGGTATCCGTACTAATCCACGAGTTACCACTATACTGAGCAACTCCCGAAACTGATAAACTCAGAAGCTGAGCTAGCCTCTTTTCAGACAGAACTACTTTCACACCTCTCACTTAAGAAGTGATTTCAAGCTTATCACCATCCTTTCTCACAACCATGTGGCGGTAAAATTCCTTAACCAAACTTGGGTAGGTCTCGGCCCTTATGGAAAGGAACCCATCTAACAAACCTTGGAATCTAAGCATATTCAACTAAGAACTAGAGAAAGATTCCGGGTCGAAAGCTTTACCTTCAAGAACAAGGTAATGGGTATCCACCTATTCCGCTTTTCTAGCCAAACTTGACCTTCTAGGCATGATAGGAGATGACCCAAAGCTCAACAAAAGAAGCCCACAACTTTCCACTTCTCCTTCTCTCTCTCGACGGCTCTCTCTCTCTCTCTCGGTCGCGACGGCGGCGTCTCAGCTTCGACGGGCGGCGACTCCGGCAGGCGACGGTGGTTTGTCGACTGGCAGGTGGTGGTGGCGGGTGGCAGGTGAGGCGACGGGTTGGGGGGGGGGGGTTTCGGCTGCACACGGGTAGGGAGAGGGGAAAATAGAAGAAAGATTAGGGGAATTTTAGGGATTTGGGGGAAAATTGGGAAAAAGATGATTTAATTTGGGAATTTGTGTAAAGTGGAAAATTTATGGTTTAGATTGAATTTAAATTGGGTAAGTTCTAAAAAAGACAATTAGCTTAAGTGGTTTAGGGGTTGGGTTGGTAAAAAGTATGCTTGGGTTTGAAACTCAAGGCTTGCAAATAAATATTTTACTTGACTTTTAGGCCACACAAGAAAGGGTTTTGTATGGATTTCCTATTCTCAAATTCAAAAAATGCTTGGAGAAATTTAGGTGGTTCTCAAAGGAAAGGTTGCAAGAATATCCAAGTGCAATGATTATGGAATTAACCCAAGCATGCCTCATTTCAAGAATAAACAACTAACTACACAACGAGACTCACTCATAAGACTAAGAGAATTATTTATCAAGAAAGGCTTACACTTAAATCCAAAAGAATCCTTTATCAAGAGAAAAACATGGCAAGGATAGGCAAGCAACTCAAGTAGACGACGAAGAAACACAAGACAAGACACAAGGCAACAAGGAACAAGATGCGTTCTAAAGACAAGGGTAGGCTAGGAAAGGATTACCTGCAAGCTCCTCCTCCACTAGGCCCTCGGTCTCCGCCTGCGAACGCCCCATCACAAAGACTCTCCCTGATGGTCTGGCTCTGGCTGCTCCACGACTTGAGCTACTACCTGCGGCTCCTCCGGTTCCTTGGGGTTGTGGCAACGCCCTCTGATTGGCTTGCTGGAGGCACTCGACGACCTTATGACCCCTTTCTCCGCAACGAAAGCACTTAAACGCCTGGCTATGACAAACTTGACCCGCATGCACCTTCCCACATCTATGACAAGGGGACGCCTTGGCTTGATTTCCTTGCTCCATCCGGTTAGGTCCTTGGGTTGGAGATGAGGCATTCTTAACTTGGAGACTCGGTCGCGGCTTCTTAAAGGTGGAAGAACCTCCACTCTCGGTCCTCTTTCTAGCAAGCTCATAAGACCCTCGTTGAAGCTGCTGAACATGGTACAGATCCGCGACACTCAGATATGCATCCTTCGGAGAACTCGGCCTACTCACGGTCAAGGCCTTTCGTGCCTCATAATTCAGACCAGCAACGAATTTCTCAACCTTAGAGAGCTCTGTAGGCACGAGCATCCGAGCGAAGCGTGCCAACTCCAGAAACTTCTTGTGGTACTCGACCACTGACAGAGATCCTTGTTGCAGATGGAGGAACTCCTCGTACATCGCGGCTCGCACGTGCGCCGGATAAAACCTCTCGCGCATCATATCCTTAAGCGCAGACCAATCGAACTCAGGCTCCTCAAGATAGGCCGGACCCTCATGAATCCACCACAGATCCGCCTCATGACAAAAGTAGAACGTTGCCAGCTCTACCCTCCGCTCTTTGGGACAACCCACCACCGAGAAGATCTTATCGAACACTCTCATCCATTCCTCCAAAACTACCGGGTCTTCTTCACCCGAAAAGGTCGGTAGTCTGTGACCCAACACCAAACGACCCATGTCCCAGTGCCCAGCAGGTTGAGGAGGTGGCAAGGGGTGGTTGTTGTTCAGCAACGCCTCCGGGGTCAACTGCAGCAGGTTCTGGGCAAGCTGCTCATTCATCGGGGTCTCCGGGGTACGCGCACGTGGACGAGGAGGCATCGCAAGCTTCCACAACAACAACACGGTTACCAGAAAGACAACAAACATGCAAACAACTGCAAACAACGCTCAACTCACCGCGCAACCTAAAGTCCTAAGCCTAACACTTAGATTCTTAAGGTCACTCTAAGGTCTCAAACCACACTTAGCCACTTAGAAGTCTAGACTTTATCAACCTAGGCTGTGACAACCCGAAATCCAAATTCAATTAAGGGATTAATTAAGTAATTAATCCTATTTGAATTTCTAATTTAATTCCTTAAATTTAATAGTTGGGGACTAGTAATTGACTAGTCAACCCCAAAGTCAAAGTTGTACCTTGAGCTTTGAAAGGAGTTCCCATGTTCCTTACACTTCCTTATGTTAGTAAGGGTATTCTTGACCTTTCACTTGTTGTTAATATTTTAACCTAACCTAGTAGACCACCTTCATTCTCTCCTTACACTTTCTAAAAATCTAGCTCCACATTCCCTCTAAAAAGGTGAGTAGCTTTTCTTCCAAGCCAAGTTGGAGCCTTGCCAAAACTTCAAGAGTTGCTTCTAAGATTCAACCTTTCATATATTTGGGCATCTAGGAGGGTAAGATCTAAGTTCATCTTGTGTTTTTGGTTTTAACTAAGGTGTCTTTTCTTAAAGATAGGATCTTTATGATATTTTGGTATGTTCTTGAAGTGGGTTTGGAAGGTGAGCCTAGTGAGGAGCTTGTTGAGGTGTAAAGTGAAGTCTTTAGTCTACAAGAGGTAACCCATGCTCTACAAAACCAATTTTGCTTACCTATATGTGAATATTTCTTGGATTCTACATGTGTTTTGCTATGAAATGTGAGTGTTTATGCATTGTCTTGTGAAAATGCATATCTAGAGCTTGTGTTTAGGGTTCTTGTATGCCATTGCTTGGCTATTCCTTTGATTCAAGTCATTTTGTTGTATTTGGTGAGATTTGGCATGTTTTGGACTTGAATTTGAGTTTGGAGATGAAAATCCGCGATGGGATTTATTGTGGTACATGGGTGTACCCGCAGGCGGAACGACGGGTAGGGGTCCAACCCGCCGCCCACCCGCGGGGTACACAGGTTGGGCAGCCTGTACCCGCGGGCAGAACCGTGGGTAGAGGCCTACTCGTGGGCCTACCCGCGGGTACGTATTGTGATGGTGGCGGGGATTTGTTCCCCGTGATTCTTTTGACTCGGTATTTGGTCTTTTGACTTCCCGATGTTCTTTCGTGGAACTATTTGAGCGTCTTCTTGATGTTTCGTATGTCTAGAACAATATGGTAGGAATCCATGTAGGTTTTGGTGTCGTGAATCGTGCTAAGTGTTTAACATTGTGTTTCCTTGAACCGTGATGAGTCTTGTGTGTTCTTCGGAACTACGTTTGGTTTACCCGTTTGATAAGCATGCTAGTTCGGTGTTTAAATGCTAGCGTGTGTGTTGTTTGTACTTTCCTATTGGTTGATGATAACTTGTGTTATTGATCGTTGTTGTTGTTGGACTGTGATCCATTCCTTGATTGCGTATGGTTTCATATCTTCGTTGTGATCCGTTGATTGATTCCTGTTGAGGTGTGATGTGTGCGTGGCTTTACCTGTATTGCACGATTAGTGGTATGGGACACTAGTCACCAAGGTATTGCAGCGGTCCTCGTGGTGGCCATGACGTGATTATGGAGTTGTGACCTTTGTGTAAGGTTCACGTGATTCTCAGGTGGCATGTGTTGCCGTGTGTGTGATCGGTACCCTCGTGTACTATGAAATCGGTGGTTCTGTTGGAGATCTGTTGGAGAGGGGACGACGGTCCTCGGAGGGAAAAGGTTGGACTTGGTGTACAGGGGTCCTGGAGGTAAAGGTTGGAACTAGACATAAGGTTGGGGGTAGCCATAAGGTTGGAACCGGGCATAAGGAAGGCATATCAACTCGTGATGGGTGAAGTCACGAGGGCTTGTGTAGCCGTTGTTGTGAGTTATCTTCTTGTGACGTGTGTAGTCACAAAGGCATGTGTTGCCATCGGTCTTGTCTTTATCCTTTGTGTTGTGGTTATCCTTTGTGGTTTTGGGATGTGTTCCCGTATCCTTGTTGAGAATGTTGAGTCTTGTGTTGACTATTACTCTTGGTATTGCACTTATATATATGTATTCCATTTCGAAAATGGTTTTACAAATGTATATCTTATCTATGTATGATATTTCACATGTATTGGTGGGTTACCAGCATTATTCGCTGACCAGGCGTCGTCCCACGTTTTATTGTGTTCTTTCAGGTGATGTCTAGACGGGTGCGCGGTCTAGTGCTTGCTAGTATAGCTTCTCCCTCTTTGTTTTGTGGCCTGTGTGCCAGTTAGATGGAGCACTTTGAGACTATGAGTTTAGATGTAAACATTGCAGATGTTGCCGTAGCGTTCATTCTTTCGGTGAACGTGGCATAACACCTCGTGTTTCGGATTATGTTTATCTATCTATCTTTCAGTCTTCCGCTGTGTTTGTTGTTTAGTTCAGTTATCTGCATGTTTAAGGCTTTTATTAGCATGTTTTTAGGGGGTGTTACAGTTGGTATCAGAGCCTAGGTTTGAGCCTAGGAAGGAGTTAAGTCTAGACTTTTTAAGTGGTTAAGTGTGGTTTGAGACCTTTAAGAGACCGTAAGAATCAATGTGTTAGGCTTAGGACTCTAGGTTGCGCGGTAAGCTGAGTATTGCTTTCTGTTCTATGCTTGTTTGCTATCTTTTGGTAACCGTGTTGTTGTTGTAGAAGTTTGCGATGCCTCCTCGTCCCCGAGCTCGCACCCCGGAGACCCCAACAAACGAGCAGCTCGCTCAGAATCTCCACTAGCTGACGCAGACGATGCAGCCGCTCAGTGAAGCATTGCTGAACAACAACCACGCTGCGCCACCTCCTTACCTGCTGGGCATCGCGATATAGGTCGTTGGGTGTCGGGACATAGGCCGCCAACCTTCGCGGGTAAAGAAGACCCAGTGGTCTTGGAGGAATGGATGAGGGTGTTCGACAAGATCTTCGCAGTTGTGGGTTGCCCCGAAGAGAGAAGAGTAGAACTGGCAACGTTCTACTTCTGCCAAGAAGCTGATCTGTGGTGGGTTCATGAGGGTCTGACCTTCCTTGAAGAGCCTGAGTTTGGTTGGTCCGCGCTTAAGGATAGGATGCGCGAGAGGTTTTACCTAGCGCATGTGCGAGCCGCCATGTTTGATGAGTTCCTTCACCTGCAGCAAGGATCCCTGTCTGTGGTCGAGTACCACAAGATGTTTTTGGTGTTGGCGCGCTTTGCTCGGTGCTTGTGCCTACGGAGCTTGCTAAGGTCGAGAGATTCGTTGCCGGTTTGAATTATGAGGCACGAAAAACGTTGACGGTGAGTAGGCCAAGTTCCGTTAAGGATGCGTATCTGAGCGCCGCGGATCTGTATCGCGTTCAGCAGCTTCAGAAAGGATCTTACGAGCTAGCCAGGAAAAGGGTTGAGAGCGGAGGTTCTTCCACCTTTAAGAAGCCACGACCGGGATATCAGGCCAAGAACGTGTCATCCTCATTCCAAGGACCTCACCTGATGGAGCAAGGGAATCAAGTCAAGACACCTCTTTGTCATAGGTGTGGGAAGTTGCATGCTGGTCAGAACTGCAGCGGATTCGCGTTGCGATGTTTTTATTGTGGCGATAGAGGTCACAAGGTCGCAGAGTGTCCCCAGCAAGCCGGTCAGAGAGTGTTGCCACCACCCCCGGGAGCCGGAGGAGCATCGGGAGGTAGTTCGGGTCGTGGAGCAGTTGGAGCTAGGCCACCAAGGAGGGTCTTCGTGATGGGGCGTTCGCAGGCAGAGTCTAAGGGTTTGGTGGAAGAGGAGTTGGCAGGTAATCCTTTCCTAGTCTATCCTTGTTTTTCGCGAATATCGTGTTCTTTGTTGTCTTGAGTGTTATCTTGTGTTTCGTTGTTGTCTATATGAGTTACTTGGCAATCCTTAGCATGTTTTTCTTTGGTAATGATTCCTTTGGAGTTAGGTGTAAACTCTTCTTGTTAAGTGACTTCTTTAGTTTGGCATATAAGTTTCGTTGTGAAGTTAGCTATCCATCTTTGGATTGAATTGTGCTTGGGTTAACTCTACAATCCTTATATTTGGTCATTCTTGCAACTATCATTTTGAGAATTCTCCAAATTTTCCCAAGTGTTCTTTGAAAGTTGAAAATAGCAAATCCATACCAAAAATCCTTCCTTGAGTAGCTTAAAAGTCAAGCCAAAATGTTTACCTATAACCTTTAAGTTTCGAACCCAAGCATATTCTTTACCAACTCAACTTCTAAACCACTTGAGCTAATTATCTTTCATGGAACTTACTCAATTTTAATTCCATTTAAACTATAAAATCCTCATTTTACCCAAATCCCCAAATTAAATCATCTTTTCCCCAATTCTTTCCCCAAATCCCTAAACCCCAATTTATTTTCCTTTCTCCCTCCCCACTCTCTACCCGTGTGTTCAGCCGAGACCACCCCTCCCCCAACCCGTCACAACCCGCCCGTCGCCGACCTGCCACCGTCGCCGCCCACCCGGACCGTCGCACGCCGGAGCCTCCCCGCCGAGCTGCTGCCGGGCCACCTCGTCGAAGCCGCACCGTGAGAGAGAGAGAGAGAGAGAGAGAGAGAGAGAGAGAGAGAGAGAGCAGCGAGAGTGAGAGAGGGCAGCGAGAAGAAGGAAGAAAAGAGGAGAAGTCTTGGGTCCTTTTGTTGAGCTTTGGGTCATCTTCAATCATGCCTAGAAGGTCAAGTTTGGCAAGAAAAGCGGAATGGGTGTATACCCATTACCTTGTTCTTGAAGGTAAAGCTTTTGATCCGTAATCTTTTCCTAATTCTTTGTTGGACATGCTTAGATTCCAAGGTTTGTTGGATGGGTTTCTCGCCATAAGGGCCGAGACTTACCCGAGTTTAGTAAAGGAATTTTATCGTCACATGGTTGTGACAAAGAAGGGTGATAAGCTTGAGATCACTTCTAAAGTGAGAGATGTGAAGGTTGTGCTTTCTGAAAAGAGGCTGGCTCAGCTTTTGAGTTTATCTGCTTCAGGAGTTGCTCAGTATAGTGGTCAATCATGGATTAGTACGGATACCATGGGGTACCGGGACTATTTGAGCTATTTGTTGGGTCGTACGAGTGGTTTCGATCAAGCTTCAAGGCCGGAGAAAAAGTGGTTGTCCGCGGAGCAACGGATTTTGGTTATGTTGGTATCGGATTGTTTGTTGCCTAAAAACAACAAAAGCAAGTTGATGGGAAAGTTGGAGTGCACCTTTGCCTTTTGCCTCAAGAATATGGTTAAGTTCAACTTGCCAGCTTTGATGTTGCATCATATGGTTTTCTGTCGGGATCATAACCGGAAAAGTCTACCGTATGGGATGGTGTTGAGCTGGATTTTGGTTAGAAAGGGTGTAAGCGTGGATGGTTGTCTCCCGAAGGCAGTGGGAAAGTTGGTGTTGGATGCCACCAATCTTCGGAGTTGTAATTTGTTTCAGTTAGAAGATGGTGATTACATCACGCTTGAAGAAGTGGCAAGGAAAGCACCAGGAGAAAGGACAGCGTTGGCAACCGAGCTTGGGATCCATGCCGGGAAGTTGAGCCTCGCCGTTCAGAGTTTGGGAGGCGATGAAGAAGTTGAAGATGAGGCCGATCGTGAGGATGAGGTGGGAACACCGGAAGCTGTTGAGGCTGAAGAGAGTGACTCGGAAAGTGAAGAGAACCAACGAAGAAGAGAAGCCCGCACCAAGAGGGAGCACGACGCCATGACGCATGAGGAGCACGTTGTCACCTTGCTTCGTCAACAGAACAGTTTGATCGCAGAAGGCTTCACGTATATGAAGGCGCAGTTTGTCGCAGTGAACAAGAGGCTAGACCAGATTGAAGTCAGTTCAAGCCGCAAAAGAAAAGATGAAGAAGAATCTGAGGAGGCCGAGGAGTCGGAGAGTGAGGAGTTCTAGCTTGTGTTGTGGTAATCCCGTTTGCCTTTTCTTTGTTGTTGTTTTCTTCTTAGCCGTTGTTGCCGTTTGTAGGTTGTTTGTTGTTCGCTTTTGTGCTTGTTTTGCTTGTTTCTTTGTTGATTAGTTAGCTTAGTAGTTGGTGTTGGTTGTCTAGTTCTTAGATGTTGTCTAGAAGTCGGTGTTTGTGTTGAGGCTAGAGTTCTTGATGCTCAATTTATCCGTTTGTTAAACTCTTGCCAATCATTGTTTTGAAATGCCTTCTTTCTTGCTTTGAACACTTCATTGCCCTGAAATCTTGTGGAATCTTTTAGAGTCTTTGACCAAAAGAGTTTGTTCTTGAACCTCTTGTCACAATGTTGTTTCTTTTCACCATTTGCATTCAATTCGTCGTACCCAAGCTTCGGGGAAGAAGCTTCTTTGAAAGGGGAGAGGATGTGACACCCCGAAATCCAAATTCAATTAAGGGATTAATTAAGTAATTAATCCTATTTTAATTTGAAATTTTATTCCTTAAATTCCTGAAATTTAATAGTTGGGGACTAGTAATTGACTAGTCAACCACAAAGTCAAAGTTGTACCTTGAGCTTTGAAAGGAGTTCCCCTGTTCCTTACACTTCCTTATGCTAATAAGGGTATTCTTGACCTTCCACTTGTTGCTAGTATTGTAACCTAACCTAGTAGACCACCTTCATTCTCTCCTTACACTTTCTAAAAATCTAGCTCCACCTTCTCTTTAAAAAGGTGAGTAGCTTTTCTTCCAAGCCAAGTTGGAGCCTTGCCAAAACTTCAAGTGTTGCTTCCAAGATTCAACCTTTCATATATTTGGGCATCTAGGAGGGTAAGATCTAAGTTCATCTTGTGTTTTTGGTTTTATCTAAGGTGTCTTTTCTTAAAGATAGGATCTTTATGATCTTTTGGTATGTTGTTGAAGTGGGTTTGGAAGGTGAGCCTAGTGAGGAGCTTGTTGAGGTGTAAAGTGAAGTCTTTAGTGTACAAGAGGTAACCCATGCTCTAGAAAACCTATTTTGCTTACCTATATGTGAATATTTCTTGGATCCTACATGTGTTTTGCTATGAAATGTGAGTGTTTATGCATTGTCTTGTGAAAATGCATATCTAGAGCTTGTGTTTAGGGTTCTTGTATGCCATTGCTTGGCTATTCCTTTGATTCAAGTCATTTTGTTGTATTTGGTGAGATTTGGCATGTTTTGGACTTGAATTTGAGTTTGGAGATGAAAATCCGCGAAGGGATTTATTGTGGTACAGGGGTGTATCCACGGGTGGAACGGAGGGTAAGGGTCCTACCCGCCGCCCACCCGCGGGGTACACAGGTTGGGCAGCCTGTACCCGCGGGCGGAACCGCGGGTAGAGGCCTACCCGTGGGCCTACCCGCGGGTACGTGTTGTGATGGTGGCGGGGATTTGTTCCCCGTGATTCTTTTCACTTGGTATTTGGTCTTTTGACTTCCCGATGTTCATTCGTGGAACTATTTGAGCATCTTCTTGATGTTTCGTATGTCTAGAACTATATGGTAGGAATCCATGTAGGTTTTGGTGTCGTGAATCGTGCTAAGTGTTCAACATTGTGCTTCGTTGAACCGTGATGAGTCTTGTGTGTTCTTCAACTACGTTTGGTTTACCCGTTTGATAAGCATGCTAGTACAGTGTTTAAATGCTAGCGTGTGTGTTGTTTGTACTTTCCTATTGGTTGATGATAACTTGTGTTATTCATCGTTGTTGTTGTTGGACTGTGATCTATTCCTTGATTGAGTATGGTTTCATATCTTCGTTTTGATCCGTTGATTGATTCCTGTTGAGGTGTGATGTGTGCGTGGCTTTACCTGGATTGCACGATTAGTGGTATGGGACACTAGTCACCAAGGTATTTCAGCGGTCTTCGTGGTGGCCATGACGTGATTATGGAGTTGTGACCTTTCTGTAAGGTTCAGGTGATTCTTGGGTGGCATGTGTTGTCGTGTGTGTGATCGATACCCTCGTGTACTATGAAATCGGTGGTTCTGTTGGAGATCTGTTGGAGAGGGGACGACGGTCCTCGGAGGGAAAAGGTTGGACTTGGTGTACAGGGGTCCTGGAGGTAAAGGTTGGAACTAGACATAAGGTTGGGGGTAGCAATAAGGTTGGAACCGGGCATAAGGAAGGCATATCAACTCGTGATGGGTGAAGTCACGAGGGCTTGTGTAGCCGTTGTTGTGAGTTATCTTCTTGTGACGTGTGTAGTCACAAAGGCATGTGTTGCCATCGGTCTTGTCTTTATCCTTTGTGTTGTGGTTATCCTTTGTGGTTTTGGGATGTGTTCCCGTATCCTTGTTGAGAGTGTTGAGTCTTGTGTTGACTATTACTCTTGGTTTGACATTTATATATATGTATTCTATTTCGAAAATGGTTTTACAAATGTATATTTTATCTATGTATGATATTTCACATGTATTGGTGGGTTACCAGCATTATTCGCTGACCGGGCGTCGTCCCATGTTTTATTGTGTTCTTTCAGGTGATGTCTAGACGAGTGCGCGGTCTAGTGCTTGCCAGTATAGCTTCTCCCTCTTTGTTTTGTGGCCTGTGTGCCAGTTAGATGTAGCACTTTGAGACTATGGAATTAGATGTAAACATTGCAGATGTTGCCGTAGCATTCATCCTTTCGGTGAACGTGGCATAACACCCCGTGTTTCGGATTGTGTTTATCTATCTATCTTTCAGTCTTTCGCTATGCTTGTTGTTTAGTTCAGTTATCTACATGTTTAAGGCTTTTAATTAGCATGTTTTTAGGGGGTGTTACATAGGCTCAAACCTAGGCTCTGATATGAACTGTAACACCCCCTAATTTCCATGCTAATTTAAGCCTTAAACATGCAGATAACTAATCACAGAGGATTATATGCGGAAGGCTAAAAAAGGATTATATAAACTGGAAAGGAAAGGGTGCTATGCCACGCTCACCCAGAGGTGAACGCACAAGCCATCATCTGCATGATTCATAATCTAAAATCCATACATAACCAAAGTACTAAAGTCTATCCTTGGCACATAGGCCATAACAACAAAAGACATGGGAACTACACTAGCAGGTTCTAGACCGCGCTTACGTCTACACATCACCTGAAAGAAACACATAAAAGATGGGACGATGCCTGGTCAGCGAATAATGCTGGTAATCCACCAATACATGTGAAATATCATACATAAATAGGATTTACGTCTGTAAAATCATTTGCGAAACGGAATATATATATATATATATATATATATATATATATATATATATATATATATATATATATATATATATATATATATATATATATATATATATGTTCAAAACCAAGAGAAGAAGTCAACACAAGACTCAAAGCACTCACAACACGATAAGGGATCACATCCCAAGACCACACGAGATACAACGACTCACAAGAACGGCTCAAGGTATAATCTACCATCACATAGTAGATTAACACCGAACATGCATAACTCAAGAGAATAAGAACACACCCAATGGCAACAGATGCCTAGGCAACACATTCCTTTGTGACTACACACGTCACAAGAAGGGAAACTCACAACAACGGCTACACAAGCCTTCGTGACATCACTCATCACGAATTGATATGCCTTCCTTATGCCCGGTTCCAACCTTATGGCTACCCCCAACCTTATATCTAGTTCCAACCATTACCTCCAAGACCCCTGTACAACCAAGTCCAACCTTTTCCCTCCTGGGACCGTCGTCCCCCACCAACAACCACCAACAAGACCACCAATTCATAGTACACGAGGGTACCGATCACACACACGACGACACATGCCTCCCAAGAAATACGTGAACCTGACACATAGGTCACAAACTCCATAATCACGTCATGGCCACCACGAGGACCACTGCCGTACCTTGGTGATTAAGGCCCCATAAACCGAAATCATGCAATCCAGGTACAGCCACACACACCACACCACAACAGGAATCAATCAACGGATCACAACGAAGATATGAAACCATACTCAATCAAGGAATGGGTCACAGCCCAACAACAACGATGAATAACACAAGTTATCATCAACGATAGGAAGGTACAAACAACACACACGCTAGCATTTAAACACCGAACTAGCATGCTTATCAAACGGGTAAACCAAACGTAGTTCCGAAGAACACACAAGACTCATCACGGTTCAACGAAACACAATCTCGAACACTTAGCACGATTCAAGACACCAACACCTACACGGTTTCCTACCATATAGTTCTGGACATACGAAACATCAAGAAGACGCTCAAATAGTTCCTCAAAAGAACAACGGGAAGTCCAAAGACCAAATACCGAATCAAAAGAATCACGGGGAACAAATCCCCGCACAACCAACATATGTACCCCGCGGGTGGGCCCCCACCCGTGGCTCTACCCGCGGGATAACAACGCCAAACCACCTTGTACCCCGCGGGTGGGGCAGTGGGTGGACCCCTACCCGCCGTTCCGCCCGCGGGTACATACCTGTACACCAAAATAATCCCTTCGGGGATTTTCAATTCCAAGCTCAAATTCAAGTCCAAAACATGCCAAATCTCACCAAATACAACAAAATGACTTGAATCAAAGGAATATCCAAGCAATGGCATACAATAACCCTAATAACAAGCTCTAGATATGCATTTTCACAAGGCAATGCATAAACACTCACATTTCATAGCAAAATCACATGTAGAATCCAAGAAAATCATCATATAGGTAAGCAAAATAGATTTTGTAGAGCATGGGTTACCTCTTGTAGACAAAAACCTTCACTTAACACTTCACCAAGCTCCTATTAAAGCTCACTTTCCAAACCCACTTCAAGAACACACCAAAAGATCATAAAGATTCTATCTTTAAAGAAAGACACCTTAGAAAGCACTAAAAACACAAGATGAACATAGATCTTACCCTCCTAGATTCTCAAACGTATGAAAGGTAGAATCTTGGAGACAACCTTTGAAGATTTGCCAAAGCTCCAACTTGGCTTGGAAGAGAAGGGAGAGCTCAAGTTTGGGAAGTGTAAGGAGAAAGAATGAGGAGTGTCTACTAGGTTATCTTGCATTACTAACACAAGGTGAAATGTCATGAATACCCTTACTAAAATGAAGAGGTGTAAGGGAACAAGGGAACTACTCACAAAGCTTAAGGTACAACATTGACTTTGGGTTGACTAGTCCATTACAAGTCCCCGACTATTGAATTTTCAAGAATTTAAGGAATTAAATTACCAATTGATTTAGGAGTAATTACTTAATTAATTCCTTAATTGAATTTGGATTACGAGGTGTCACACAGGTATCCAAAAATTCACGCAACAAAAATCCACAAAGAGGAGCAACATTGTCAAAATCTAGTCCCAAGACAAGTTCGTCAAACTTCAAACAGTTTGTCTCTCGTCCAGGACAGTCCAATGACAACCTAATAAAGGAATCAAGTGTTCTGAATGTGAGGGCTTTGGACATGTACAAGCAGAGTGTGCCACCTACCTTAGACGCAAAAAATCTATGTCAGCTATTACCTGGAGTGACGACGAGCTTGACGTTGAAACAACTGGATCTGATGTCGAAGAAATCTCGGGTAACTTTGTTGCGTTTACGGCACGTGTTACTAGCTGTTTAGAGTCGGTTGAAGGAGCTGACTCAAAGGGTGGTGAATATGTCTCCGCAGAAGACTTAGAACTAAATGCTTTATCATTTGAAGTTGAGTTTAATAAACTGTATCCCAAATGGGAAGCCCTACGAAAAGCAAATCACAAACTAGCTAGTGAGATTGAGATTGTAACAAATGCTAGCAAAGTATATCAATCTCAAATAGCTGATAGGAATGTATTACTTAAGGAGGCGGCTGACCGAGAAGAAAACCTACAAACCGAAGTACAGACTGGGAATGAACTACTTAAGGAAGCGGCCGACCGAGAAGAGAAACTACAATAAGAAGTACAGACTCTGAAGCAGGAGCTAAGCACCTACAAACGACAAATCCAAATGATGGACACTACTTCAACACTTGACAAAATCGTTGATTCTGGAAGAAAAACTTTTGTAAAATTTGGTCTGGGCTTCACTGGAAGCAACTCAAAAGATAAAACAGTATTTGTCAAGGCTTCTGGACCTGATCCAGATGACGTCCCTGAATCCAGCACAATTAAACGCACCCATGGTACAGTAAAATCAATTAAGATACATTATAAATTCTATAACCCCGTATGTCATTATTGCATGTTACGAGGTCATACCAGACCTGAATGTTACTACTTTTACAAGGATCAAAGAATCGAGAAGTTCAGGCACAAGAACATTCAACCCTTCACAAAACAAATTTGGGTTAAAAAGACTGACTATATTGCGTTTGATTCTTTTCACTCTAAAAGTGCAGGAAGAGAAGAGAAATGGTACTTTGACAGCGGTTGTTCCCGTCACATGACAGGAAATGCCAAATTTCTAAGTCACGTAAATGCTAGCCAAGGTGAAGTTACCTTTGTCGATGGCATTTGTAACACCCGTGATTTCCATACCAATTTAAACCTTAGACATGCAGATAATTCTAACTATAAAAGCATACACAGCGGAAGACTTAAACATGAAATAGATGAAAAACGTAGAGTGTTATGCCACGCTTACACAACGGTGAACGCACAGGCGTAAACATCTGCAACATAATCTATCAATTCAAAGGCAAAGTCAACAACATATAGTCTAGAGTCTAACAAAGGCACGCAGGCCCAAACCATCACCAGGGAAAGGGATCTACACTAACTGCCTCTAGACCGTGCTCTCGTCTACTCAGCACTTGAAAGAAACACATAGATATATGGGATGACGCCCGGTCAGCGAATGATGCTGGTAACCCACCAATACATGTGAAATATCATACGTAGATAGTTTATATATACAAAATCATTTGCGAAACGGGATATGGTATATATAAGTTCAAAAGCCAAGATAGAAGTCAACACAAGACTCTATGCACTCACAATAAAGATAAGGGAACACATTGTAACACCCCATTTTCCAAAACCATAATCTGAGAAAATTTTAATTTTTTTTCCTTTTATTTAATTACAACACATTGTTTAAATTGCGGAAGCTAAAACAAAACAAGGGAATAGGGGATGCTACCGCCACGTTCAGGTATTCCTCTTATACCCAAACGCTAAGGCTAAACACAATTAATTAACTAAAACAACTCAAAATTATGAACTAGTACATTAACAACTAACAATTCAACTGTCTAACTAATAAATGATATCTCTAGGTGGTTCGCTCATTCTCATGTCCAATGCTCATGCAAGAGTTCCTGCAAAAACAATTAAAGAATAGAAAACAAAGAAATACACAAATTCAGCGTTAAGCTTGTAAGATCTACTTCACCCCGTAAAACATTTTTGCAAATAGCACATAGGAGCAGATAATTGGCATATAGCATACACCCTTTAAACACTAAATCTTTTATTATCAATAGAGCATAATTATATAGAACATAACTCAAATATGAAATACTCAGAATTTCCAACAACCATAATTTCCCAACAATACTCATAATTTTAAATACCAAATCAGTAGTTCTCACAATGGATATTTTAGGAACCTTTCAAAAGTAATATATTTTTTCCAACATGGAGGAACACCAATCTCAATGCAATGGGCAGGGTCTTGTTTCATCAAGCCCTAGTGAATAGTAATCACCATACTGAACACTACACAAAATCCCATTCATCTCAAATAATGGGCAGGGTCTTAATTACTTAAGCCCTAGTGAACAGTAATTTTCTTTACTGAACACTACTCAAAAATCCCTTTTAAACCAACCAAATGATGGGCAGGGTCTTATTCAATAAGCCCTAGTGAACAGTACTCACTCAACTGAACACTACACAAAAATCCCATATAAGTGGAACAGAACTAATACCTTAAGTGTGCACACCCCCACCCCCAATGGGTAGTAACTAGTCCTAGTAGTCAGGATACGTTTCTACTGACTACTACTCAACAGGGTAAATACCCTAGTGGTAGACTCCGCTAACCACTCCTCAAAATAACAGGACTAAAAGTCCTAGTGAGACAGGATATGTTTCTACTGCTTACTCCTCAAAATAACATAGAGTTTTTAGGCTCCCTTGTGAATCAGTATATTTCAACTGTTCACTCCTCAACAAACTGGGTCACAGCCCAAGTATCCAGAATTTCACAATAGGATACTACACAACACTAAAAAGAATCAATTTCATTTATCCTCCATCTTTATAAAAATGATAACATAACTGATATTTCCCAAGCAAACAAATTCTCAACACCTCAAATAAGGAACTAACAGAAATTTTCAGAAGGTATGACCTGAATTGCAAAATTTACTGAGAAATATTGGTAACACATTTCCACTTGAAATTTTTCAGATAATAGGTACAGTAAGTCTAGATTATACACAAAAATTTTTAAGTCAATCCAAGGCCTACAAGTATTTTTCCCGAAATATTTCTCAACACTGCGTCAAACAGAAATTAAACTGGCAGTACACTGCCTCAACTTTACGAAATTTTTCTGGAAAAACCAAAACATATTTCTAACCAAAACTTTTTATAAAAATCAAATATAACAAGTCTAGGTTATCCATAAAAAACTTCAAGCAAAAATAAGTTTAGGAAGCATTTTTCACGAATTTTTATTTCCAGCTGCGCCAGTCAGAATTTTCTCAAACAGTGACTACACTAATCAAAAATTCTTCCTTCATACACTCTAAAATCACCATATATCACATATGCAGGGATTCCAAAACAACTTAAATCACATATCTACTCCCATAATATGATCAAATAACTTACACACTAAATATCATCAAATTTTCAAAATCATGAAAAGAATAAACAATTAGTAAAATCAGTTTTTGATTTGGGGTAAAAGGATTTTACTGAACATAAATCTTACCTGGATTACAACATTAACATTAACACTTGAATCCCTACGGTGAACAAAGGAGAGAATTTGATGATGATAGAGGGACAAGACCAATCATGATTGAATCGATGACAAAGAGGAATAAGTTTTTGTTTTTTTTGTTTTTCCTTTCTATTCGGCGGTATTGTGTTAGCAAGAGGAGAGGATTTAACGAATCAGCTACTGATGAGGATGAGAACAATTAGACTACTACTTAAATACTTAACTAATAAAATGTATTATAAATAATAATTCTAGTTGTAGGGAACTAAAATACTTAAAAGCTTAATATAATATTAATATACATATTAGCCTACTAGTACTTAACATATATACATACGTAACATATATATAAATAAATAATCATTATCTATAATACACCGTTTAGAAAAAAAAAGAGTAACAGTAGTAGACTAGTTTAAATAGTTTTGGGTCACATAAAATAATATAATTACAGACCGTATAGTAAAAATGTTTTATTGAACATAATATCTATTTTATAAAATTTTATTTAGAATAATAATATTTATAACAAAATACTCAAATAACCAGGGTATCAAACACATCCTAAGACATCAAGAAGCAATAACGACTCAAGGCATATTCTACCATCACACAGTAGAATATCACCCGACATGCATAATTCAAGAGAATAAGGACACACACATTGGCAACTCATGCCTTGGCAACAGATGCCTTTGTGACAACACATGTCACAAATAGAGAAATACACAACAATGGCAACACATGCCTTCATGACATCACCCATCACGAATTGATATGCCTTCCTCATGCCCGGTTCCAACCTTATGGCTACCCCAACCTTATGTCTAGTTCCAACCTTAACCTCCAGGACCCGCGGGAACCACTTCCCACGACCAACGTTCCCCACGGGTGGGCGGCGGGTAGGCCACTGCCCGCGGGTACACCTCTGTACCACAAATTATCCCTTCGGGGATTTTCAACACCAAGCTCAAATTCAAGTCCAAAACATGCCAAATCTCACCAAATACAACAAAATGACTTGAATCAAAGGAATAGCCCAGCAATGTCATACAAGAACCCTAATAACAAGCTCTAGATATGCATTTTCACAAGACAATGCATCAACACTCACATTTCATAGCAAAATCACATGTAGAATCCAATAAATCATCATATAGGTAAGCAAAATAGATTTTGTAGAGCATGGGTTACCTCTTGTAGACAAAAACCTTCACTTAACACTTCTCAAAGCCCCTAACAAGGTTCACCTTCAACAGCCACTTCAAGAACACACCAAAAGATCATAAAGATTTCATCTTTAAGAAAAGACACCTTAGAAAACACTAAAAACACAAAAGAAACATAGATCTTACCCTCCTAGATGCTCAAGAGTAGGAAAGGTGGAATCTTGGAGACAAACTTTGAAGATCTTGTAAATCCTCAACTTGGCTTGGAAGAAAAGCTATCTAACTTTTAGAGAGAAGGAGGAGCTTATGTTTAGAAAGTGTAAGGGAAAGAATGAAGGGTGTCTTCTAGGTTAGCTTGCAATACTAACATGAGGTGAAATTTCTTCATTACCCTTACTAAAATGAAGAAGTGTAAGGGAACAAGGGAACTATCCTTAAAGCTTTAGATACAACACCTTGTGTGATACCCCGTTATTTTTTTTTATAATATTATGTTGATTTAATACTCTCCGATATTAATTTGAATGATCCAAAATTATGTTAGCCTACTATTAAATTATTTTATTATATATTATGTGACCCAAAAATATTTTTGAAATTATTTAATCAATATATTTTTCAATGATATATACTTATGCTTATAAATAAACATATATTATTTATGCAAACATATGATATATATGTTAATGTGTTACGGATATACATATATATTAAATATGTTAGTACACACTGTTTTGCTATATATAATAAGTATGTAATCTAATCCTCCTCATAATCATCCTAATCCCATTTAATATGTTTCTTTCTGTTACACAACTCTAATCCCATATATACCTATAATCTTAATCTTGCTATAACTCTAATCTGATTATGTATTTTTCTTATCCTGAATATTTTCCTCTATCAATTCTCACCGATCATCTTCTCGCCAAATAGAAGAAATAATAAAAACAAATTAAATGTTAGTCTCCTCCTTCATCAACATAGTCCGATCATCATCATCAATTATAGCTCGCAGACGAGGGTCGATGAGTATAGGTGTTTCGGATGTGCACTGAGTATTTCAACTTTTAATTAGCCCGGGTAAGATTTATGTTCACTAAAATCCTTTTACCCTAAATCAATAATTGATTTTTCTAATTGTTTATGTGATTCATGATTTTGAAAAAATTGATGATATTTAGGGTTGTAAGTGATTTCGTTATATTATGTGGATAGATATATGAGTTTACTCAGTTTAGATGTGTTGAAAACCCTGCATATGTGATATGGTGATTTTGTGGTGATTAAAAAGGAAATTTTTTTACTCAATCTGATTATTGTCTGTGAAAATTCTGACTGGCGCAGCTGGAAAGAAAAATTCATGAAAAATGCTTCCTAAACTTGTTTTTGCTTGAATGTTTTTATGGAGAACCTAGACTTGTTATAGTTGATGTTTGTAAAAAGTTTTGGTTAAAAATATGTTTCGATTTTTCCTAAAAAAATTCGTAAGGTGGAGGCAGTGTGCTGCCAGTTCAATTTCTGTCTGGCGTAGTGTTGGGAAATAATTCGGGAAAAATACTTTTAGACCTTGGATTTATTTGAATTTTTTTTTGTATAATCTAGACTCACTGTACCTTGTATCTGGAAAATTTCATCTGAAAATGTGTTACCAATATATTTCTATAAATTTTGAAATATAGTTTGAAAATTTCTGTCAGTTCCTTATTTGAGGTGTTGAGAATTTGTTTGCTTGAGAAATATCAGTAGTGTTGTCAATTTTATAAAGATTGAGGATAAAGGAAATTTATTCTTAAGACTTGTGTAGTATCCTGTTGTGAAATTCTGGATACTTGGGTTATGACCCAGTTTGTTGTGGAGTGAGCGGTTGAATATACCGACTCACTAGGGAGCTTAAAAACTCTCTGTTGTTTTGTGGAGTGAGCAGTAGAAACATATCCTGACTCACTAGGACATTTAGTCCTGTTGTTTTGAGGAGTGGTTAGCGGAGTCTACCACTAGGGTATTTACCCTGTTGAATAGTAGTCAGTAGAAACGTATCCTGGCTACTAGGACTAGTTACTACCCATTGGGCTTGGAAACCCATTGGGGGTGTGCGCACTTAAGGTTTTAGTTCTGTTCCACTTTATTGGGATTTTTGCGTAGTGTTCAGTAGATTTATTACTGTTCACTAGGGCTTATTGAATAAGACCCTGCCCATTATTTGGTTGGTTTAAATGAGATTTTCGAGTAGTGTTCAGTAAAGAGAATTACTGTTCACTAGGGCTTAAATAATTAAGACCCTGCCCATTATTTGAAATTGAATGGATTTTGTGTAGTGTCCAGTAGAGTGTTTTCTGTTCACTAGGGCTTGATGAAACAAGACCCTGCCCATTATGTTGGAATTGGTGTTCCTCCATGTTGGAATAAATATATTACTTTTGAAAGGTTCCTAAAATATCCATTGTGAGAACTACTGATTTGGTATTAAAAATTATTAGTATTGTTGGGAAATTATGGTTGTTGGAAATTATGAGTATTTCATATTTGAGTTATGTTCTATATGATTATGCTCTATTGATGATAAAAGATTAAATGTTTAAAGGGTCTATGCTTTATGCCAATTATCTGTTCTTATGTACTATGTGCAAAATGTTTTACGGGGTGAAGTAGATCTTACAAGCTTAATGCTGAATTTGTGTGTTTCTTTGTTTTCTGTTCTTTAATTGTTTTTGCAGGAACTCTTGCATGAGCATTGGGCATGAGAATGAGCGAACCACCTAGATATATCATGTATTAGTTAGACATTTGAATTGTTAGTTGTTTTTGTACTAATACATATTTAGAGTTGTTTATTGAAGTTGTATTATTAGCCTTAGCGTTTGGGTATAAGAGAGATACCTGAGCGTGGCGGTAACACCCATTTCTTTTGGTTAGTTAATGCTTCCGCTATGTAATTAGTGAATTTTTTTCAATTAAGAAAGTATAATTGTAAGGAAAATTTGATTATGAAAACGAGGGTGTTACAAGTTGGTATCAGAGCCGTACGAACCTTTGGGAGCATAAGAGCCTAAGTTTATGACCTTAGGAATAAAATTGGATAGGAATTTATAATTTTGAAAGCGCGAGGATGTGTGATATTGCATATAGTTGGACATTTATTTGATCATTGAGCATTACTTTAATATGTTATTTAATAAAATATTTTTGAAACTTGGTGATTTTATTTGGCTATCTATTTGCTTACTTTTTCTTAATGGTGATCGTTGGATTATTTTGATAGTTAATTTGTATATAACTTGGGTAAGCACTTGCTTGAAAGTTACGGGGACGTAACTTTATTTCTTAGTATGGGAGAATGTGATTGTCATACCCCATATTTTCTGGGGATTATACGAGGACTGTATGTGCGTACGGAGTTAATTTTATTAAATTCTCGTGCTCCAAATTTGACCCTATATCATCCTAAACCTATGTTACGTTTAAATATTATTATATTGAGCCTACTAATTTTCTAAATTTAATAGATATATATGCTATACTTTATTATTATTATTGTTATAAATTAATAATAATGTGATACGTATATAATGAATGTACATTATATACTTACCAAAGTATATATTATTATCTAATTTAAATATATATTATTATTATTACCTTAATTCATGGCTAATGTCTATCCATATATATTTATATAAGTTATCATAATCATTTTACAGTTACTAATCATATTCCTAACCCTATAAGTTAGGGATCCAAACGTGCAGCCATCTTCATCATCTCTTTTTTTTCGGCCATCTCTCTCCTTCCATCCAGATGTATACATGTATACAATATATATATCCATATACAGAGAAGTACTCCATGATTTCTTCCATTCTCTTAAACACCTTTAGCCGACCCACTCTTCCTTTTCCCTTTTTCGGACGAATCGGACCAACCCTTAGTGTGGACATACGGCGGAGATTTATGAAGAAGTTGTCGATGATGATTAGCAGATGAGGATGAGTGGTGTGGATGGATATGATGTGTAATGACTGTGAAATAATGATGGTATGATCAGGTGATGTTATTATTTAATTTTGAGTTATTCAGAATGATGATGATAAGGGTATGATTGTTAATAGTATTATAATGATTGTGTGGAATGATGATGTTGATGATGAGAATGTTCTGGACGATTAGGGTGATGATGATGAACTAGTTGTCTGGTTCAATTTTATTAAGAAATGAAGAATAATGATATTCTGATGATGATGTGAGTAATGATTAAATGATGATGGCATACTAATGATAATGACGAAATGATGAAATGGTATGCTAATTAGAGGTTATATTGATGCTTGCGGAAAATAAGCTTAACAATAATAATAGTTACAGTATATAAATTAGGTTTAACTGATTCACAGGTTCTCTATTACGGAAATTAGGATCAAGTGTTGATAAGAGTTTTGGACTTTGAAGTAAGATTTCATGTTCATCAAAACTATCATTTTTCCCCGAGTACTGTATGTATTGATATTTTGTGTGATATATGCTATTAATGTGAACACAAGTAAATTTATCGGTAAATTTAATTGTTGTGTATGGTGGTTCTCGAAATATCGAGGATGGGCTTCGACGTGTCGAGCCCTGTGTGTGTAAATCGTTGGCTTGGAAAATTTTGGTGTATATACACGTGGTGAAATTTGTATTACCTTTATATTGTTGAGTAAAAATGATTTTGGACAAATCATGTGGAGAAAATGTATTTTGAAGGAAATTGTATATTTTGAGAAAAATGTATTATAGAGAAATTGTATATTTTGGAGAAAAGTATTTATCTGTGGAGAAATAGTGAAACTTTGAGAAAATAATGTACAGTGTGGTGTTCAGTAAATGTGAGTACTGTTCACTAGGACTAATTACCACTCATTGGGCTTGGAATCCCATGAGGGTGTAACTCATAGGTTATGATCCAGTTTCCAAACTGTTTGAGTGGTAGTAGGTAGGATAACCTGACTACTTGGATCATGATCCTCTGGGGGTGTGCACATAGGTTTTAGTCCAGATTCTAAGTGGATTTTGATGAGGTTTGTTAATTCTCCATTTATAAATATTAATTCTTTATACAAGGAAAAGTATAACTCCACATGTATTTTGGAAAAGAATAAAATTATATGAGCTTTTGAAATATAAAATCCAAGCCTCTATTTTACGGGGTGAAATGGAACTTACTTAGCTTATGCTAATTTTTGTCTATTCTCTATCTTTTTGTGTCAAAATTATTTTTACAGGTGAACATGGATAAAGGAATTTGAGATGAATTCAAGTTGAGCAGGAATTAAATTGACTCATTGGAGATTTGATATTTTGAGAGTAAATGAATGTAATGTTATTTGCAGTTTATGTATTAAATTGAATTTGGATTATTGAATTTAAGTTGTATTATTAGCCTTAGCATTCGGGTATAGGAGAGTATAGGAGAGATACCTGAGCGTGGCGGTAACACCCATTTTCTTTTGGTTAGTTAATGCTTCCGCTATGATTTTGTAAATTTGCAATTAAGAAAGAAATAAAAATTAAGGAAAATTTAGTATTGAAAATGGGGGTGTTACAGTGATACCTATCTTTGTGGTGTATTGAAGTTAAGTTTGAGTCTCTTCAGTTCCCTATTGGTCAAGTCTCTGTTATTCCTTGTTGCCTTATGGTTATGCTTCGGGGACGAAGCATCTTTTAAGGAGGGTAGAGTGTGATACCCCGTTATTTTTTTTATAATATTATGTTGATTTAATACTCTCCGAAATTAATTTGAATGATCCAAAATTATGTTAGCCTACTATTAAATTATTTTATTATATATTATGTGACCCAAAAATATTTTTGAAATTATTTAATCAATATATTTTTCAATGATATATACTTATGCTTATAAATAAACATATATTATTTATGCAAACATATGATATATATGTTAATGTGTTACGGATATACATATATATTAAATATGTTAGTACACACTGTTTTGCTATATATAATAAGTATGTAATCTAATCCTCCTCATAATCATCCTAATCCCATTTAATATGTTTCTTTCTGTTACACAACTCTAATCCCATATATACCTATAATCTTAATCTTGCTATAACTCTAATCTGATTATGTATTTTTCTTATCCTGAATATTTTCCTCTATCAATTCTCACCGATCATCTTCTCGCCAAATAGAAGAAAGAATAAAAACAAATTAAATGTTAGTCTCCTCCTTCATCAACATAGTCCGGTCATCATCATCAATTATAGCTCGCAGACGAGGGTCGATGAGTATAGGTGTTTCGGATGTGCACTGAGTATTTCAACTTTTAATTAGCCCGGGTAAGATTTATGTTCACTAAAATCCTTTTACCCCAAATCAAAAATTGATTTTTCTAATTGTTTATGTGATTCATGATTTTGAAAAAATTGATGATATTTAGGGTTGTAAGTGATTTGGTTATATTATGTGGATAGATATATGAGTTTACTCAGTTTAGATGTGTTGAAAACCCTGCATATGTGATATGGTGATTTTGTGGTGATTAAAAAGGAAAATTTTTTACTCAATCTGATTATTGCCTGTGAAAATTCTGACTGGCGCAGCTGGAAAGAAAAATTCGTGAAAAATGCTTCCTAAACTTTTTTTTGCTTGAATGTTTTTATGGAGAACCTAGACTTGTTATAATTGATGTTTGTAAAAAGTTTTGGTTAAAAATATGTTTCGATTTTTCCTAAAAAAATTCGTAAGGTAGAGGCAGTGTGCTGCCAGTTCAATTTCTGTCTGGCGCAGTGTTGGGAAATAATTCGGGAAAAATACTTTTAGACCTTGGATTTATTTGAAATTTTTTTTGTATAATCTAGACTCACTGTACCTTGTATCTGGAAAATTTCATTTGAAAATGTGTTACTAATATATTTCTATAAATTTTGCAATATAGTCTGAAAATTTCTGTCAGTTCCTTATTTGAGGTGTTGAGAATTTGTTTGCTTGAGAAATATCAGTAATGTTGTCAATTTTATAAAGATTGAGGATAAAGGAAATTTATTCTTAAGACTTGTGTAGTATCCTGTTGTGAAATTCTGGATACTTGGGTTATGACCCAATTTGTTGTGGAGTGAGGGGTTGAATATACCGACTCACTAGGGAGCTTAAAAACTCTCTGTTGTTTTGTGGAGTGAGCAGTAGAAACATATCCTGTCTCACTAGGACATTTAGTCCTGTTGTTTTGAGGAGTGGTTAGCGGAGTCTACCACTAGGGTATTTACCCTGTTGAGTAGTAGTCAGTAGAAACGTATCCTGGCTACTAGGACTAGTTACTACCCATTGGGCTTGGAAATCCATTGGGGGTGTGCACACTTAAGGTATTAGTTCTGTTCCACTTTATTGGGATTTTTGCATAGTGTTCAGTAGATTTATTTCTGTTCACTAGGGCTTATTGAATAACACCCTGCCCATTATTTGGTTGGTTTAAATGAGATTTTTGAGTAGTGTTCAGTAAAGAGAATTACTGTTCACTAGGGCTTAAATAATTAAGACCCTGCCCATTATTTGAGATTGAATGGGATTTTGTGTAGTGTCCAGTAGAGTGTTTTCTGTTCACTAGGGCTTGATGAAACAAGACCCTGCCCATTATGTTGGAATTGGTGTTCCTCCATGTTGGAATAAATATATTACTTTTGAAAGGTTCCTAAAATATCCATTGTGAGAACTACTGATTTGGTATTAAAAATTATTAGTACTGTTGGGAAATTATGGTTGTTGGAAATTCTGAGTATTTCATATTTGAGTTATGTTCTATATGATTATGCTCTATTGATGATAAAAGATTAAATGTTTAAAGGGTCTACGCTTTATGCCAATTATCTGCTCTTATGTACTATGTGCAAAATGTTTTACGGGGTGAAGTAGATCTTACAAGCTTAATGCTGAATTTGTGTGTTTCTTTGTTTTCTGTTCTTTAATTGTTTTTGCAGGAACTCTTGCATGAGCATTGGGCATGAGAATGAGCGAACCACCTAGATATATCATGTATTAGTTAGACATTTGAATTGTTAGTTGTTTTTGTACTAATACATATTTAGAGTTGTTTATTGAAGTTGTATTATTAGCCTTAGCGTTTGGGTATAAGAGAGATACCTGAGCGTGGCGGTAACACCCATTTCTTTTGGTTAGTTAATGCTTCCGCTATGTAATTAGTGAATTTTTTTCAATTAAGAAAGTATAATTGTAAGGAAAATTTGATTATGAAAACGAGGGTGTTACACCTTGACTTTGGTTGACTAGTCTAATACTAGTCCCTGACTATTCAATTTTCAGGAATTTAAAGAATTAAATTACCAATTGGATTAGGATTAATTACTTAATTAACCCCTAAATAGAATCCGGACTTACGGGGTGTCGCATCCTCTCCCCCTTAAAAGAAGATTCGTCCCCGAAGCTCGGGTACGATGAACCAAAGCAAAGACGGTAAAAGAAACAACATTGTGACAAGAGTGTCAAGAACATCCTTTTGGTCAAACTTGAAGGATTCAAAAGGTACTAAAAGCAGGTAAGAAGTCATATCATTGCAAGGATTGAAAGAATTATCCAATGGAGATACTGAGCATATCAAACTCTAGACCAACACAACCACCAAACTTCTATCCAACACCAAGGATCTAAACGACTAGCTCCTAGGGTAAGCAACAAAACTAACCACTCAACCAAACAAGCAAGCAAAAACGAACACACAAGGCAAACAACAAGCAACTAGCAAACGGTGACAACAACTAAAAGATAACAACAAGCTAAGGAACAAGCTACAAAAAGAAACTGGCACCACAAGAACCCTAAGCTAGATCAGTCGGAGTCAAAGAACCAGGTTTGCGTCTTCAACTGCTCTTCGCTGACTCCTTCAACCAAGGGAAGCAAGGTCCACACACGACACAACTTGAGCTCGGCATCCACTTGAACTTAATCCGTCATTTCCAGACAAAGGCTGCAACTGCAAGCTCCTAAACACGAGCAGGACGTCCTTCTTTCCGGCTCTTGGGCTAACTTGATGCAGGCTGCCGACTTAACACTTGCATTAGCATACAACTTCAAACTCTCTACAAAGCAACGCTTGAAACTTAAAAACTTCCTGTTCAGGCGACAAGTCCAAAACGGGAACGGTAACAAAGGAGGGAGGTAACTCAAGGAAAAGAGGCTCACAAGAAGAGGTGCGGTTCGAAGGAATGGATTAGAGTGAAGGGTTTAAGTTCAGAAACTCGAGGACCATGTTATAGGAATAGGACCAGACTCATCAAAGTTGCAACTTAGGAAATAAGGTTGCCACCTTGCACAGAATCGTTTTAAGTGAGGAATACAAGGACGAGGTTTAAGAGGATGGATAAGGATTTCCCAACGGAAGAGTTATAGGTTTAGATTTGAAAGCTCGAAGATCACATTGGTTAAGACGAGAAGAAAGGTAAACAGGGCTACAACTTATGAAGTAAGGAATCAAAACGAGGTTTAAGGGAGTTAAAAAGAATTTCCTCACAGAGGGTATCCGATTAAAACTCACGAATAGCGCTGATTAGGAAGGGAATCAAGACTTTCAAGGTTACAACATAGGAAAACGAGGTTGTCACCTTGTACAGAATCAAATCAAGAAGGAAACAAGAACAGGATTCGAAGAGTTAGGACGGATTTCTCGAGAAAGGGCAACGGGTTTGACGAGGGTAAGGAAAGAAGATCGACTTCAAGAGGTGAAAAGGGTTCCCGACATTCGGCAAAACTTCGGCTTGACGCTTCAATCCCTACGCTTGTCGAACTAGAGGCTCTCAACTTCGACTCTGTCACGACTTAACTCTTAGACTTTGCCAGATTTCTTCATAAGCTGATGTCGTTGTCGTCTTGCACAAGATGGTGTGGACCGAAAACGAGAACAAGGTTTGGGAGAAAAGAATTACATGACAAAAGATGATTGGGTTTTTCTAGGGGAAAGAAAAGATTAAAGAGAGTTAAGGGTGACTCTTGAACAAGCTAACACCCGAAGCTACACGCAAGGAAGGACACAAAGACAAAGGAAGGTGCAACAAAAGGGTACAAGAGCTTACTTCAACGGTTCGCAAATGCATCTGTCTCACGACTGCGGATCTTGCCTTGCCGCGGTCCCGACTTCGTACACAGGTCTTGGATGCTACTTCCACTTAGTCCATTGTTGCTTCCACTTCGAGACTTGCTTCCTGACCGGGGTCTCACACTACCAACTGGTTTTGAGTCCGCTGAAGTCTTCCTCTTAGTCCTGCACTCAAAGGACCGGTGACCTTTCTTGCCACAAGCAAAGCACTCTACCGGTTTCCCAAAGCAGTCCACGCCGGGGTGGTCACATCCACACTTCTTGCAAACAGAGCGCCTTCCCTTAGCTTTGATGTTCCTGATTGGCTGGGGAGCCTTACCTCTCTTAGAGTTGTCTCCTTGAAGACTTCTTGTTGATTCAGCACTAGTAACCATCAAACTCTTAATCACAGGTGCAACACTTCCATCAAGCTTCTTCTTGCAGTCCTCCCGGATTCCTTTCTGAACTTGTTGAACTCGGTAGGGGTCGGCTGCACAAGTGTAGGCCTCCTTGACATGAGCAGGATAGAACCGCTCACGTAGCTTAACCTTCAGGTCCTCCCAACCGAACTCCGGATGTTGTCTACAAGCTGGCCCTTCAAGCATCCACCACGAGTCCGCTTCTTGCTGAAGGTAGAACGTAGCCATCTCCACCTTGCGATTCTCCGGGCATACCGCAACTTCGAAGATCTTGTCAAACATCAGGATCCACTCGTCCAACATTGCAGGATCTTCTTCACCGACGAAGATCGGGGGACGGAGGCTTGCGACTAGGCGTACTATGTCACGATTCCCATTCTGAGGAGGGTGGCTGTTGTTGTTGAGGAGGGCGTTGCTCAGCGTCTGGGTGATCTGTGTCCGTTGATGGAGGCGGATCTTCTTCACTGGCGAAGATCGGGGGATGGAGGCTTGCGACTAGGCGTACTATGTCACGATTCCCATTCTGAGGAGGGTGGCTGTTGTTGTTGAGGAGGGCGTTGCTCAGCGTCTGGGTGATCTTTGTCCGTTGATGGAGTCTTTGAGCTAACTGTTCACTGGTTACTACTTCTGAAGACCTTGCACGACGTCTCGATGGTGCCATCCTCGACTTCTACAGCAACAACACGATAACAGGAGGAAGCTTATGTAACACCCCGAAATTTTTAAACTTTTGAAGCTTATATAATAAAGGTGACATCTCATTAATTCCCAAAACATAATACAAAGAGTGCGGGGTGCTATGCCACACCTGAGCTAGAGAACTCAGGTGCACAGGCTAACTAACTATTATCCTTAATAATGCAATACATAATCATGGCACGCAGGCCGAAAGGGAAACTAACTACTACTACGCTTCAAGGTTCTAGCGCGCTCCCGTGTCTACACCTCTGTGCCTGAAAGCCAAATATATATATTCAGCGAGAGATGCTGGTAACCCACTCCAACGCGTTGAAATACAATACATATAGACATATATATAAATATACGAAAACCATTTTGAAGCATGAAGATATATCCTAAGAAACTCTAGCTTTCAAAACAGGGAATATACTCAACAGATAGAGCTTAGCACAGACAACGGTCATAATCAAGCATATGCAATTCATAAGCATAGGGAAACAGGCAAGGCAGATAAAGATAAGCACAGTTAATATCCATAACCCGACATATATGATTCTCGGCACAAATCCCAAAGTCACCTCCCGAGACACTCATAACAACAACTCATCCATATCTCATCACATAGCACACTTTGTTGGCGCCACAGGACCAATCGCATTCCCATACATGAGGGTCAGCGCATATAGCTCTGACACGGCCCCGCAGCACCCTGCCCCGTATCGCAACACGGAGGGGTTGATCGCAACCGACCGATGAACCGCAGCTCATCATAGTTTGATCGCAACCAAACAGTGGACTGCAGCCCAAGAGTATGTCATCTGACCGCAGCCAGGAAATATGAACCGCAGCTCATGTAGAAACGTTTGATCGCAACCAAACGGTGGACCGCAGCCCGAGAGTGTAAATCTGACCGCAGCCAGCTTCTGAACCGCAGCTCAGGAATAACCAATCCGATCGCAACCGGATTGGGGTATCATGCACACATAACACATAGCAAGCAAATGCAACCCACATTAACACATTGGGAAGGGGGAGAAAACGTATAACAAAACCTATGCGTGATCCTTCACATACTAAGAATAGTCCTAAGGGGTACATACTCCTTTTACCTAGGTCAACGGGATACCAATTCAATTAACATGCAATATATAAGACTCATACAACCTACGAACAGTACCTGAAATATCAAACTAGACATAGGCACGATAGACGGAGTCCGTTGGGACACCACGGGGGTTGTGGGAACATCAAACGGGGAAGCCAAAATCCCAAATTGGGTATTTTTCCAGCGGGTAGCCGGTGGGTGAGGGGTCACCCGCCGGCTGCCCGCCGGCGACGATGATTTCGGGCAGCGGGTGCCCGGCGGGCAGCTGCCCGCCCGCCGGCTGCCCGCTGCCGGCGACGCCAACAATGGCCGCGGGTAGGTGGCGGGTCCCCTACCCCCCACTGACTCTTTTATCACAAAAATGTCCCGGGAACCTTTGTGGAACCCGAAACCATGCTCAGACACTTTTAAACGCAATTGACAACAACACGTGGACAATTAACGGATCCAAACGCAAGAAACATACGGCACATAACCTATCATGCTTTTCTAAACATAATCAACCCCCAAACATGCGAATTCCCACCCAATACACCAAGAATAATACCATACGTGTTTCACGATACAACCTAGGGTTCTAATCACTTTTAAATCAACAAGAACACACTTCATCTTGTAATATCAAGATTCGGTAAGAATATCACATAAACATCAAGAACAACATACAATTATCTCATAATAAAAAAGAACATCATAACTCCTCAAGAACACCATATAAACATCAAGAACCTCTTATCATCATCAGGATCATCAAGATTACCCATGGAATCATAACACCAATTACCAAGATCAATATAACGAATCATCAACACACGAGAGTATGGGGAAGGCCTAAGAGGGGAATCATAGCTATGAAAATAGGTTTTGTTGAGACATGGGTTACCTTTTAGCCTTAATTAATTCCTTGGCTATGAAGGGTCTTTCTTGAAGCTTTCTTCTTTCTTGATTTCTCCTAGGGGAATTCTTGGAACTTCTTGTGTGGTGAGGGATTATTGTGGTGGGGGGTTCTAGGTGTCTCTTAAGTCCCCTATTTATATATCTAGGAGTCCTAATTAGGAACTAATATTATAGGCTTGCTAATTCTATTCCTTTTAGGGCTAGGGGTTGGGTTTTAGGGGTGAGGGCCCACGGACCATGGTGGGCCTTTTCCCTAATTAATTATTATAATTTAATTCTTTCTTTGGATAATTGGTTTTAGGGGTCGTAACAAGGGGCGTTACAGCTTAGGACCCGCACCCTTACCTGGTGCCTTAACTAAAGAGAACCAAAGCTAAAGGGAAAACAAACACAAAAAAGCACAACAGAAAATGATAAAAAGAACTCACATCCTCACCGCGCGTCCTACAAGTCCTAAGTCCTAAACACTTAGATACTTAAGGTCGCTTTAAGGTCTCAAACCACACTTAGCCACTTAGAAGTCTAGACTCTATCATCCTAGGCTCAAACCTAGGCTCTGATACCAACAATAACACCCCCGATTTCCATACCAATTTAAACCTTAGACATGCAGATAATTCTAACCATAAAAGCATACATAGCGTAAGTCTTAAACATGAAATAGATGGAAAACGTAGAGTGTTATGCCACGCTCACACAACGGTGAACGCACAAGCGTAAACATCTGCAACATAATCTATCAATCCAAAGGCAAAGTCAACAACATATAGTCTAGAGTCTAACAAAGGCACGCAGGCCCAAACCATCACAAGGGAAAGGGATCTACACTAACTGTCTCTAAACCGCGCTCTAGTCTACTCAGCACCTGAAAGAAACACATAGATATATGGGACGACGCCCGGTCATCGAATGATGCTGGTAACCCACCAATACATGTGAAATATCATATGTAGATAGTTTATATATACAAAATCATTTGTGAAACGGGATATGGTATATATAAGTTCAAAAGCGAAGATAGAAGTCAACACAAGACTCTATGCACTCACAACAAAGATAAGGGAACACATCCCAAGACATCAAGAAGCAATAACGACTCATAAGAACGACTCAAGGCGTACTCTATCATCACACAGTAGAATATCACACGACATGCATAATTCAAGAGAATAAGGACAAGCACATTGGCAACTCACGCCTTGGCAACACATGCCTTTGTGACAACACATGTCACAAATAGAGAAATACACAACAATGGCAACACATGCCTTCGTGACATCACCCATCACGAATTGATATGCCTTCCTTATGCTAGGTTCCAACCTTATGGCTACCCCCAACCTTATGTCTAGTTCCAACCTTTACCTCCAGGACCCTTGTACACCAAGTCCAACCTTTTCCCTCCGAGGACCGCCGTCCCCATCTGCCAACGACCGCCATCAATTCAACCAATTTCATATTACACGAGGGTACCGATCACACACATGGCAACACATGCCTTGGCAACACATGTCTCCCAAGAAATACGTGAACCCTATACACAGGTCACAAACTCCATAATCACGTCATGGCCACCACGAGGACCACTGCCGTACCTTGGTGATTAATGTCCCATACCATTAATCGTGCAATCCAGGTACAGCCACACACACAACACCAACACAATAGGAATAAATCAACAGATCACAACGAAGATATGAAACCATACTCGACAAGGAATAGATCACAATCTGACAACAACGATGATTAAAACAAGTCATCATCCACAACAGGAAAGGACAAACCACACACGCTAGCATTTAGACCCTAAACTAACATGCTTGTTAAACGGGTAAACCAACATTTTTCCGAAGAACACACAAGACTCATCATAGTTCAACGAATCACAATGTTGAACACTTAGCACGATTCAAGACACCAAAACCTACATGGATTCCTACCATATAGTTCTAGACATACGAAACATCAAGAAGACACTCAAATAGTTCCACAAAAGAACATCGGGAAGTCAAAAGACCAAATACCGAGTCAAAAGAATCACGGGGAACAAATCCCCGAACAACACCATATATGTACCCGCGGGTGGGGCCACGAGTGGACCCCACTCGTGGTTCCGTCTGTAACACCCCATATTTTCAAGACATTTAAAACTTATAAAATAAAGGTGAACTTTCATTAATTCCCAAAAATGTAACATAAGGAGTACGGGGTGCTATGCCACACCTGAGCTAGATAACTCAGGTGCATAGGCCAACTAACTAATATCCTTAATAAAGTAAATGCATAACATGGCACGCAGGCCGAAAGGGAAACTATCTACTTCTACGCTCCAAGATCTAGCGCGCTCCAGTGACTTATTCTTTTGTGCCTGAAAGCCAAATATATCTGCTCAGCGAGAGATGCTAGTAACCCACTCCAACGCGTTGAAATACAATACATATAGATATATACATAGATATACGAAAAGTCATTTCGAAGCATGAAGATATATCCTAAGAGACTCTAGCTTTCAAATCAGGGAACCGACTCGACAAATAGGGGTACACACAATCTACAGTCATAGCCAAGTATATACGATTCTCGACATAGGGCACAGTTATAGATAAACACAACCAATAATCACAATTAAGCATGTATAGTTTACTAGCAAGAATCCTATGGTCACGTTTCCATAACAGTCACAACATCAATCCTTCTCAACTCATCACATAGCACATTTTGTTGGCGCCACAGGACCAATCGCATGCCCATACATGAGGGTCAGCGCATATAGCTCTGACACGGCCCCGCAGCACCCTGTCCCGTCTCACAACACGGAGGGGTCGATCGCAAGCGACCGATGAACTGCAGCTCTATATAATATTTATATACCTGACCGGTCTTTACCAGCTTGGTTAACAGTTGGGATGGTTCTCAACCCATTCAACTGCCCGTATAGTGGACCTCTGTCCTATATAATATTTATATACCTGACCGGTCTCTACCAGCCTGGTTAACAGTTGGGATGGTTCTCAACCCATTCAACTGCCCGTATAGTAGACCTCAGTCCTATATAATATTTATATACCTGACCGGTCTCTACCAGCCTAGTTAACAATTGGGATGGTTCTCAACCCATTCAACTGCCCGTATAACCAATTTGATCGCAACCAAATTGGCGTACATGCACACATAACACATAGCAAGTACATGCATGTAACACCCCGTGTTACGACCCCTAAAACCAATTAATTATGTAACCAATGGCCCAAGAGAAAGAATAAATTACAATAATTAATTAGGGAAAAAGGTCCACCATAGTCCGTGGGCCCTCATCTCTAAACCCAACCCCTATTCCTAAAAGGATTAGATCCTAAATAAGACCCTTAGATATATAAATAGGGAACCTAGAAGGCACCTAGAATCCCCACCACAATAATCTCTCACCACCCAAAGAGTTCCAAGAATTCCCTTAGAAGAAATCAAGAAAGCAAGAAAGCTTAAAGAAAGACCCTTCATAGCCAAGGAATTAATTAAGGCTAAGAGGTAACCCATGTCTCAACAAAATCTATTTTCATAGCTATGTTTCCCCTCTTAGGATTTCCCCCATATTCTTGTGCAATTGGTGATTCGTTATAATGATCTTGATAATTGGTGTTATAATTCCATGGGTGATCTTGATAGGTTCTTGATGATTAAATGGTGTTCTTGTTGTTCGTGATGATTATGCGATGTTCTTGATGATTGTATGATGTTCTCGACGCTTATGTGCCTTTCCCACCGAATCTCGATATTAAAAGATGAATTGCGTTCTTGTTGATTTAAAAGTGATTAGAACCCTATGTTGTATTGTGGAATTCGTATGGTATTGTTCTTGATATGTTGGGTGGGAATTCGCATGTTTTGGGGATTGATTATGTTAAGAAAGCATGATAGGTTATGTGCCGTATGTTTCTTGATTTCGATCCGTTAATTGTCTACGTGTTGTTGTCGATTGCGTTTGAAAGTGTCTAAGCATGGTTTCGGGTTCCACAAAGGTTCCCGGGGCGTTTTTAGTGAAAAAGAGTCAGTGGGGGGTAGGGGACCCGCCACCTACCCGCGGCCAAGGAGGGCAGCTCCGACAGCGGGCAACCGGCGGGCGGGCAGCTGCCCGCCGGGCACCCGCTGCTCGGAACAGTAACACCGGCGGGCAGCCGGCGGGTGAACCCCCACCCACCGGCTACCCGCTAGAAATTCCCACACTTTGGGATCCCGGCTTCCCCGTTTGATGTTCCCCCGACCCCCGTGGCGTCCCAACGGACCCCTCCTATCGTGCCTATGTCTAGTCTGATGTTCGGGTACCGTTCGTAGGTCGAATGAGTCTTGTATATTACATACTAGTTGAATTGGAATCCCGTTGACCTAGGTATAAGAAGTATGAACCCCTTAGGAGTATTCTTAGTTGTGGATGACCACGCATAGGTTTCGTTATACGTTTTCCCCTTCCGAATGTGTTAATGTGGGTTGCATGTGCTTGCTATGTGTTATGTATGCATGTTACCCCGATTTGGTTAAGATCAATCGGGCTATACGGGCAGTCGGATGTGCTGAGAACCATACCGGCTGTTAACCATGCTGGTAGAGACCGGTCAGGTATATAAATATTATATAGGACAAAGGTCCACTATACGAGCAGTTGAATGGGTTGAGAACCATCCCAACTGTTAACCAGGCTGGTAGAGACCGATCAGGTATATAATTATTATATAGGACAGAGGTCCACTATACGGGCAGTTGAATGGGTTGAGAACCATCCCAACTATTAACCAGGCTGGCAAAGACCGGTCAGGTATATAAATATTATATAGAGCTGCGGTTCATCAGTCGGTTGCGATCGACCCCTCCGTATTGTGAGACGGGGCAGGGTGCTGCGGGGCCGTGTTAGAGCTATATGCGCTGACCCTCATGTATGGGCATGCGATTGGTCCTGTGGCGCCAACAAAGTGTGCTATATGATGAGATAAGAAGGATTGATGTTGTGACTGTTATGGAAACGTGACCATAGGATTCTTGCTAGTAAACTATACATGCTTAATTGTGATTATTGGTTGTGTTTATCTATAACTGTGCCCTATGTCGAGAATCGTATATACTTGGCTATGACTGTAGATTGTGTGTACCCCTATTTGTCGAGTCGGTTCCCTGATTTGAAAGCTAGAGTCTCTTAGGATATATCTTCATGCTTCGAAATGACTTTTCGTATATATATATATATATATATATATATATATATATATATATATATATATATATATATATATATATATATATATATATATATATATATATATATATATATATATATTGTATTTCAACGCGTTGGAGTGGGTTACCAGCATCTCTCGATGAACAGATATATTTGGCTTTCAGGCACAGAAGAATAAGTCACTGGAGCGCGCTAGATCTTGGAGCGTAGAAGTAGATAGTTTCCCTTTTGGCCTGCGTGCCATGTTATGCATTTACTTTATTAAGGATATTATGGCCTGTGCACCTGAGTTCTCAAGCTCAGGTGTGGCATAGCACCCTGTACTCTTTATGTTACGTTTTTGGGAATTAATGAGATTTCACCTTTATTTTATAAGTTTTAAATGTCCTGAAAATCTGGGGTGTTACAATTGGTATAATAGCCTAAGTTTGAACCTAGGATAAGACTCTTAAGACCGGACCTTAAGACGCTAGGCTTGAACTCTAGGTACTTAGGAACATAGGACTCAGGAATCTTAGACCGCGCGGTGAGATTGTGAAACCTACACATAACCTCCCCTAACTCTATCCCTCCCTTCTCTGAAGAAAACTTTCCCCCCCACTGATCACGTCGAGAGGAGGGCACCAAGCCCCAACTTAACGTTTTTATAAACTTTGACCCATGAGGACGACAGCTTGGCACCCAACAGAAGACAATCAAGGACTCCAGAACCCGCCACACACGACCCCCTAACCCAAACACTACAACAACTAACACAAGTCGCCCAGGCACTAAGCGACGTGGCTCTCCGCAACAACAGGCCCCCACCACCCCCATCGAACGCGAACGCAGACTTCGCCCGACAAGTCTCTAACCATCGACCACCCACGTTCTCAGGAGAAGAGGATCCCGTAATCCTAGAGGAATGGATCCGAACCCTCGACAAAATTCTTGGGTTAGTAGAATGCCCAGAAGAACGCCGCGTGGAGATAGCCTCGTTCTACTTCAGACACGAGGCCGACCTTTGGTGGATCCACGAGGGTCCCACTTACCAACAAGAACCGGGGTTCAACTGGGAACACCTCAAAACGCGACTACGAGAGCGATTCTATCCAACACACGTAAAAGCATCCATGTACGAAGAGTTTCTCCATCTGAGACAGCTACCGTCATGGAATACCACAAACGATTCCTTGAACTAGCACGCTTCGCACCAGAACTAGTCCCCACCGAGGTAACCAAAATAGAGAGATTCGTATCGGGCCTCAACTTTGAAGCCCGAAAAGAACTAGTGGTAAGCAGACCTCGGACTCTCAACGAGGCTTACTCCAGTGCTGCTAATCTCTACCGAATCCAACTACTCCAACGCGGGGTTCAGGAACAAATATGAAAGAGGAACCCCGGAGGAGAGGCACCACCAGTAAAGAGAACAAGAAACGACGCCAACACAAGACCAAGTAACCTGACCAACCAAAGACCACCTCTGGGGAATAACGGCGCTAGCGCCAGAAGCTTTCCTTGCAACAAGAACCATAGAGGCAAGGATTGCATGGGCAATCCCTTGCGATGCTTCAACTGCGGAGAGGAAGGACACAAGGCCTTCCTTTGCACCCAACCCCAAAGACCACGCACTACCACCATGGGACAACATGGGGGCACCGCTCATCGAGGAAACTACGGCGCTGCTGGAAAAATATTCGTCATGAGCCGCATTCAAGCCGACCTCGGGAACGAGAGCAATCTCGAGGAGGGAAACCTAACCCCAGAAGACGAGGACCACGCAAACCCCGTGGGAGAAAACCAAGAAGACGAATTCTGTCTAGGATAGGTTGGCAATTTCTTTGTAATCACCTTCGTAGTGGAACTACTGACTTAGCTTAATTACTTCGGAAATATTATCAATAAAGATTAGTTCGAAATTCGGTCCTATTTACAGGGGTAAAACTAAAACTATAAAAACTAGCCAAGCCCTCACCACTAGAGGACAAAAGAAGGAAAAAGACGAAGACCATACCATCAAAAAACTAAAGTTACCACTAAAAATGGAACCTCGAACCCCCCACTTAAGTGACCAAGGCTTTAACCACTAGCCCATGAGTGTTTCTTGAAACCTCAAGGGGACACGTTCTTCTTAAAACCCCACAAATCCCAAAAACCCAAAAAATCCCCAAATCAAAAACCCTTCTTCTTCTTCTTCCTCTGCTTCATCTTCCCCACTTCCTTCCCTTCCCTCTCTCACGCAACTCACCACCCCCACCGTAGAATTCCCATCGGCCACCCGCACCATCGCCAGCCGAACGCCGCCGCAGTCCGACCACCTCCCGACAGCCTTGCACCGCCGCGCCACCGCCCAACCACTTCGCCCGGAGATCGCCCGCAACGCCAAAACGCCGCCCGCCACTTGCCCAAGCTCCACCCGCTGCCACCGACGCCCCACGCCATCGGAGACCATCACCCACCTCACCAAGCCGTTGCCTGGACTCCGCCCCACCATCGCCGCCCTCGCAAGCAGCGAAAACCACCGCCGGAAAAAGGCTCGCCGGAGACCCGCCGGAAAAAGCCGCCGGAAAAACGTCGCCCATCGAAATGCCGAAGAAACCCCTCAGAACACGCACCCCGGAATGGAGCAACGCCGATTACACCGTGATCGGAGGTAAAGCCCTTGAACCCGACCAATTCTCTCCGGAATTGGTTGATATGCTTAAACACCAAGGGCTTTTAGATACATATCTCACCATCAAAGGGGATACGTACCCCGAATTGGTGAAAGAATTCTATCAACATCTTGTAGCAACCAAACGGGGTGACAAACTAGAAATCACCACCAAGGTCCGCGGCAAGGAAATTGTGCTTTTCGAAGGCCGTTTGGCCAAGCTCTTGAAATTGACCACCACGGGTGTGTCAAACTACGACCGAAAGGGGTGGATCGATACCCAAAACACGGGGTACAAGGACTATCTCGGGTACCTACTCGGGAAAGAGGACGGGTTTACCTCGGCCACGCGACCAAACCGGAAGTGGCTATCAGCGGAGCAAAAGATATTGGTTATGATTGTAACCGATAGCCTCTTGCCCACCAATAATAAGAGCAAGGATGTAGGAAGCTTAGAGTGCACCTTTGCCTATCTCCTGAAGCATAAAATTAAGTTCAACCTGCCGGCACTCATGCTAAAACACATGGAGTTTTGCAAGACAAATAGCTGACTTAGCCTACCCTACGGGATGATCCTAAGTTGGATCATAGAGAAAAAGGGGGTGGACCTAAGCCACACCGAGGTCAAGACCGCAAATGGCATGGTTTTTAATGCCCAGAACCTCCGCCGCAACGACATCTACTACACCGAAGGGGGACATTACCTCACCCTCGAAGAAATTTGCCAAAAACCCGAGGAGGAGCGAAGGGAATTGGTCGACCGAATGGACATCTCCAACAAAAAGCTCAAGCGAGCCATGCATGATTGTGGGGGTTTGGAGGGAAATGAAGAACAGGAGGAGGATGACGAGCCTAACCCGTCGGTACACCCACGATCGGGAGGGGACACGAGGGGACAAAACGAGGGCTCGATCAATGAGCGCATACTCGCACAACTCAACCGACATAATCAAATCATGGAGGAAGGGTTCTCATCCATGATCCGCACCACGCGCGTACTAGATCAGAGGGTGGCAGCAATCGAGGCCACCTTGGACGCTCGCGGAGCATCCAGTTCCAGGGCAGGAAACCGAGGTACACCCGAAACTTTCCTATCACAACACCACCAAAAGTCCAGCCTACCCCAAGCCAAGACAAACGTAGGGCCGCATTCCTAACCGGGAGGCCAAGATACGAGATGTCTAGGGGTGAAAGAATGGGCTATCACACCAGGCTTCGGGGACGAAGACCCTTGTAAGGGGGGGGGGGGGGGGGAAGAGTGTAACACCCCGTGTTACGACCCCTAAAACCAATTAATTATGTAACAAATGACCCAAGAGAAAGAATAAATTACAATAATTAATTAGGGAAAAGGCCCACCATAGTCCGTGGGCCCTCATCTCTAAACCCAACCCCTAGTCCTAAAAGGATTAGATCCAAAATAAGACCTTTAGATATATAAATAGGGAACCTAGAAGGCACCTAGAATCCCTACCACAATAATCTCTCACCACCCAAAGAGTTCCAAGAATTCCCTTAGAAGAAATCAAGAAAGCAAGAAAGCTTAAAGAAAGACCCTTCATAGCCAAGGAATTAATTAAGGCTAAGAGGTAACCCATGTCTCAACAAAACCTATTTTCATAGCTATGTTTCCCCTCTTAGGATTTCCCCCATATTCTTGTGCAATTGGTGATTCGTTATAATGATCTTGATAATTGGTGTAATAATTCCAGGGCAGCTCCTGCAGCGGGCAACCGGCGGGCGGGCAGCTGCCCGCCGGGCACCCGCTGCCCGGAACAGTAACACCGGCGGGCAGCCGGCAGGTGAACCCCCACCCTCCGGCTACCCGCTGGAAATTCCCACACTTTGGGATCCCGGCTTCCCCGTTTGATGTTCCCCCGACCCCCGTAGTGTCCTAACGGACCCCTCCTATCGTGCCTATGTCTAGTTTGATGTTCGGGTACCATTCGTAGGTCGAATGAGTCTTGTATACTGCATGCTAGTTGGATTGGTATCCCGTTGACCTAGGTATAAGAAGTATGAACCCCTTAGGAGTATTCTTAGTTGTGGAGGACCACACATAGGTTTCGTTATACGATGTCTCCCTCTTCACAGTGTGCTAATGTGGGCTGCATTGTAACACCCCAGATTTTCATAGCTATGATTCCCCCTTAGGATTTCCCCATATTATTGTGTGTTGATGATTCGTTATATTGATAATTGGTGTTATGATTCCATTGATGTTCTTGATGATCTTGACAATCTGGGGTGTTACAATGCAGTCCACATTAGCACACTGTGAAGGGGGAGACATCGTATAACGAAACCTATGCGTGGTCCTCCACAACTAAGAATACTCCTAAGGGGTTCATACTTCTTATACCTAGGTCAACGGGATACCAACCAACTAGCATGCAATATACAAGACTCATTCGACCTACGAATGGTACCCGAACATCAAACTAGACATAGGCACGATAGGAGGGGTTCGTTAGGACACCACGGGGGTTGGGGGAACATCAAACGGGGAAGCCGAAATCCCGGGTTTGGGTATTTTTCAGCGGTAGCCGGTGGGTGAGGGTTCACCCGCTGGCTGCCCGACGACGTGTACTGTTCCGGGCAGCGGGTGCCCGGCAGGCAGCTGCCCGCCCGCCGGCTACCCGCTGCCGGAGCTGCCCTTCTTGGCCATGGGTAGGTGGCGGGTCCCCTACCCCCACCTACCCCCCACTAACTCTTTTTCACCAAAAATGCACCGGGAACCTTTGTGGAACCTGGAACCATGCTTAGCTACTTTCAAACGCAATTGACAACAACACATAGACAATTAACGGATCGAAATCAAGAAACATACGGCACATATCCTAACATGCTTTTCTAAACATAATTAACACCCAATCATGCGAATTCCCGCCCAATACATCAAGAGTACCACCATACGAGTTTCACGATACAACCTAGGGTTCTAATTACTTTTAAATCAACAAGAACACAATTCTTCTCCTAATATCAAGATTCGGTAGGAATATCACATAAACATCAAGAACATCATGCCATTATCAAGAACATCATGCCATTATCAAGAACATCATGTAATCATCAAGAACGCCACATATTCATCAAGAACACCATAATTATCAAGAACCTGTCATCGTCAAGATCATCAAGAACATCAATGGAATCATAACACCAATTATCAATATAACGAATCATCAACACACAATAATATGGGGAAATCCTAAGGGGGAATCATAGCTATGAAAATAGGTTTTGTTGAGACATGGGTTACCTCTTAGCCTTAATTAATTCCATGGCTATGAAGGGTCTTTCTTTAAGCTTTCTTCTTTCTTGATTTCTCCTAGGGGAATTCTTGGGATTCTTGGTGTGGTGAGAGATTATTGTGGTGGGAGTTCTAGGTGTCTCCTATGTCCCCTATTTATATATCTAAGAGTCCTAATTTGGGCCCAAATACTATAGGCTTGCTAACCCTATTCCTTTTAGGACTAGGGGTTGGGTTTAGAGAAGAGGGCCCACGGACTATGGTGGGCCTTTTCCTAATTAATTATTGTAATTTAATTCTTTCTTTTGGGCAATTGGTCAAATGATTAATCTGTTTTAGGGGTCGTAACACGGGGTGTTACACCGTCCGCGGAAACCACTTCCCACGACCAACGTTCCCCGCGGGTGAACGGCGTTCCGCCCGCGGGTACACCTCTGTACCACAAATTATCCCTTCGGGGATTTTCAACACCAAGCTTAAATTCAAGTCCAAAACTTGCCAAATCTCACAAATACAACAAAATGACTTGAATCAAAGGAATAACCAAGCAATGGCATACAAGAGCCCTAATAACAGGCTCTAGATATGCATTTTCACAAGACAATGTATCAACACTCACATTTCATAGCAAAATCACATGTAGAATCCAATAAATCATCATATAGGTAAGCAAAATAGATTGTGTAGAGCATGGGTTACTTCTTGTAGACAAAAACCTTCACTTAACACTTCTCAAAGCCCCTAACAAGTTTCACCTTCAACACCCACTTCAAGAACACACCAAAATATCATAAAGATTTCATCTTTAAGAAAAGACACCTTAGAAAACACTAAAAACACAAAAGGAACATAGATCTTACCCTCCTAGATGCTCAAGAGTAGGAAAGGTGGAATCTTGGAGACAAACTTTGAAGATCTTGTAAAGCCTCAACTTGGCTTGGAAGAAAAGCTATCTAACTTTTAGAGAGAAGGAGGAGCTTATGTTTAGAAAGTGTAAGGGAAAGAATGAAGGGTGTCTTCTAGGTTAGCTTGCAATACTAACATGAGGTGAAATGTCTTCATTACCCTTAATAAAATGAAGAAGTGTAAGGGAACAAGGGAACTATCCTCAAAGCTTTAGGTACAACACCTTGACTTTGATTGACTAGTCAAATACTAGTCCCCGACTATTGAATTTTCAGGAATTTAAAGAATCAAATTATCAGTTGGATTAGGATTAATTACTTAATTAATCCCTAAATAGAATCCGGATTTACGGGGTGTCACAGCATTAAAGGGTAAGTTACTGGCGTAGGCACACTCAACGTAGCTGGCTTGCCTAAACTGGACAAAGTATTGCTTGTTAGTGGTCTTCACGCAAACCTTATCAACATAAGTCAACTATGCGATCAAAACTGGAATGTATGCTTCACAAAAAACAACTGCAGTGTTAAGGACAAAACAAATCAATGCGTTATGGAAGGTAAAAGGTCAACTGATAATTGCTATACTCTAACAAACAATATGTTCTGTTGCAGGTCCAGCATAGATGAAGTTGAACTATGGCATCAAAAATTGGGTCATTTAAGCTATAGACTACTTGATAAACTTGTAAAATCAGACATCATTCGTGGCTTACCCAAGATGAAGGTTGAGTCAACCGTCTGTGGTGCCTGTCAAGCTGGGAAACAGACCAAATCATCTCATCTGGCTCAACATACCTTAAACACAAGGCATTGCTTAGAATTGATTCACATGGATCTCGTTGGTCCAACTCAAACAGAAAGTGTTGGAGGTAAGAAATATATATTGGTATGTGTCGATGACTTTTCACGTTTTTCATGGGTAATCTTTCTCAGGGAAAAGTCCAAAGCACTTGAAGCGTTCAAAACACTCGGATTAAAACTCCAAAAGGAAAGAAATGAATCCATTATTGGAATCAGAAGTGATCACGACAGAGAATTCAAAAATAAGTTGTTCGATGACTTTTGTAATCAATCAGGAATTACTCATGAGTTTTCAGCTCCAAAGACTCCACAGCAAAACGGTGTTGTGGAACAGAAAAACCGCACCATTCAGGAAATGGGAAGGGTATTACTAAACGCCAAAGGATTACCACAAAAGTTCTGGGCAGAGGCTGTAAACACTGCATGTCACATCGTCAACCGAGTTTATCTTCATCCAGGCACAACACAAACACCGTATGAAATATGGAAAGGTAAGGTAAGAAGTCGAACATTACATATTTTCATATTTTTTGCTCACGATGTTTTATTTTGAAGGATAGGAATCCTGTTTCAAAATTTGAACCTAAAAGCGACGAAGGATTTTTTTCTTGGTTATTCAAACAAGAGCAGAGCCTACCGAGTCTACAATAAGGTGACCAGAACCATCATGGAGTCTACAAATGTAGTAATCGATGATCAACCTAGTGAGATAGTCGAAGTTACCCAACCTGACTCAGTGACAGAACCTGAGGCAAACCGTCCTGAAACGCCTGACTCTGGTACTCCGGAACCAGACCCTGAGTCACCTACCTCATCATCTGTATCAAATCAACCTGAACCCGAACCAGAATCGGAATAAGACAATGAACAAGATGACACTGACATTCCAACTCGTATCCAGAAAAATCATCCAATACAAAATGTGATTGGAGATCCCAGTTCAGGTGTGAAAACTAGAGGTAAACCAAAACGCGACTATCTTCAACTAGCCGGTTACTCCTGCTACACTTCGCAGATCGAACCAAAGAATATCAAAGAAGCCCTAACCGACGAACATTGGATCAAGGCCATGCAAGAAGAACTGGGGAAATTCGAAAGAAACAAGGTATGGACCCTAATCCCTAAACCAAATAATGTAAATGTTTTAGGTACCAAGTGGATCTTTCGCAACAAAACTGACGCAACCGGCAACATCGCTCAAAATAAAGCATGGCTTGTAGCCCAAGGGTACTCCCAAATCGAGGGAATTGACTATGATGAAATGTTTGACCCCGTAGCTCGTCTAGAATCGATCCGGCTATTTCTGTCTATTGCATGTGCTCTAAAAATCAAGCTTTTTCAGATGGACGTTAAAACAGCCTTTTTAAATGGCTATCTCACTGTGGATATATATGTTGCTCAACCAAAAGGATTTGAAGACCCACATCATTCGGACTATGTATACAAGCTACAAAAAGCCTTATATGGTCTAAAACATGCCCCGAGAGCCTGGTATGAAAGACTTGCCCAATATTTACTTCAGAACAATTACTGTAACACCCCGAAATTTTGAAAACTTTTAAAGCTTATATAATAAAGATGAATTCTTATTAAATCCCGAAATTAACATAAGAGTGCGGGGTGCTATGCCACATTTGAGCTGGAAAACTTAGATGCACAGGCTAAACTATCTAAACAACCTCAAAGCAATGTCAATACATAATCATGGCACGCAGGCCAAAAGGGAAACTAACTAGACTACGCTCCGGATCTCTAGCGCGCTCTGGTGTCTACTCATCTGTGCCTGAAAGCCAAATATATCTGTTCAGCGAATGATGCTGGTAACCCACTCCAACGCGTTGAAATATAATATATATATATATATATATATATATATATATATATATATATATATATATATATATATATATATATATATATATATACATACATACATACATATATATATATATATATATATATATATATATATATATATATATATATATATATATATATATATATACATATATATATATATATATATATATATATATATATATATATATGTGTGTGTGTGTGTGTGTGTATATATATATATATATGTATGTATATATATATATATATATATATATATATATATATATATATATATATATATATATATATATACATATATATATATATATACATACATATATATATATATACACACACACATATATATATATATATATATATGTATATATATATATATATATATATATATATATATATATATATATATATATATATATATATATATATATATATATATAGATAGATATACGAAATCCATTTTAAAGCAGGAAGAGATATACTTAGGGGACTCTACTTTTAAAATCAGGGATAGACTCAGCAAGTAGGGGTAAAGACATTCAATCATGATAAACAGTTATATAGAGACAACACCATAATGAACATATATTTAAGGTCATAGTTTACTTTCAAATTATCCACCCTATCATTCAATCATCATTCATTCGCTATTCAAGTCATTATTCAAATCATCATCATTCAAATCACATAAGCACACTTTGGTGGCGCCACGGGACCAATCACATGCCCCGAACATGCGGGTTAGTGCGTATAGCACTAACATGGCCCCGCAGCACCCTACCTCATACCGCAGCATGAAGGGGTTGATCGCAACCAACCGTACGGACCGCCGAAAGCTCGACGGCGGATCACAGCCCTACACACCGCTGACGCGCTCAGTCGGTGGACTGTGATCCTCTTATGGGGACTACGACCCTACACACCCTTGACAAGCACAGTTGGTGGATCGTAGCGAATCAAGCCCTACACACCGCTGAGGAACTCAGTCGGTGGGCGAAGATCCTCGGAGACTACGACCCTACACACCGCTGGCCCTTCACTCGGTAGATCGTAGCCAACCATAGCCCTACACACCGCCTGATCACTCATTCGGTGGGCTATGGTCTTCCTCAGGCTGGTGGCCCTACACACCGCTGGCGCGTCCAGTCAGTGGACCATCCGCACACGAGGCCCGTGGGTTGTAGCCCAAGAAGTGAATCACTGACCGTAGCCAGGAGAATGAACCGCAGCTCTTGTGTAACCAAACAGTGGACCGCAGCCCTATATAATATTTATATACCTGACCAATCGCAACCGGCCTGGTTAACAGTTGGTATGGTTTTCAACCCATCCAACTGCCCGTATAGCCAATTTGATCGCAACCAAATTGGGGAATCATGCATCACATAATCACATAATAGCACGTAATAGCATATTGGGAGGGGGAGACGCATAAATAAGCTTATGTGTGATCATTCACATACTAAGAATAGTCGTAAGGGGTTCATAGACTTCCACCTAGGTCAACGGGTTACCGATTCAACTAGCATGCAATTCCTAAGACTCTTTTATCCTACGAACGGTACCCGAAACATCAAACTAGACTCAAGCACGACAAACGGGGTCCGATGGGACACCACGGGGAATGGGGAACATCAAACGGGGAAACCGAGGACCCGGGGTGGGCAACAGACCAGCGGGTAGCCGGTGGGTGAGGGATCACCCGCCGGCGATGGATCTCCGGGCAGCGGGTGGGCGGCGGGCAAACACCTGCCCGCCGGCTGCCCGCTGCCTAGCGGTAAATCTCGGGCAGCGTGTAGGTGGTGGGTACCCCTACCCCCACCTACCCCCCACTGACTCTTTAACTCAATAAATGCCCCGGGATCCTTTGTGGAACCCGAAACCATGCTTAGACACTTTTAAACGCAATTAACGACACCACATAGGCAATTAATGGATCGAAAGCAAGAATCATATTGAACACACCCTAACATGACTTCTAGACACGAACAACACCCGAACATGCCAATTCCCACCCAAACATAAATCAAGAACATCACAATACAAATTCCCAATCCAACGTAGGGCTCTAATCCCATCCAAACTATCAAAATCATATTTTATCTTCATTGTCAAGAACCATCAAGATTTATCAAGAATCATCACACAATATCAAGAACCTCTTTTTAACATCAAGATCATCAAGATCACTCATAAAATCATCACATCAATCAATCAAGATTATATCACAAATATCATAAAGGAATTCATCAAGACACAAGTATATAGAGGGGGCCAAAGAAGGGGATCATAGCAAAGAAAATAGGTTTTGTTGAGACATGGGTTTCCTCTTAGCCGTAATTAATTTCCATGGCTATGAAGGGTCTTTCTTTAAGATTTCTTCTTTCTTGATTTCTCCTATGGGAATTCTTGGGAATTCTTGTGTGGTGAGAGTTTATTGTGGTGTGAGTTCTAGGTGCCTCCTATGTCCCTATTTATATACCTAAGAGTCCTAATTAGGGTCTAAATGGCATGGGTTTGCTAATTCTATTTCCTAAAGGACTAAGGGATTGGTTTTAGGGATAGGGGTCCAAGGGCTTTATGGTGGACCCTTCCTAATTAATTAATGAAATTTAATTCTTTCTTTTGGGTAAATGATTAAATAATTAATTGGTTTTAGGGGCCGTAACACGGGGTGTTACACTCTCCCCCCCCCCCCCCCCCCTTACAAGAGGCTTCGTCCCCGAAGCCGGTGCGTGAATCCATTCTTTCACCCCTGGACGTCCCGTATTTTGGCCTCCTGATTAGGATCGTGGCCCCACGTGTTGTCCTTGTTGGGGTAGATTAGATTTCTCATGACGTGGTGATTGGAATGTTCGGGTCTACCATGGTTTCCTAGTCCTGAACGGGATGCCCCGCGAGTGCCTAATATGGTCTTGATTGCCGCCATCCTCTGATCTAAAGCGTGTGTTGCGTGGATTAGGGACGAGAACCCTTCGTCCATGATTTGGTTCTGCCGGGTGAGCTGTGCGAGGATGCGCTCGTTGATGGATTCTTCATTTTGGTTGCTTGGGTTTCCCCTTGCTTATGCGGGCGCCGGTGGGTTAGATTCGCTATCCTCCTCTTGTTCCTTATTTCCCTCTAGTCCCCCACATTCTTGCTTTGCCCGTTTAAACTTTTTGTTGGAGATATCCAATTGATCAACCAATTCCCTTCGTTCTTCTTCGGGTTTAAGGCAAATCTCCTCGAGGGTGATGTACCGTCCCCCTTCGGTGTAGTACATGTCATTGCGGCGGAGGTTCTGTGCATTGAAAACCATGCCGCTTATGGGTTTGATCTCTGTGTGGCTCAGGTCCACTCCCTTTTTCTCCATGATCCAACTTAGGATCATTCCGTAAGGTAGACTAAGCCGGTTGCTAGTCTTGCAAAACTCCATGTGTTTCAACATAAAGGCCGGTAGATTGAACTTGATTTTGTGTTTTAGGAGGTAGGCAAAGGTACACTCCAGGCTTCCCACATCCTTGCTTTTCTTGTTCGTAGGCAACAAGCTATCAGTTACAATCATGACTAGTATCTTCTGTTCAGCGATTAGCCATTTCCTGTTAGACCAGGTGGCCGAGGTGAATCCTTCCTCCTTTCCTAGTAGGTACCCGAGGTATTCCATATACCCCGTGCCTTAGGTACTGATCCATCCCTTCCGGTCATAATCTGACACACCTGTGGTGGTCAGTTTTAGGAGTTTGGCCAAGCGGCCCTCGGAGAGTACTATTTCCTTCCCTAGGACTTTAGCGGTGATTTCCACTTTATCACCCCGCTTGACGGCTATTAAATGGTGATAGAACTCCTTCACCAATTCGGGGTACGTATCCCCTTTGATGGTGAGATACGTATCCAAGAGTCCTTGAAATTTAAGCATATCGACCAACTCCGGGGAAAATTGGTTGGGTTCGAGGGCTTTACCTCCGATCACCGTGTAATCAGCGTTGCTCCACTCTAGGGTTCGGATTCCGAGGGGCTTTTTCGGCATGATTAGGATTCTTCGAGGGAAAATTTTCCGATGAGTTTTCCGGCAGGTTGTCCGGTGGAGTTTCCCGGCGGTGAAGATTTTTCGGTGGCGGGGTCTGCTGTCTGCGGCGTCTGCGGTGTCTCGGCGGAGCAGCTGTCGGCGGGGGGAGATGGCGACGCACGACAGTGGCAGCGATGGAGGCCTTGCGACAACGGGGAGCAGACAGGCGGGTTTCGGGCGTTGCGTGGCAGTGGGTGGTCGACGGGCGTCCTCCTGGCGGTGGCGGCAAGCTGTGCAGGTGGTCGCCGGCAGTGTTTGCTGAGCGGTGGCTGTTGGCGAGGTGGTTGGGGGGTGTTTGGGTGGTGCCGGCGGTGTGGTGTAGAGGTGAGGAGAGAGAGGGAGTTTTTGTGTTTTGGGGGAAGAAGAAGGGTTTTTGATTTGGGGGTTTTGTGGGTTTTAGGGATTTTAGGGGGTTTTAAGAAGGGAGTGTTCCCTTAAGGTTTTAAGAAACACTCTTAGCCTAGTGGTTAAGGTTTTAACTTATAAGTGGGAGGTCCAAGGTTCCCTTCTTATTGATAGCATTGGTCTTCCTTGTTGTGTAATCCTTGTCTTTTTCCTTCCCTTGTCTTCTAGTGGTAGAAGATTTGGTTGGCCCTTTTTGTTTGTTGATGCGGGTTTTCGGGGGTATTCTAGCCTCTCTTTCTTTATGCTAAATTATTTTGATTTTGTTTATTTATTTATAATAATTCTGAAGTAGCTAATCTAAACAACTAATTCTACTACGAGGGTGGTTACAAGGGATTTATCAGTTATCCTAGACAAAATTCATCTTCTTGGTTTTCTTCCGTTTGGTTAGTGGGATTTTCGTCTTCCGGGTTTGCATTTTCTTCGTTGAGGATGCCCTCGTTTTCGAGTTCGGCTTGGGTGCGGCTCATGACGAATACTTTTCCGGGGGCACCGTAATTTCCTTGATTGTTCGTGCCTCCGCGTTGGCCCATGGCTGCAAGGCGTGAGTTTGAGGGTTAGGTGCAGTGGAAGGACTTGTGTCCTTCTTTTCCACAGTTGAAGCATCGCAAGGGATTTCCCATGCAGTCCCTGCCTCTGTGGTCCTTGCTGCACCTTGGGCATGAGAAGCCCCTTGTACTAGTTTCGTTGTTTCCCTGGGGCGGCCTTTAGGTGGCCGAATTGCTTAGCATGGTGTTAATGTCGTTCCGTAGTCTTTTCAAAGGAGGTGCCCCTCCTCCTGTGTTCCTTTTTCGTATTTGCTCCTGAACCCCTCGTTGTAGTAGTTGGATTCGGTAGAGGTAGGCGGCACTGGAGTAAGCCTCGTTGAGGGTCCGGGGTCCGCTTATCACTGGTGTTTTTCGGGCTTCGAAGTTGAGGCCCGATACAAATCGTTCTATCTTCGTTGCCTCTGTGGGGGCCAACTCTGGTGCGAAGCGTGCTAGTTCGAGGAATCGTTTATGGTATTCCATGACGGTAGTTGTTCCTTGCTTTAGGTGGAGGAATTCTTCGTGCATAGATGCCCTTATGTGTGCTGGGTAGAATCTCTCTCGTATTCCTATTTTTAGGTTTTCCCAGTTGAATCCTGGTTCTTGTCTGTAAGTGGGTCCCTCATGGATCCACCAGAGATCCGCCTCGTGTCCGAAGTAGAACGAGGCTATCTCTACATGACGCTCTTCTAGGCATTCTACCAACCCCAGAATTTTGTCAAAGGTTCGAACCCATTCCTCCAGGATGGTGGGATCTTCTTCTCCCGAGAAGGTGGGTGGCCGATGATTCAAAACATGTCGGGCAACCTCTGAGTTCGTGTTTGGTGGAGGTGGTTGTGTCCTGTTGTTGCGAAGAGATACGTCGCTCAGTGTTTGGGTGACTTGGGTTAGCTGTTGCAGGGTTTGAGCCAGGGGGTCGTGTGTGGCGGGTTCCGGAGTCCTAGATTGTCTTCTGTTTGGTGCCATGATGCTGATCTATAGAGCCAAATATTCATAGTAAACGTCGAGTCAGAGTGTTGTACCCTTACCTTGATGCGATAAGCGAAGGGAGAGTTCTTTTAAATTAGGTGTGGATTAGTGTGAGAGGGAATGTTTAGGGGTTTCACATTCTCACCGCGCGTCCTACGATTCCTAAGTCCTATCTTACTGAACTCCTAGAGTTTAAGCCTAATGTCCTACAATTTGGTCTTAACAGTCTTATCCTAGAGTCAAACTTAGGCTCTGATACGAACTGTAACACCCCCTAATTTCCATGCTAATTTAAGCCTTAAACATGCAGATAACTAATCAAAACATCAACACAGCGGAAGACTAAAAAAGGATTATATAAACTGGAAAGGAAAGGGTGCTATGCCACGCTCACCCAGAGGTGAACGCATAGGCCAACATTTGCATGATTCATAATCTAAAATCCATACATAACCAAAGTACTAAAGTCTATCCTTGGCACATAGGCCATAACAACAAAAGACATGGGAACTACACTAGCAAGTTCTAGACCGCGCTCACGTCTACACATCACCTGAAAGAAACACATAAAAGATGGGACGACGCCCGGTCAGCGAATAATGCTGGTAATCCACCAATACATGTGAAATATCATACATAAATAGGATATACGTATGTAAAATCATTTGCGAAACAGAATATATATATATATATATATATATATATATATGTGTGTGTGTGTGTGTGTGTGTGTGTGTGTGTGTGTGTGTTTGTGTGTGTGTGTGTGTAGAACTCAACACAAGACTCAAAGCACTCACAACACGATAAGGGAACACATCCCAAGACCACACGAGATACAACGACTCACAAGAACGGCTCAAGGTTTAATCTACCATCACATAGTAGATTAACACCCAACATGCATAACTCAAGAGAATAAGAACACACCCAATGGCAACACATGCCAAGGCAACACATTCCTTTATGACTACACACGTCACAAGAAGGGAAACTCACAACAACGGCTACACAAGCCTTCGTGACATCACTCATCACGAATTGATATGCCTTCCTTATGCCCGGTTCCAACCTTATGGCTACCCCCAACCATATATCTAGTTTCAACCATTACCTCCAGGACCCCTGTACAACCAAGTCCAACCTTTTCCCGACTGGGACCGTCATCCCCCACCAACAACCACCAACAAGACCACCAATTCATAGTACACAAGGGTACCGATCACACACACGACGCCACATGCCTCCCAAGAAATACGTGAACCTGACACACAGGTCACAAACTCCATAATCACGTCATGGCCACCACGAGGACCACTGCCGTACATTGGTGATTAAGGCCCCATAAACTGAAATCATGCAATCCAGGTACAGCCACACACACCACACCACAACAGGAATCAATCAACGGATCACAACGAAGATATGAAACCATACTCAATCAAGGAATGGGTCACAGCCCAACAACAACGATGAATAACACAAGTTATCATCAACGATAGGAAGGTACAAACAACACACACGCTAGCATTTAAACACCGAACTAGCATGCTTATCAAACGGGTAAACCAAACATAGTTCCGAAGAACACACAAGACTCACAACGGTTCAACGAAACACAATTTTGAACACTTAGCACGATTCAAGACACCAACACCTACATGGTTTCCTACCATATAGTTCAAGACATACGAAACATCAAGAAGACGCTCAAATAGTTCCTCAAAAGAACAACGGGAAGTCCAAAGACCAAATACCGAGTCAAAAGAATCACGGGGAACAAATCCCCGCACAACCAACATATGTACCTCGCGAGTGGGCCCACGGGTGGACCCCCACCCGTGGTTCTGCTCGCGGGATAACAACGCCAAACCACCTTGTACCCCGCGGGTGGGGCGGCGGGTGGACCCCTACCCGCCGTTCCGCTCGCGGGTACATACCTGTACTCCAAAATAATCCCTTCGGGGATTTTCAACTCCAAACTCAAATTCAAGTTCAAAACATGCCAAATCTCACCAAATACAACAAAATGACTTGAATCAAAGGAATAGCCAAGCAATGGCATACAAGAACCCTAATAACAAGCTCTAGATATGCATTTTCACAAGACAATGCATAAACACTCACATTTCATAGCAAAATCACATGTAGAATCCAAGAAAATCATCATATAGGTAAGCAAAATAGATTTTGTAGAGCATGGGTTACCTCTTGTAGACAAAAACCTTCACTTAACACTTCACCAAGTTCCTACTAAGGCTCACCTTCCAAACCCACTTCAAGAACACACCAAAAGATCATAAAGATTCTATCTTTAAAGAAAGACACCTTAGAAAGCACTAAAAACACAAGATGAACATAGATCTTACCCTCCTAGATTCTCAAACGTATGAAAGGTAGAATCTTGGACACAACCTTTGAAGATTTGCCAAAGCTCCAACCTGGCTTGGAAGAAAAGCTATCTAACTTTTAGAGAGAAGGGAGAGCTCAAGTTTGGGAAGTGTAAGGAGAAAGAATGAGGAGTGTCTACTAGGTTAGCTTGCATTACTAACACAAGGTGAAATGTCATGAATACCCTTACTAAAATGAAGAGGTCTAAGGGAACAAGGGAACTACTCACAAAGCTTAAGGTACAACCTTGACTTTGGGTTGACTAGTCAATTACAAGTCCCCGACTATTGAATTTTCAGAAATTTAAGGAATTAAATTACCAATTGGTTTAGGATTAATTACTTAATTAATCCCTTAATTGAATTTGGATTACGGGGTGTCACACAGGTATCCAAAAATTCACGCAACAAAAATCCACAAAGAGGAGCAACATTGTCAAAATCTAGTCCCAAGACAAGTTCGTCAAACTTCAAACAGTCTGTCTCACGTCCAGGACAGTCCAATGACAACCTAACAATAAAGGAATCAAGTGTTCTGAATATGAGGGCTTTGGACATGTACAAGCAGAGTGTCCACCTACCTTAGACGCAAAAAATCTATGTCAGCTATTACCTGGAGTGACGACGAGCTTGACGTTGAAACAACTAGATCTGATGTCGAATAATTCTCGGGTAACTTTGTTGCGTTTACGGCACGTGTTACTAGCTGTTTAGAATCGGTTGAAGGAGCTGACTCAAAGGGTGGTGAATATGTCTCCGCAGAAGACTTAGAACTAAATGCTTTATCATTTGAAGTTGAGTTTAATAAACTGTATCCCAAATGCTAGCCTACCCTTGTCTTTAGAACGCATCTCGTTCCTTGTTATTTTTGTGCGTTGCCTTATTTCTTTCGTTGCCCGTTTGAGTTGCCTTGTTTTCTTTGCTGTGTTTTCCCTTAATGCGTGATTCTTTTAGTCTTAGGGGTAAGCCTTTCGTAGAGTTAATTGTTTACCTCTAAAATGAGATATGCTTGTGTCATCTCCCTAACCTTGCATATGTATGTGTGTAATCTATCCATCTTGGGAGTTACCTAAATTCATCCAAGTGTTCTTTGAAAATTTGGAATAGGACAATCCATAGAATTCCTTCTTGCGGAGCCTAAAAAGACCAAGTAAGTGTTCTTTGAAAAATTGGAATAGGAGAATCCATAGAATTCCTTCTTGCGGAGCCTAAAAAGACAAAGTCTTTAATTTTATTTGTAAGCATTGGGTTTTAAACCTATGTGTACCACTTGTCAACCTAACCCTTGAACCACTTGAGCTAATTATGTTTCTTAAACCTTCCCTAAGTTAAATTCCATTTAACCCCATAAATTCTCACTTTACCCAAAATTTCCAAATTAAATCATTATCTTTCCCAATTTTTCCCCAAATCCCAAAACCCTTATTTTTTCCGTTCTTCCCCTCTTCTACCCGTGAGAACCACCGAGCACACCCCACCCCACCACCCGTCTCCGACCTACCCGCCCTGTCCCCGTCAACGCCGGACCACCGCCGCCGCCTGTCGCCGCCACCACCGGAGCTTCGCCGTCGACCTGCTGAGCTGCCGTGAAGCCGAGAGAGCAGCGAGGGGGTGAGGCAGCGTGAGGGAATAAGAGAAAAAGGGGAGGAAAGCCTTGGGTCTTCTCTTGGAGCTTTGGGTCATCTTTCAACCATGCCTAGGAGGTCAAGTTTGGCAAAGCTTTTGACCTGGAAGGCAAAGCTTTTGACCTGGAATCCTTTCCTACTTCTTTGTTGAATATGCTTAGATATCAAGGTTTGTTAGATGGGTTTCTCGCCATAAGGGTCGAGACATACCCAAGCTTGGTTAAAGAGTTTTATCGTTGCATGGTTGTGACAAAAGAAGGGGGAAAGCTTGAAATCAACTCTAAGGTGAGAGGCGTGAAAGTGGTTCTGTCTGAGAAGAGGCTAGCCCAGCTCTTAAGCTTAACTGCTATGGGAGTCTCTCTTTACAGTGGTAATTCTTGGATTAATACGGTTACCATGGGGTACCATGATTATTTGAGCTATTTGTTGGGCCGAACGAGTGGTTTCACTCATGTTTTAAGACCAGAGAAGAAGTGGTTGTCTACCGAGCAAAGGATTTTGGTAATGCTTGTGTCAGATTGTTTGTTGCCCAATAACAACAAAAGTCGGTAGTTGGGAAAGTTGGAGTGCACCTTTGTTTTTTGTCTGAAGAACTTGGTAAAGTTTAATCTGCCTGCCCTGATGTTGCAACAAATGGTCTTTTACCGTGACCACAACCGGAAGAGCCTACCTTATGGTATGGTGTTGAGTTGGATTTTTGTTAAGAAAGGCGTGTCTGCGGAAAGGGTGTGTACCGAATGCTGTAGGTAAGTTGGTGTTGGATGCCATGAACCTGCGGAGTTGCAACTTGTACCAGTTGGATGATGGTGATTACATCACTCTTGAAGAAGTTTCCAGGAAGACCTTGAAGAAAGAGATGAGTTGGCGGTCGAGCTTGAGATCCCGGTTGGGAAATTGAACCTTGCGATCCAGAGTTTGAGAGGTGATGTGGGGGATGATGAAGAAAGAGACCAAGAGGAGGAAGCGGAGGCGGGAGAAGCTGCCGAGGAGGAGGAAAGTGATCCGGAGAGTGAAGAAAACCGAAGGAGAAGAGAAGCCCGAACTAAGAGAGAGCACGAAGCTATGACACACGAGGAGCGTGTGGTCACCTTGCTTCGTCAACAAAACCAGATGGTCGAAGAAGGCTTCGCCTTTATGAAGACGCAGTTTGTTTCCGTTCATCAGAGGTTAGATCAGATTGAGGCCAGTTCGAGCCGAAGAGGTGATGATGAAGAGTCCGAGGATGGCCCCGACGAATCGGAGAGCAAGTCGTTTGATAAGCTTAATTTCTAGGCATTATCTAGAGTAATTTTAGTTAGTGATTTGCATAAATAAATTAAGTTTTAGGGTTAATTTTATTATAAATACTATATTATTTATATGTTACTAGTTTAGATGGATTTTAATAAATATTAGTCTAATGTTGCATTTTATTAATATAATTAGGAGTTTTATTTTTAGCTATAGGATTAAATTTATTTAGTAGTTTTATTTCGTCAACTTAAGTGTTATAATTTAAGTTTAATTAAGTTATGTTATTAGGTTATAATAATAATTGTGTTTATTTTAACTTTAATTTATTTTTATATTATTAGATTGTTTTCTTTGGAGGCTTGCGGAGCAGAGGGAAGAAAGGAAGAAAAAAACCCTTTTGAGTTGTTTTATCTTTGGGTTCGGCGGAACCAAAAGACGAAAAAAAGAAGGGGATTAATGCTGGGGGTTTTTATCATTAGGGACGGCAGAACAGAAAAAAAAAAGGAAGAAAAGAATAGAGGAAGAAAAGAAAGACTAGGGTGCGCAGCAGCGATTCGGCGAGAAAATCCGAGGCTCCATCGCAAGAAATTTTCAAGCTTCAATCACAGCTATCATCTCTTAGGCTTAAATTATTTTCCTTCCTTATTTAATTTTGTTTAAATTTTCAGAATGCTATTTCTTGAACATTGCATATATTTAATTATGATTCTTGGCTAGAACTTTAATTAGGGATTTGGATTAGCCTATATTAGATTAATTGACTATTCTTCATGTGTTGATTCTTCCAATTTCAATTTAATTATTGAACTTGATTATATTTATTTTATGTATTTTAATTGTGGATTGTGTGACTGGCCATTACATAATTCTAATATTAGGGTACATAAGAAGAACTGACAGGTGAATTATGAACCTAGAACTCGTAAGATAAACACAATTGACCTAAACTAGACATAGCTTTAGGTATTTGTGGTGAAATTTGATTGTTGCTTAATGGGTTTAATTAATGTTGGTGAGATATCGACGGATGATCACAGTTAATTGGATACAACCTAGTAGCTCGACGGAGTATTAGGATATATTTGAAGCAATCATCACTATAGTCATAAGAATCAATACTTAGGAGTTAGTTAATTATCTAATAGGTGAACCCCAAATTCCTAGTCTTCTCTCAATTGGAATTTTCTTTCCTTTAATTTCATAAATATTCTTTTTAATTATATTAATTCTAATTATTTGCGTTTTCCCTAATCAACAAATTGATTATTTAAGATAACAGTTAATAGTGTTCTTCGTGGGATCGACCCTGGAATACTCCAGGAATTTATACTGTGATTGACTCTGTGCGCTTGCAGATTATAGCAATCAAGTTTTTGGCGCTGTTGCCGGGGACACTTTATTAAACTGTTTTCTTTAAAATTTTCTTTTAAAATTTTTTTTTTAGCTTGTTAGGTTCGTTATTATTTTATTTTTATTTTTATTTATTTAGTTTTTATTTTTCTATTTTTATTTCGTTTGTTTATGAACTTAAGGCGTTCACTAAGGCATAAAAACGTTGAATTATCTCCTATTGATCTTGAAATTGAGCGTACTTGCAGAAAAAACAGGGTACGAAGGCGGCTTAAAATGGCTGAAAATAATAGAGTGGGTCAACTGCATGACCCCGTACCACCAATAATTCCACCTCCTCAAAATCAAGTAGTTCAACCACGTCTTCGTGACATCCAAAGACCGGTAATAGCTATTAACCCTTCTTGCATTCAATTATCTGATGCAACTAGGAATTATGAACTCAAGACTTTCCATCTGAATATGCTCCCTACCTTTAACGGTTTGGGAAGTGAAGATGCTTTGGGTTTCATGCTAGAGCTCTATAGTACGGTACAAACTTTACCTTTAAATAATTTATCTGAAGAAGAGCTTAGAATGAAATGTTTTCCATATTGCATGAGGGGAGATGCTAGGCAGTGGTTGTTAAATTTACCAGAGGGTTCTTTAAGAACTTGGGATGATGTTTACAATGCTTTCATGTTTAAATATTATTCATCTCAAAAGACAATGGACTATAGGAGTAGGATATGCACTTTCACTTAAAGAGAGGGTGAATTATTTCATGAAGCATGGGATCGTTTTAAATTGCTTTTGACACAATGTCCACACCATCAATTCCCATTGTTATTGTTGACACAATTCTTTTACGATGGTTTAACTTCTAATTGTCAGTCTCTTGTAGATACTGCTGCAGGTGGATACACAGGTGATAAAAATAGTGATGAATTAGAAGCTATCTATGAGAGCTTAGCTACTAATTCTCGACAAAAGGCAGTGAGAGGTCGAAGGACTGCTGTGCATGAAATTAGCACACAATCTGAGTTGACAACACAAGTGGCTGAATTGACTAAACAGATGAACTTATTGATGACTCGTGATAGTTCGAATAGAGAATTTTGTTCTTATTGCAATACATATGGTCATAATTCTTCTGTTTGTATGAATGCAGAGTCATCACAACCATATTATGGGATCCAACATGGGTAGGCAACAACCAAGAAATGATCCATTTTCTAATACATATAATCCAGGTTGGCGAAATCATCCTAACTTCTCATGGAGAGATCAAGGTAATGCAAGACCAATGGGACCACCCGGATTCCAGCAACAAGGACCATCAGGATTCCAGCATCAGCAATACAGACCTTTCCAACAGCCACCTGCACCACAACAGTCTCAACTTCCTACTCAGGAGAAGAAGCCTCAATTGGAGGAGATGTTCATGCAATACATGGCTAGCCAGGACACGATGATGAAGAAAATGGATGCAAAAATTGATAAGTTTGCTCAGTTCAACCAAGCATCCATTCATAATTTAGAGGTGCAAGTAGGTCAGTTGGCTAAATTGGTTGCAGAAAAAGATCGAGGTAAGTTTCCTAGTAACACTGAAATAAACCCTAGGGAAGGAGCTATGGCTGTCACGTTGAGAAGTGGTAAGATATTGAATGAAATTATGAAAGACAATGAACCCACGAGGGTTGAGAAAGAGAGTGATAAAGAAGAGGAACAAGTGCCTAAAGAGAATTCTAGTGATCAAAACCTCACTTCCTCTACAGTAAAACCTTATGTACCCCCCATTCCATATCCACAAAGGTTACAAAAGAGGAACCAGGACAATAACTTTAAATGATTTTTGGAGGTTTTTAAAAAATTGCAAATTAATATTCCTTTTGCAGAAGCACTTGCCAATATGCCATCTTATGCCAAGTACATTAAGGAAATTGTATCTAATAAAAAGAAATTGGAAGAGTTTGCTACTGTGCATCTAAATGAGGAGTGTAGTGCTATTCTACAAAGCAAATTACCTCCTAAGCTAATGGATCCAGGAAGTTTTTCTATTCCTTGCACTATTGGTAATACTGTCATTGATAAATGCTTATGTGATCTAGGTGCCAGTATTAACCTTATGCCTTTAACTCTTTTCAATAAGTTGGAAATAGCTGATATGAAGCCAACAACAATCTCTCTTCAACTTGCTGATAGATCAATCAAGTACCCGCTTGGAGTAGTGGATGATATCTTGGTAAAAGTTGGTAAATTTTATTTTCCTGCTGATTTTCTTATTCTTGATATGGGTAGTGACACAGATACATCTCTTATACTTGGTAGGCCATTTTTGTTGACAGGAGGAGTATTAATTGATATGCCTTTAGGGAAATTGATTTTTAGAGTAGGTACAGAAAAAGAGGAATTCTCAATCTCTAAAGCTGTAAAATTACCAACTTTTGATGAATCATGTCTTTTTGTTGATGTTATTGGGAAACCTTCAGAAGAAGAATTTGTTAAGCATTCACCTAGTGAAACACAACATCTTCTTGAACTTAAACCACCTTCATTGCGGTTCAAATACGAATTTTTGAGTAACAATGATACTTTTCTTATGTTTTCTTTTGCTCATTTACTTCATGCAAAAGAAGAGAGATTGTGGAGAACATTGACTAAAGCTTGGCATGACAAAAATAATTTTTGGAGAGAATTCAATGTAGGGAAAGAAGTTTTGTTGTCTAATTCTTGTCTTAAGTTTTTTCTAGAGAAATTGAAGTCAAGATGGGTTAGTCCTTTTATGGTCACTAAAGTTTGTTCGTATGAGGCCATAGAGATTGAAAGAGATAAAAAGAGACCATTCATGGTTGCTTCACCAAAAGGCAGTCCCAGAAGAAATTGGCAACTAACAGGGAAGTTTCCTATTTATTTTATTTTCTCATACTTGCTTTTAAATTTAACATTGAGGAAAATGTTGTGTTTGAGTGTGGGGAAGGGAAAGTAAGATTAGGGGATGTTTTATGCAAGTTTTATGCAAAATAGGCAATATATAAAAAAAAAATTCTGCATTTTTCCTGCAATTTTCTGCAACATTTTCTGCATTTTCTCTATTTTTCTGCATTTTGCTATAGTAAAATTCTGCATTTTTCTTTCTACATTTTCTGCACTAATTTTCTGCATTTTATGGGATTTTCAGCGTCATTTCTTTCATTTTTCTGCAATTTTTCAGCAAAATAAAGTTTTTAAAAAATGCCATCTAATGATTATGTTGATTGGGAGATAAGTTCAGTGTTTTGGGAGTGCATAATATCAATGAATGTGTTTGGCTATATGTATGCTTGCATAGAGTTAGTAGTCAAATTCTGTCACACCGTGAGCTTTTGAGCCTAGAGGTTGCCCACTGCAACTTATTTTCATTTTGAGTGTTTATTGCCTTCTTTGATTGTGTTACTTCTAGAACTTGCTTTATACCATTTCAGAACTACATGTTATATGATGACACGAGAATGATTTAGGCATTAGGATTTAGCCTTATAGCCTTTAAAATGACCACATCCTTATACATGTTATCTTTCCCCTAGTGAACCACTTTGAGCTTTAAAATAAATATAAGACATTTTTCTTCATTAGCCAGTTCCAAAGAACCTTAGCTCATAAAAAGAAGCCTCTAAACCCGTCCTTGAGTCAGTAGAAGTCATTATTTCATTTATCTGTGCAAGGTGACCAAAAGTGATGAAGTATGGGTGAGATTGGAGTTGAAAGGTGATTGTACAATTGGTTTTCTTTGAGTGAAGAATTGTTTGTGATCAAAGGGGGTGAAAATGAAAAAAAAATGAACAAAATGATATGTTCTAGTTTGTGGGTTGGAAAATCTTTGATTGCCCAAACTTTTGTGCTCATTTTATTCTTAAAATGATTTGTGAGTAATGAAGGCATGATAGAAATTTGATGATTATGGAAGAGTACCATTGAGGGTTATGTGGAAATGAGGAGCAATCTATTCGATTTTATCAGAAAAAAAAAAACAGAAAGAGAAAAAAAAAAAGAGAAAAAAAGGAAGAAGAAAAACAAGAAAAAAAAGAAAAAAAAAAGTAGATGAAAATGAGATTTTGAAAGTTGTTTTGAGAATTTATCGGTGAAAAGGATGAGGAAGAATGTAATGATTGCTTGTTGTGGTAGAGTTCATTGTATTGGTAGAATACAAGTTTCTTGCTCTTGATATGGTGAAATTATGACTCTACTGATACCATGGACTTTATTTGTACTTCCTTATATCTTTTCTTTCTTAAACCACATACCCTTGACCCCATTACAACCCAGAGATAAAGACCTTTTGACTCGTGTTGTTCATATAATTTTGGTAGTGGAGTTTTGGTGGACAAGAAAGCCTATGGCAAGTGCACGCTCAATAGAGGATGGTGTGTACCTTTCGTATATATTTATGAGAGATTGATTGAACAACCGTGAGGACTACTATTCTCTATTGTCTTGTGTGCATATAGCTTTGAACTCTCATGAAGTATTATGTGTTCACCAATTCCCTTGAATTGAATGCCTAGTTGACATGGTTATCGTTGGTAGTTTTATTTTGATTGAATAAGTTTGCTTGGGGACAAGCAAAACCTTGAGTTTGGGGAAGTTTGATAAGCTTAATTTCTAGGCATTATCTAGAGTAATTTTAGTTAGTGATTTGCATAAATAAATTAAGTTTTAGGGTTAATTTTATTATAAATACTATATTATTTATATGTTACTAGTTTAGATGGATTTTAATAAATATTAGTCTAATGTTGCATTTTATTAATATAATTAGGAGTTTTATTTTTAGCTATAGGATTAAATTTATTTAGTAGTTTTATTTCGTCAACTTAAGTGTTATAATTTAAGTTTAATTAAGTTATGTTATTAGGTTATAATAATAATTGTGTTTATTTTAACTTTAATTTATTTTTATATTATTAGATTGTTTTCTTTGGAGGCTTGCGGAGCAGAGGGAAGAAAGGAAGAAAAAAACCCTTTTGAGTTGTTTTATCTTTGGGTTCGGCGGAACCAAAAGACGAAAAAAAGAAGGGGATTAATGCTGGGGGTTTTTATCATTAGGGACGGCAGAACAGAAAAAAAAAAGGAAGAAAAGAATAGAGGAAGAAAAGAAAGACTAGGGTGCGCAGCAGCGATTCGGCGAGAAAATCCGAGGCTCCATCGCAAGAAATTTTCAAGCTTCAATCACAGCTATCATCTCTTAGGCTTAAATTATTTTCCTTCCTTATTTAATTTTGTTTAAATTTTCAGAATGCTATTTCTTGAACATTGCATATATTTAATTATGATTCTTGGCTAGAACTTTAATTAGGGATTTGGATTAGTCTATATTAGATTAATTGACTATTCTTCATGTGTTGATTCTTCCAATTTCAATTTAATTATTGAACTTGATTATATTTATTTTATGTATTTTAATTGTGGATTGTGTGACTGGCCATTACATAATTCTAATATTAGGGTACATAAGAAGAACTGACAGGTGAATTATGAACCTAGAACTCGTAAGATAAACACAATTGACCTAAACTAGACATAGCTTTAGGTATTTGTGGTGAAATTTGATTGTTGCTTAATGGGTTTAATTAATGTTGGTGAGATATCGACGGATGATCACAGTTAATTGGATACAACCTAGTAGCTCGACGGAGTATTAGGATATATTTGAAGCAATCATCACTATAGTCATAAGAATCAATACTTAGGAGTTAGTTAATTATCTAATAGGTGAACCCCAAATCCCTAGTCTTCTCTCAATTGGAATTTTCTTTCCTTTAATTTCATAAATATTCTTTTTAATTATATTAATTCTAATTATTTGCGTTTTCCCTAATCAACAAATTGATTATTTAAGATAACAGTTAATAGTGTTCTTCGTGGGATCGACCCTGGAATACTCCAGGAATTTATACTGTGATTGACTCTGTGCGCTTGCAAATTATAGCAATCATCGTTCTAGCACGGTGTTGTGGTAACCCCCATCTTCCCTTCCTTAGCTTGTTGTTATCTTTTTGGTTGTTGTCACCGTGCGCTATTTGTTTGTGGTTTGCTTTATGTGGTCGTTTTTGCTTGCTTGCTTGGTTGAGTAGTTGGTTTTGTGGCTTGCCTTAGGAGCTAGTTGTTTAGATCTTGTGTGTTGTGTAGAGGTTTGGTGGTCGTGTTGGTGTAGAGTTTGATATGCTCAGTATCCTCGTTGATTAAATTCTTCAATCCTTGCAATGACATGACCACTTACTTGCTTTTGGTATCTTTTGAATCCTTTAAGTTTTGACCAAAGAAGATGTTTTTGACACTCTTGTCACATTGTTGCTTCATTTCACCGTTCGTTCTAATTTGTCGTACCCAAGCTTCTTTTAAGGGGGAGAGGATGTGACACCCAAATTCAATTAAGGGATTAATTATGTAATTAATCCTAATTCAATTGGTAATCTAATTCCATTTAATTGCTGAAAATTCAATAGTCGGGGACTAGTAATTGACTAGTCAACCCAAGTCAAGTGTTGTACCTAAAGCATTGTGAATAGTTCCCTTGTTCCCTTACACTCTTTCATCTTATTAAGGGTAAAGAAGACATTTCCTTCATGATTGTATTCCAAGTTAACCTAGAAGATATCTCTCATTTCTATCCTAACACTTTCAAAGCAAAAAGCTCTCCCTTCTCTCTAAAAACCTAGCTAGATTTCTCTCCAAGCTAAGTTTAGACTTTCCAAGATCTTCAAAGTTTGTCTCCAATATTCCACCTTTCCAACTCTTGAGCATCTAGGAGGGTAAGATCTATGCTCCTTTTGTGTTTTTAGTGTTTTCTAAGGTATCTTTTTCTAAAGGTAAAATCTTTATGATCTTTTGGTATGTTCTTGAAGTGGGTGTGGAAGGTGAACCTTGTTAGGAGCTTTGAGAAGTGTTAAGTGAAGGTTTTTCTCTACAAGAGGTAATCCATGCTCTACAAAATCTATTTTGCTTACCTATATGATGATTTATTGGATTCTACATGTGATTTTGCTATGAAATGTGAGTGTTGATGCATTGTCTTGTGAAAATGCATATCTAGAGCTTGTTATTAGGGCATATCTAGAGCTTGTTATTAGGGTTCTTGTATGCCATTGCTTGGCTATTCCTTTGATTCAAGTCATTTTGTTGTATTTGGTGAGATTTGGCATGTTTTGGACTTGAATTTGAGCTTGGTGTTGAAAATCCCCGAAGGGATAATTTGTGGTACAGAGGTAAACACACTGGCGGAACGGCGAGTAGGTGTCCACCCGCCGCCCCACCCGCGGGGAACAAGGCATGGGAGTTTGGTTCCCGCGGGCGGAACCACGAGTGAGGGTCCACCTGTGGACCCACCCGCGGGTACATGTATGGAGTTGGGCGCGGATTTGTTCCCCGTGATTCTTTTGACTCGGTATTTGGTCTTTTGACTTCCCGATGTTCTTTTGTGGAACTATTTGAGTGTCTTCTTGATGTTTCGTATGTCTAGAACTATATGGTAGGAATCCATGTAGGTTTTGGTGTCTTGAATCGTGCTAAGTGTTCAACCTTGTGATTCGTTGAACCATGATGAGTTTTGTGTGTTCCTTGGAACGATGTTTAGTTTACCCGTTTGATAAGCATGCTAGTTCGGTGCTTAAATGCTAGCGTGTGTGGTTTGTTCTTTCCTATTGTGGATGATGACTTGTGTTAATCATCATTATTGTCGGATTGTGATCCATTCCTTGTTGAGTATGGTTTCATATCTTCGTTGTGATCCGTTGATTGAATCCTATGATGGGTTGTGTGTGTGGCTGTACCTGGATTGCACGATTAATGGTATGGGACATTAGTCACCAAGGTACCGCAGTGGTCCTCGTTGTGGCCATGACCTGATTATGGAGTTTGTGACCTGTGTGTCGGGTTCACGTATTTCTTGGGAGGCATGTGTTGCCATGTGTGTGATCGGTACCCTCATGTACTATGAATTGGTGGATTTTTTGGCGGTTTGTCGGCGGATGGGGACGATGGTCCTCGGAGGGAAAAGGTTGGACTTGTATGTACAGGGGTCCTGGAGGTAATGGTTGGAACTAGCTCTAAGGTTGGGGTAGTCATAAGGTTGGAACCGGGCATAAGGAAGGCATATCAATTCGTGATGGGTGATGTCACGAAGGCATGTGTTGCTATTGTTGTGTATTTCTCTATTTGTGACATGTGTTGTCACAAAGGCATGAGTTGCCAAGGCATGTGTTGCCAATGTGTGCGTCCTTATTCTCTTGAATTATGCATTTCGGGTGATATTCTACTGTGTGATGGTAGAATACGCCTTGAGCCATTCTTGGGTGTCGTTGTCACTTCTTGAGGTCTTGGGATGTGTTCCCTTATCTTTGTTGTGAGTGCATAGAGTCTTGTGTTTGACTTCTTGTGACACCCCGTAATCCTAATCCAATTGGTAATTTAATTCCTTAAATTCCTGAAAATATATTCAATAGTCAGGGACTAGTAATTGACTAGTCAACCCAAAGTCAAGGTTGTACCTTAAGCTTTGTGAGTAGTTCCCTTGTTCCCTTAGACCTCTTCATTTTAGTAAGGGTATTCATGACATTTCACCTTGTGTTAATAATGCAAGCTAACCTAGTAGACACTCCTCATTCTTTCTCCTTACACTTCCCAAACTTGAGCTCTCCCTTCTCTCTAAAAGTTAGATAGCTTTTCTACCAAGCCAAGTTGGAGCTTTGGCAAATCTTCAAAGGTTGTCTCCAAGATTCTACCTTTCATACATTTGAGTATCTAGGAGGGTAAGATCTATGTTCATCTTGTGTTTTTAGTGCTTTCTAAAGTGTCTTTCTTTAAAGATAGAATCTTTATGATCTTTTGGTGTGTTCTTGAAGTGTGTTTGGAAGGTGAGCCTTAGTTGGAGCTTGGAGAAGTGTTAAGTGAAGGTTTTTGTCTACAAGAGGTAACCCATGCTCTAAAAAATCTATTTTTCTTACCTATATGATGATTTTCTTGGATTCTACATGTGTTTTGCTATGAAATGTGAGTGTTTATGAATTGTCTTGTGAAAATGCATATCTAGAGCTTGTGTTTAGGGTTCATGTGTGTCATTGCTTGGCCATTCCTTTGATTCAAGTCATTTTGTTGTATTTGGTGAGATTTGGCATGTTTTGGACTTGAGTTTGAGCTTGGAGTTGAAAATCCCCGAAGGGATTATTTTGGTGTACAGGTATGTACCCGCGGGCAGAACGGCGGGTAGGGGTCCACCCGCCGCCCCACCCGCGGGGTACAAGGTGGTTTGGCGTGGTGTTCCTGCGGGCAGAACCACGGGTGGGGGTCCACCCGTGGGCCCACCCACGGTGTACAGATGTTGGTTGTACGAGGATTTGTTCCCCGTGATTCTTTTGACTCGGTATTTGGTCTTTGGACTCCCCGTTGTTCTTTTGTGGAACTATTTGAGTGTCTTCTTGATGTTTCGTATGTCTAGAACTATATGGTAGGAATCCATGTACGTGTTCGTGTTTTTAATTGTGCTAAGTGTTCAACATTGTGTTTCATTGAAACGTGATGAGTCTTGTGTGTTCTTCAAAACTACGTTTGGTTTACCTGTTTGATAAGCATGCTAGTTCGGTGTTTAAATGCTAGCGTGTGTGTTATTTTTACCTTCCTATTATGGATGATGACTTATGTTAATCATCGTTGTTGTTGGACTGTGATCCCTTCCTTGATTGAGTATGGTTTCGTATCTTCGTTGTGATCCGTTGATTGATTCCTGTTATGGTGTGGTGTGTGTAGCTGTACCTGGATTGCACGATTTCGATTTATGGGGCCTTAAACACCAAGGTACGGCAGTGTTCCTCGCGGTGGCCATGACGTGATTTTGGAGGTTGTGACCTGTGTGTCGAGTTCACGTATTTCTTGGGAGGTGTGTGTCGTCATGTGTGTGATCGGTACACTCGTGTACTTTGAATTGGTCGTCTTGTTTGTGGTTGTTGGTGGGGGACGACGGTCCCAGGAGGGAAAAGGTTGGACTTGGTTGTACAGGGGTCCTGGAGGTAACGGTTGGAACTAGATATAACGTTGGGGGTACCCATAAGGTTGGAACAGGGCATAAGGAAGGCATATCAATTCGTGATGAGTGATGTCACGAAGGCTTGTGTAGCCGTTGTTGTGAGTTTCTCTTCTTGTGACGTGTGTAGTCACAACGGCATGTGTTGACATTGGGTGTGTTCTTATTCTCTTGAGTTATGCATGTTGGGTGTTAATCTACTGTGTGATGGTAGATTATACCTTGAGCCGTTCTTGTGAGTCGTTGTATCTCGTGTGGTCTTGGGATGTGTTCCCTTATTGTGTTGTGAGTGCTTTGAGTCTTGTGTTGACTTCTGCTCTTGGTTTTGAACATATATATATATATATATATATATATATATATATATATATATATATATTCCGTTTCACAAATGATTTTACATACGTATATCCTATCTATGTATGATATTTCACATGTATTGGTGGGTTACCAGCATTATTCGCTGACCGGGCGTCGTCCCATCTTTTATGTGTTTCTTTCAGGTGATGTGTAGACGTGAGCGCGGTCTAGAACCTGCTAGTGTAGTTCCCATGTCTTTTGTTGTTATGGCATGTGTGCCAAGGATAGACTTTAGTACTTTGGTTATGTATGGATTTTAGATTATGAATCATGTAAATGTTGGCCTGTGCGTTCACCTCTGGGTGAGCGTGGCATATCACCCTTTCCTTACCAGTTTATATAATCCTTTTTTCAGTCTTCCGCTGTTTTGATGTTTTGATTAGTTATCTGCATGTTTAAGGCTTAAATTAGTATGGAATTAGGGGGGTGTTACAGTTGGTATCAGAGCCTAGGTTGATAAAGTCTAGACTTCTAAGTGGTTATGTGTGGTTTGAGACCCTAAGATGCTCGTAAGAATCTAAGTGTTTAGGACTTAGGACTTTAGGTTGCGCGGTGAGGTGGTGAGTTCTTGTGTTTTTTTCTGTTGTGTTTTATGTGCTTGTTTTCTTTTTAGCTTTGGTTCTCTTTAGTTAAGGCACCAGGTAAGGGTGCGGGCCCTAAGTCTTTCCCGTTATTGTGTTGTTGCTGTAGAAGTCAAGGATGGCACCATCGAGATATCGTGCAAGGCCTTCAAAAGCAGCCACCAACGGATAGTTAGCCCAAAACCTTCATCAACTGACGCAGATCACCCAGACGCTGAGTGACGCCCTCCGCAACATCAACCACCCTCTTCAGTATAGGAATCGTGACGTAGTGCGCCATGTTTCAAGTCTCCGTCCCCCGATCTTCGCCGGTGAAGAAGATCCCGCAATGCTGGACGAGTGGATCCGGATGTTCGACAAGATCTTCGAAGCTGTGGTTTGCCCGGAGGATCGCCAAGTGGAGTTGGCTAGGTTCTATCTTCGGCAAGAAGCAGACTCGTGGTGGATGTTTGAAAGGCCAACTTGTAGACAAGATCCGGAGTTCAGTTGGGAAAACCTGATGGTTAAGTTACGTGAGTGGTTCTATCCTGCTCATGTCAAGGAAGCCTACCTTTGTGTAACCGACGTCTACCGAGTTCAGCAAGTTTAGAAAGGAATCCGGGAGAACCATAAGAGGAAGCTTGACGGAAGTGTTTCACCGGTGGTTAGTAGTTTGATGGCTACCGATGCCGAATCAACAAGGAGTTTTCAAAGAGATGGTTCTAAGAGAGGTAAGGCTCCCCAGCCAATCTGGAAGATCAAGGCTAAGGGAAGGCGCTCCGTTTGCAAGAAGTGTGGAAGTGATCACCCCGGTGTGGACTGTCTTGGGAAGCCGATAGAGTGCTTTGCTTGTGGTAAGAAAGGTCACCGGTCCTTTGTGTGCAGGGCTAAGAAGAGGACTTCAGCGAACACAAAACTAGTTGGTAGAGTGGGACCTAGGTTGGGAAGAAAGTCTCGAGGTGGAAACAACAATGGACTAAGTGGAAGTAGCATCCAGGACCTGTGTACGAAGTCACCTCGGCAAGGCAGGATCCTCAGTCGTGTGACAGATGCAAGTGGGAACCGTTGAAGTAAGCTCTTGTACCCTTTTGCTGCACCTCCCTTTGTCTTCATGCCCTTCCTTGACCCTCTATAATCTTTTCTTGTCCCTAGACAAATCCAATCACCCCTTTTCGCCAAGTGATCCTTTTCTTCCAAACCTTGTTCTTGTTTCTTTCCAAATCATCTTGTGCAAGTTGGCAGTGTCATCAGCTTATGAAGGAATCTGGCAAGGTCTAAGAGTTAAGCCGCGTCCGAGTCGAGGTAGAGAGCCTTCAGTTCAACAAGTGTAGTGATCATCGTCAAGTCGAAGTTTCACCGGAAGTCGTGAACCCTTTTACCTCTTGAAACCGATCTTCTTCTCTTTCTCTCGTCGAATTCCTTGCCTCTTCTCGAGAAATCCTTTCTACCTTTTCAAATCCCGTTTTTGTTCCCTTCTCGATTTGACTCTGCTCAAGGTTGCAACCTCATCTTTTCTAAGTTGTGACTTTGAAAATCTTGATTCCCTTCATAATCAACGCTATTCTTGAGTTTTAAATCGGATACCCTCCGTGAGGAAATTCTTTCAACTCCCTAAATCCTCGTTTTGATTCCTTACTCCCTAAGCTATAACCTCGTTTACAATTCTCTTCTTCTTAATCAACATGGTCCTCGAGTTGCTGAACCTAAATTCTCACCTTGATCTTTCCCTTTGAATCGAACCCCGTTCTTGTATTCCCCGTTTCTAACGATTCTGTGCAAGGTGGCAACCTTATTTCCTAAGTTGTAACGTTGTTGACTTTGACCCTACTCCTAAGTAACATGGTCTGTGAGTTTCTGAACCCAAACCATTCGCTCTAATCCTTTCTGTTGAACCAAATCCCTTCTTGTGAGCCTTCTTTCCCCTGAGTTACCTTTCTCCTTTGTTACCGTTCCTGTTTTGGACCTTTCGTCAGAACCGAAGCCTTGAAGTTTTCAAGCGTTGCCTTGCTGTGAGTTGTGTTGTGTGCTAATGCAAGTGTTAAGTCGGTAGCCTGCATCGAGTTCTCCCTAGAGCCGGAGAGAAGGACATCCAACTCGTGTTTTGGATCTAGCAGTTGAAGCGTTTGTCGGAAGTGTCGGATCAAGTTCATGCAGATGCCGAGCTCAAGTTAAGTAGTGGGAATACCTTGTTTCCTTGGGTTGAAGAAGTCAGTAGAGATCGGTTGAAGATGCAACCCTGGTTCTGTGATCCCGAGTGATCTAGTTTAGGGTTCTTGTGGTGTCAGTTTATGTTCGTGGCTTGTTCCTTAGCTGAGCCGTCTCGTTTTGAGTAGATTGTTGGCTAGTTTTGAGCAGGAGTTAGGCTCGGTGTGAAGTTAGCTTTCCATTCCGGTAAATCTTTTATCTATCATCTCATCTTTCTTTCTTGTCTTTCCTTTGTGAATCCTCAACCTATCTCTAAGTCTTGTCTTTCGTTTTGTTAACCGATGGCTTTGGTGTCGAAATTCGTTGTGTCCAAGCCTATCATTCTTACCACCTTAATGCGAACCCTTGTTTCCTCTAACTCTGGTTAGTGGCGAACACCTTTGTTGCTTAAAACCTCGTTTGCAACTCATCTCTTAAGCTTTGTCACCCGTTTCGCAAGTCGACCGTTTTGTTGTGGTAACTCATTCTTCCCTCGTTTGCTGTTACCACTCTGTTGTTGTCGCTTTTCGGTTGTGCTTAGTTGTTCTCTTTTGTTTGTCGTGGTTATTAGCTTGTAGTTTGGGGTAGTTGGTTTAGTTGCTTTGCTTTCATGAAGACGAAGTTTATTGCCGAGCACCAAAGGCTAGATCAGATTGAGGCCAGTTCAAGTTGTAGAGGAGAGGATGACGAAGAATCCGAGGAGAGCACCAATGAATCGGAGAGCGAGTCGTTCTAGCTCGGTGTTGTGGTAATCCCTTTCGCCTTTCCTTAGTTGTGGTTATCCTCTTAGTTGTTGTTACCGTTTTCTAGTTGCTCGTTGCATGCCTTGTTTGCTGTTCTTGCCTGTTTGTTTACTTGAGTAGTTAGCTTCGTTGGTTGGTGCTTTGAGCTACTTGTTAGTTCTTGGTTGTTGGTTAGAAGTTGGTAGTGGTGTTTGGTTTAGAGTTTGATATGCTCATCATATCCGTGGGTTTCATTCTTTCAATATTGGTGTCGATATACTTTCTTGCTTGCTTTGATGTCTTGTGAATCTTTTGGGTATGAACCAAAAGAGGATGTTCTTGACCCTCTTGTCACATGGTTGTTTCATTTCACCGTTTGTTTTAATTCGTCGTACCCAAGCTTCGGGGACGAAGCTTCTTTGAAGGGGGAGAGGATGTGACACCCCATAATCCAAATTCAATTAAAGGATTAATTAAGTAATTAATCCTAAACCAATTGGTAATTTAATTCCTTAAATTCCTGAAAATTCAATAGTCGGGGACTAGTAATTGACTAGTCAACCCAACGTCAAGGTTGTACCTCAAGCTTTGTGAGTAGTTCCCTTGTTCACTTACACCTCTTCATTTTAGTAAGGGTATTCATGACATTTCACGTTGTGTTAGTAATGCAAGCTAACCTAGTAGACACTCCCCATTCTTTCTCCTTATACTTCCCAAACTTGAGCTCTCCCTTCTCTCTAAAAGTTAGATAGCTTTTCTTCCAAGCCAAGTTGGAGCTTTGGCAAATCTTCAAAGGTTGTCTCCAAGATTCTACCTTTCATACATTTGAGCATCTAGGAGGGTAAGATCTATGTTCATCTTGTGTTTTTAGTGCTTTCTAAGGTGTCTTTCTTTAAACATAGAATCTTTATGATCTTTTGGTGTGTTCTTGAAGTGGGTTTGGAAGGTGAGCCTTAGTAGGAGCTTGGTGAAGTGCTAAGTGAAGGTTTTTGTCTACAAGAGGTAACTCATGCTCTACAAAATCTATTTTGCTTACCTATATGATGATTTTCTTGGATTCTACATGTGTTTTGCTATGAAATGTGAGTGTTTATGCATTGTCTTGTGAAAATGCATATCTAGAGCTTGTGTTTAGGGTTCATGTGAGTCATTGCTTGGCCATTCCTTTGATTCAAGTCATTTTGTTGTATTTGGTGAGATTTGGCAAGTTTTGGACTTGAATTTGAGCTTGGAGTTGAAAATCCCCGAAGGGATTATTTTGGTGTACAGGTACGTACCCGCGGGCGGAACGGCGGGTAGGGGTCCACCCGCCGCCCCACCCGCGGGGTACAAGGTGGTTTGGCATGGTGTTCCCGCGAGCGGAACCACAGGTGGGGGTCCACCCGTGGGCCCATCCGCGGGGTACAGATGTTGGTTGTGCGGGGATTTGTTCCACGTGATTCTTTTGACTCGATATTTGGTCTTTGGACATACCGTTGTTCTTTTGTAGAACTATTTGAGTGTCTTCTTGATGTTTCGTATGTCTAGAACTATATGGTAGGAATCCATGTAGGTGTTGGTATCTTGAATCGTTCTAAGTGTTCAACACTGTGTTTCGTTGAACCCTGATGAGTCTTGTGTGTTCTTCAGAACTACGTTTGGTTTACCCGTTTGATAAGCATGCTAGTAAGGTGTTTAAATGCTACCGTGTGTGTTGTTTGTACCTTCCTATTATGGATGATGACTTGTGTTAATCATCGTTGTTGTTGGACTGTGATCCATTCCTTGATTGAGTGTGGTTTCATATCTTCGTTGTGATCCGTTGATTGATTCCTGTTGTGGTGTGCTGTGTGTGGCTGTACCTGGAATGCACGATTTCGGTTTATGGGGCCTTAATCACCAAGGTACGGCAGTGGTCATCGTGGTGGCCATGACGTGATTATGGAGTTTGTGACCTGTGTGTCGGGCTCACGTATTTCTTGTGAGGCGTGTGTCATCGTGTGTGTGATCGGTACCCTCGTGTACTATGAATTGGTGGTCTTGTTAGTGGTTGTTAGTGGGGGACGACGGTCCCAGGAGGGAAAAGGTTGGACTTTGTTGTACAGGGGTCCTGGAGGTAACGGTTGGAACTAGATATAAGGTTGGGGGTACCCATAAGGTTGGAACCGGGCATAAGGAAGGCATATCAATTCGTGATGAGTGATGTCACGAAGGCTTGTGTAGCCGTTGTTGTGAGTTTCTCTTCTTGTGACGTGTGTAGTCACAAAGGCATGTGTTGCCTAGGCATGTGTTGCCATTGGGTGTGTTCTTATTCTCTTGAGTTATGCATGTTGGGTGTTAATCTACTGTGTGATGGTAGATTATACCTTGAGCCGTTCTTGTGAGTTGTTGTATCTCGTGTGGTCTTGGAATGTATTCCCTTATCGTGTTGTGAGTGCTTTGAGTCTTGTGTTGACTTTTGCTCTTGGTTTTGAACATATATATATATATATATATATATATATATATATATATATATATATATATATATATATATATATATATATATTCCGTTTCGCAAATGATTTTACATACGTATATCCTATCTATGTATGATATTTCACATGTATTGGTGGGTTACCAACATTATTCTTTGACTGGGCGTCGTCCCATCTTTTATGTGTTTCTTTCAGGTGATGTGTAGACGTGAGCGTGGTCTAGAACCTGCTAGTGTAGTTCCCATGTCTTTTGTTGTTATGGCCTGTGTGCCAAGGATAGACTTTAGTACTTTGGTTATGTATGGATTTTAGATTATGAATCATGCAGATATTGGCATGTGCGTTCACCTCTGGGTGAGCGTGGCATAGCACCCTTTCCTTTCCAGTTTATATAATCTTTTTTCAGTCTTCCGCTGTGTTGATGTTTTGATTAGTTATCTACATGTTTAAGGCTAAAATTAGCATAGAAATTAGGGGGGTGTTACACTTCTACTCTTGTCTTTGAACTTATATATACTATATCCCGTTTCGCAAACGATTTCGTATATGTATCCTATCTATGTATGATATTTCACATGTATTGGTGGATTACCAGCATCATTCGTTGAACGGGCGTCGTCCCATATATTTATGTGTTTCTTTCAGGTGCCTAGTAGAGGCGAGCGTGATCTAGAGATGGATAGAATAGATCCCTCGGTCCTTGTAGTATGTTTTGGCCTGTGTGCCCTTTGCTAGACTTTAGACTTGTTGTTGTTGACCTTGTTCCTTTATAGACAGATTATGTTGATGTTGTTTACACCTGTGCGTTCACCATTGTGTGGACGTGGCATAACACTCTACGTTTTCCATCTATTTATCAGTTAGACTTCCGCTGTGTATGCTTTTTATGGTTAGATTATCTGCATGATTAAGTTTTAAATTGGTATGGAAATCGGGGTGTTACAGATGAGCTATTTGGTGGAACAGCTTGAGATCCCCGTTAAGAAGTTGAATCGAGAAGTGCAAGTTTGGGAGGGGATGAAGAAGAAGAAGAAGAAGAAGAGGAAGAAGATGAGGCAGAAGAGGAGGCAGAAGAAAGTGACCTCGAGAGTGAAGAAAGCTTGAGAAGGAAAGAGGTGGGAATGAAGAAAGAGCATGATGTCGTGACCCACGAGGAGCACGTGGTGGCCCGTCTCCGTCAGCAAAATCGGATGATTGAAGAGGGTTTTTCCTTCATGAAGGCTCAGCTAGTCACCGTGAATCAAAGGTTGGATGTGCTGGAAGCTAGCTCTAGCCGTGGTGGAGCCGAGGAAGCTTCTGACGAAGATGCCGAGGATTCGGAGGATGATTCCTCCTAGGCTGGAATTGGAGGTAAGCTCGTTGCGTTCCTTGTTTGTTTTGGTTGTCGGCTCATTGGTAATTGTTTGCTTAGTTGTTTTTCTTTAGTTGGTGTGTTCCTTGTTTGCTTTGGTTGTTAGCTTGTTGATAGTTGTTTGTTTAGTTGCATTGCCTCGTTGGAGCTTAGTCTGTACGTGGTTTGGATCTAGCATAGACGGTTGGTAATTAGCCTTAAGCTGTGTTAGTTGTAATGTTGCTTGAGAGTTTTCTCCGTTGCCTTGAAACCTTGCCTTACTCTTGATCTTTGGAGCTCTTGATTGTTACCCTTTGCTATCTCTTGTCACATCTTTGGTTCTTTGCTATTCTTTTGGGTAACCCGTCGTGCCCAAGTTTCGGGGATGAAGCTTCTTGTTAGGGGGAGAAGATGTGACACCCCGTAAATCTAAATGCTAATAGGGATTAATTGAGAAATTAATTCTAGCTTTCATTGGTAATTTCTTCCTAAAAATCCAGAAATTTAATAGTCGAGAGACTAGAATTTGACTAGTCTCTTTAGTCAACCAAGTGTACCTTTTGCCTTATGTTTTGTACCTCAACCCTTTTGCCTTTCCAACCTTAATAAGGGTAAAATTGACCTTTCACACATGTTTTGTTGTTCAAGCTATCCCTAGCAAGTCATTCCATTCATTTCTCATACTAGCCTAAGTTCCAATCACTCCATCATCTCTCTAAAGAGAAACCTTGCTTATTCTTCAAGCCAAAAGGATGACCTTCTAGCTTTGCAAGATCCCATCCCAAGATTCATACTTTCTACTTCCCAAGCATAAGAGAGGGTAAGGTTCTTAGCTATTTAGTGCTTTTAGCCATCTTTTGGGTGTCTTTATCTAAGATAGAACCTTTATTGCTTTTTGGCTTGTGTAAGAAGTTGGTGGCGAAGAGGAACTCCAAGAGGAGGCTTAGGAGAGTGTAAAGGAAGAAGTTGTAGTCTTCAAAGGTAACTCATGGTATACAAAACCTATTTTCTATTGCTATGAATGATTATTGGCTTCTATTTGATGTTCTTGATGTGATTTGTGAGATTTGATGCATGATCTTGTGATGATGCATGTTTAGAGCTTGCACTTAGGTTTCTTGAATGCCATTGCTTGGCTTATTCTTGGGTTCAAGTCATATCTTTGTTGTGTGTGAGATTTTGGCTGTTTTGGATTTGAACTTGACCTTGGAGATGAATTTCCCCGAAGGGAAAAATGGTGTACAGAGATGTACCCCGCGGGCGGAACGGCGGGCGCCGCCCCACCCGCGGGGAACGTGGTTGTCTTCGGGTTGAACCCCGCGGGCAGGTCCACGGGTGGGGGCCTACCCGTGGTCCCACCCGCGGGGAACGTGAAAGGGGATTACGGGGATTTGTTCCCCGTGATCTTTTCTTCTTGGTATTTGATGTTTTGACCTCCCGTTGTTGGATTATTGAGCTTTTGTGAGTCTTCTTGATGTTTCGTATGTCTAGAACGATGTGTTAGGAATCCATGTTAGGATTTGGTGTCTTGAATCGTGCTAAGGGTCCAACCTTGTGATTTGTTTGACTAAAATGTGTCTTGAAGGTTCGTTGGAACCATTTTGGTTTACCCGTTTGATGAGCATGCTAGTTTGATGTTGTTATGCTAGTATGTATGGTTTGTTCCTTCTTGTTGAGGTTGGCAACTCGTGTTGCCAATCATTTTGATGTTGGATTGTAGTCCTTTGTTGTTGAGTATTGCCTCATGGCTTCGTTGAAATCTCTTGGTTGATTCTTATGATGTTATCTTGTACAAATCGTTGTACCCTTTGTTGATACTTGATTGGCTATTGATGAACCTTGATCTTCCTGACGATGATGACTAAGTGTACTTATGATTGAGATTGGTGGTATAATATTGAGCTTTGCTCACGAGATCGGTGGTAATATTGTTACTTTACAGTACCCCCGTGTACTATGAGATCGGTGGTAATACGGTTCTGATTGGTGGTAAAGATTGGTGGGGGGGACGACGGTCCCTGGCAGAATAAGGTTGGAATCAGAAGTACAGGGTGGCACTAGGAGGTAACGGTTGGAACTAGTTATAAGGTCGGGGGTAGCAATAAGGTTGGAACAGGGCATAAGGTTGGAACTTGGACCTATTATGTGAACTGTCATTATGTGATTGTTGTACTTCCTTCCTTGAGCATGTTTATGATGAACTCTACCTTGTGAATGGTAGGTCGCATCTAGAGTTGTATTGTCCTTTGTTGTTTGTGGCTTTGTTGTCTTGATTGAGGTTGATGATCCTCGGTCTTTGTTGAGAGTGTGATGAGTCTTTGATGTTGATCTTCTCCTGGTTTTAAAACGATATATATTGTATTTCCTTTGTCTCAAACGCTTTTGATTATACCTATGTATGTTATGATATTTAATGCGTATTGATGGGTTACCAGCTTTATTCGCTGACCAGGTGTTTTCCCCTTATCTTTTACAGGTTTTGCTTAGTTGTGGAGCGCGCTAGTCGAAGTTGGTAGCTAGTGTAGTTCCCCTTCCTTTAGTTGTTATGTTTTGGGCCTGTGAGCCATAGATGTTGAACTCTGAATTAGACTTTGTGTAACCTGTGCACCTATGTTGTTTAGGTGTCGCATAATATCCCCGTTTTAGACTTGCTTCCGCTTATGGTTTAATGAAAGATTATTTTGCTTATCTTTGAATTTAAGTTTTAAAAACCAAGTTAAAATCGGGGGTGTTACAAGAGTTCCTTGAAATGAACTGGAAAAATACTAAAAATGCCACTGACTGTAGCATATACGTAATGAGACATCTGGGGACATACAAGGGAACTCTGAAAAATTTGTAGCCTATATTCAGAAAAAATATGCGCGTAAATGTAAGAGTAAAAGAAATATATTACTTTGAAAATACATTAAAAAAAAAAAACAAAATTTCAGTAAACTAATTATTTAATGTTCTTTATTTACAGGCTGACTTCATATATGAATTGAGAGCAAAATATGCTGCTAATATCATCATGTGGAGGATGAACAAGGTCAAAGGCCAGGTTATAAAAGCTGCCAAGGATTTCTACAAGAAGAAGCGAATGTACAAGATTATTCATTTGTAAAAACTTTATTAACATGGTGGCCTCGAATTTATGAATGTGAAACTATGAATGCAGAAATCTAAAAGTGAATATCAATTTTTTCACTTGTGATCTATGAAGTTCTATATTTTTGAACATATAGTTTTATTATTATGAACATAAAGTGCAACAATGGTAATATAGAGATGGAGAATTATGAACATATAGCTTTGAAATTATGAATGTGAAGTTATAAATTTATGAACATATGGTTACGTAACTATGAATATGTAGTTAGGAGTATATAGTGCGAGAATTATGAACATATAAGTCCATAATTATGAATGTGTAGTTATACAATTATGAACATATAACTACGTAACTGTAAACATAAAGGTCAACAATTGGGAATGTATAGTTCGAGAATTATGAATATGTAGTTACAAAATTATGAATATATGGATACGTAATTATAAACATAATGTTCAACAATTCGGGAATGTGGAGTACGAGAATTATGAACATATAGATTTAAAATTATGAATTTGAAGTTACAAAATTATGAACATATTGTTCTGATATTTGTGAATATATAGTCCAATAATTTTTGGATATGGAGTTCGAAAATTATGAATATATATTCATACAATTATGAACATAGTGATATAAAATAATGAACATATCCTCCTATAATTGTCAACATGTATTTTTAAACCTGTTAGCATAAAGTACGAATATTATGAATATACAGGGCAAACTTGTGAATTTATATCTCAACAATTATGAATATATAGTTCAAAGCAAACAACTTGTATTAGCACACTCTCAATCTACAACTACATTGGCATCTAAACCCTTATTAACTTAATTAGCATGGTTGGCGTGGTGGTTTAGCATCTCATCTTTTAAGAATGAGGTTGGGGGTTCGATACCCTTGGGTAACCAAAAAAAAAAAAACCCCTTACTAAACTGAACAAATTCTTAACCTCCTTGCAAGATTGTACTTCTTTTCAATGACATCACATTTCGATCTCTAGCTTGAATGATTTTGTACCACACCAAACTCTTCAGTATGCACATACACATTGTACTTCTTTTCAATGACATCACATTTCAATCTCTAGCTTGAATGATTTTGTACCACACCAAACTCTTCAGTATGCACATACCCATTGTACTTCTTTTCAATGACATCACATTTCAATCTCTAGCTTGAATGATTTTGTACCACATCAAACTCTTCAGTATGCACATACCCAATCTCATCTTCAACATTTTTCTTTGCATCCTCAACAGCATAATCACAAAACTGTCTAGCTACGCTGTTCTCTTGACTAGAAACAATCAATCTTTGAAATTTCCTACTAATCTCAACAACCCAAATTGAAGGAGGAATACTAACATTATAAAACATAGAAACAATGTCCACATTTCTACCATCAACAACCTTTTTAGACTATCTTTTCAAGATATATTTATCATGGATACTAGAAACACAATGTACGTGAAGAATACATTGACAATGGTAGCATAGAATTCCCAACTCATTAATCAACTTGCAACTGCAAGAAATGTCCAAGTTGATTGGCTTAAAACTAACTTCATGCCTTATAATGTCTATATCTGGCCGCCACACGTGATATTTGTAGTGACAACCATCATTCAACACCATCTCTTGATGACAAGCATTGACTTTCATAAATTGTTCCTCAAACAAAAATATATCTCAATAGTATATACCTCTCTATCATATGAAAGAAGTTTCACATGCTCCATCATCATAGCAGGTACAATTTGAGCATACCGAAAATCTTCACTGTTTTCTTTACTTCTCCATTTAGAAATAACACTAACAAACGAGGAATAGAAATCACAAAGACCGGCAGTCTTAGATAGCCTTCTAGAAATCGAATGATTTGTAGTTTCACTCATTTGCGAAGATAAAATGCCCCCCGAAAAATAATCCTTGTTAAATGCTGGACACCACTTCTCCCTACAGTCATAAAGCTTTTCCAGCCAAGGATTCTTATGACACTTATAGCCAGTCACCATCCTGAAAATTATAAGACACATTCACTAATGTTTATGAAAAGAAAAAAACAAGATCACCAAATCTCTAACACATGTTCAGAACTCTAATGCTATATATTCATAATTACTATACTATAAATCCATAAATTGAATCCATATAATTCAGAAACAACAGTAAGCTCCAAAAAATCATTCTCTACTACATGTTCATAAACCTAATACTATATATTCAAAATTGATATATTGTATATCCACATAATGAATGAATAGAATACAATAAAAAACAGTGAGCTCCAAACTACATATTCTAACACATTTTCATAACCGTACTACTATATGTTCATAATTGCTATACTATAAATATACAAAATGATCGAGTAAAAACCACTAAATACTAACATACCTTGTCCAATAAATTTCAAACTCAGCTTCACCAATAATAAACATATCCAAGAAATCCTTATTATTCCTTAACGTCTTAATATGCTTCTTTGAATTCTCACCACTATGCCATATGCAAAGACGATGACGTGATGTTGGAAACACTTGAGAAATAGCAGCAGCCATAGCTACTGTGACACCTTGGAAAATTATCTTTTAAACGGAATTAATTATCTAATTAATTCTAAATTTGCCTTACAAATTTCCTTCCTAACTTCTTCATTAAAATAGTTGAAGGACCTAAATTGACTAGATTCCTTAGTCAATGGAAAAGACATTGTACTTTATGCTTTGTACCTAGCTTTTGATGTCTTCTTAACAATTTTGCGGACAAGCGAGACTTATTTTAGTCTTTTCCCAACTTTTAATTGACATCCAAGATATTTCCCTAGCACCACCACTCTTGTCTTTCCCACATTAGGCAAGAAATTAATTTATCTCTATCTTCTCTCTAAACCTTAGCTTCTTCCCCAAGCTAGACTAAAATCCACCCCCAATCTTGCAAGGAATCCACCAAGATTCAAACTTTCTTCCTCTACCACCTTAGGAGGGGTAAGTCCTAAGCTTTGTTAGGGTTGTTACTTAGTCTTTCCTCATCTTTATCTAAGTTTTGTTGTTTTGTTTAGGTTTTTGGTTGTGTTTGGAAAGATCTTGAAGAAGAAGACCTCCAAGAGGAAGAATAGGAGTTGGAGAAAGTGTTCTTAGGCTTAAAAGGTAACTCGTGTCCTAGAAAACCTATTTTATACTTGCTATTGATGATTTTTTTATGATTTCTTGATGTTCTTGATGTTCTTGATGTTCTTGATGTTATTGAGTGAATTTATGCATATTCTTGTGTTTATGCATGTTTAGAGCTTGTATTTAGGGTTCACAAATGCTATTCTATGAGCTATTTCATGTGTTCAAGTTCCCTTATTGTTGTATGTGAGATTTTGGGTGTTTTGGACTTGACCTTGGACTTCATTGCATTTTCCCCCGAAGGGGAATTATTCTCTGTTCAGGTGTACCAGCGGGTACATGGGCGGGTGTTGTGCCACCCGCCGGTCTACCCACTGGTACCGAGGTGTATTTTAGTGGGGGTACACGGGTGGTTGACCACCCATGGTACCACCCGCTGGTACACAGTGGTGGTATGGTGGGTGGTTGAACCCCCACCGTTCCGCTCACTGGAACGTGGTATGTTGGTTTCCGTTTTGTTGGACCCTTGTGCAATTGTGTGTCTCCTTTGATGTTTCGTACGTCTAGAACGATGTCCTAAGTATCCACGATAGGATTTATGAGTCTTGAATCATGTTTAAGGTCCAACTTTGTGATTCGTTGGATTAATGTGAAGTTTTTTATGTTCGTTTGAACCGTTATGTTTATCCTATTGACTTGCATGCTAGTTACGATGTTGTTGGTATAGTACGTGTTTGTTCATTTGTTCTCAATGAAGATTGGTAACTTGTGTTCACCAATCATTGTAATCTTTGAATTGAAGTCTAACGTTATTGTGCTATTATCTTAAATGTTCCTTTCATGTCTATTCTTGAAATCTTTCGATTGAATCTCGTGTTGTAAGCTTGTAGAAATGTTGTACTCTATTGATTATTCTTGATTGGACTATTGTTGAACCTCAAGAATCTATGTCGATGACTATGTGTTTATGATTGAAAGCTGGCGGTGATGAGCTTTGCTCAAATGAAAGGGGTTATATATATATATATATATATATATATATATATATATATATATATATATATATATATCACGATCATTATTAAAAAGCTGGCGGCAAGCAGGCGGGGAGCATAGTCTCCAAGAGGAATAAGGTTGGACTGGTTGTATAGGGTGGCCTGGAGCTACAGGTTGGAACTGAAATAAGGATGGAGCGGTGTAAAGGTTGGAACATGGAATAAGGTTGGAAACGGTCATTGATTGCGATCCTTGACTTTCATTGGCTTATGAGCATGTATTGATGTTATCTTTTGATTGATATTGATTACCGTATGTTGTTGATTATCATGTGTCCTTGTCATTTGTATTGATCTCTTTATTAAATCGTGTGATGGTCGGTTGATTGAGAGTGTTCTTTGATGAGTCCTATGAAATGTATATCTCCCGTTTTAAAGCTAGTGTTACTAAGATTTTATCTATGTATCCCATGTCTCAAATTGATTTTCTTATATCTATATTATAAGTACTCAATGCTTTGTAGTGGGTTACTTAGCATTATTCGCTAACGGGTGATACCCCTTATGTTTTACAGGTATAGAGTAGTTCAGTCTTGAGTGCGCTAGAAGAAGATGTTGTTTAGCGTAGCCTCCCTTTTGCTCTTAGCCTAGACATTGTGGCTTGTGTGCCTTTAACTTTAGACTTGCAGATTTTTATATTGGATTTTGGGTTTAAAGTACTTTGAATTTAGCATGTGCATCTAATAGTTTAGTTAGATGTAGCATAACATTCCCCGATTAACTATTTTAGCTTCCGCGGTTTTTACTACTTAATGTTTAGATTTATCTTTCTACCTAAGTTTTAATTGTCTTTGTTATTGCGTAAAATCGGGGGTGTTATAGCTGCACATTGATCTGTCATGATAGACTGTGGACACTTGCCATCCATAGATCTAAAAATTCTCTAAACAACCACACAAATGATTCTATCCTCTCATTCATCAAAAACCCATATCCAAACATTACGTTCATGCAATGATGATTCATCCCTACAAAAGGGCCACAAACATGTATTAACAAATCCCCAAACAACTCATAATCTCGTCTCATTTGACCATCCTTCAAAAAAAAAAAAAAAACTGCACAATCTTGCATCCGAATCAACTTCAAAATCAAGGAAAAAATCAGACTCCGTAGACTACCTCCTCCTAAATGTTTCAACTAAAGAGTTTGAATCAGTTTCATCCAATCGCTTCAATGTATAAGATGTCCGCGAATTATAAGCATCTCGATTGGTGAAACCAACTAATCTCGATTGGTGAAACCAACTAATGGAGATCCCCCTGATTGACGTTTCAAAAACCTAATGCCATCCACCAATGCAACCCCACTCTCTTTCAAACCTTGTAAATATGAAAGCTGATTATCTCCCACACTTCTACGTGAACGAAGTAGATAATTCTTGTTGAACACGCATAACTCATGATTGTGCACTTTCACGTGTTTTGTAACTGTCCACAACCCATCCTCGCCCACATCAAACTAAACAAATGCACCACACCATGTCCTTATGTTAATTTTTGAATAAGCCTTAACACCAGTGTTTGCCTTAGCCTTATAACCAGCCTTAGAACATCAAAACTTCTTCATTTGAATTGTGTTAGTAGATGCCTTGTAACGTTGATGACCCTTCCTCACACTAAAACCGACTCTATATGCATAATCGTTATACAACTCATAAGCTTTGTCACCATTACTTACTACAACACCATCCAAATCTTGATCAACTGCAAATACAAGATATAACCTCAAGTATAACAAATAATAACCATTCCATTAAAATATAATTCCTAAGTAGAGGGGGAATGGGGAATGCCGAATAAATCCAACCATGCTCTACAAAATGAATAACATTTTCCATGGAAAAAAAGTATAAAATCTAACAATGATGAACAATGTGAATATACAGTTCAACAATTATGAATGTATAGTTCAACTATTAGGAATATACAGTTCAACAATTATGAATATATACACAGAATCACGAATTCCATGATATCAACTAACAACACAGCACATAAAATGAAATCATATCCATAATCAACATGATTTGATAATTGAAGGTAAAAAAACAAGGAATAAACCTGGAATCGAAGAAGAGCCATCAATGTCTAACTCTGCTTGATCTGAACTTAATGAATCAACCACGAAATCTTCACTCACTGGAATATATAAACGTTGTGAATATTATTTCAACAATTCTGAATATATACCTAAAAAATTATGAACATATAACGTGCAATTTCTGGACATTTATTTTACAAGCCAAAACAGAGTACTAATAATCGGTGTGGATATATAGTTCATCAATTCTGAATATATAGTTCATTAATTCTGAATACACAGACGCAACGAACTGCCATAAGCGTAAACACATAAACACCTCAACTTGTAAATAATCTCCAATACAAAATCACCAAAATCACATACATTGTAAACAATCAATCTAAATAGCAAATTCTAAACACAAACATCAATAAATCATACTGCTAACATCAAATTAATCGCAAAAGATCTCAAAACCAGAAAATCGCAAAAGATCGAATGAGAAAAAATCGCAAAAATCAAATGCAAAAAATCTGCAATCATATGCAATCCATCAACTGCTGAATCTCTCTGATCTGTTGCCTCCTCCATCGAAGAATCAATATACGAAATCAGAACAACCTTGCGAATATGGAAAATTAAAATGCGATTGCGATTGTAGAGAGACTAAATTCCAAAGGCTAAACTGCCAAAATCCGCGAATGGAGTGTTTGAATGCAAAAGGAAACCACAAACGCCGTTAAAGGCATTCGAAAATAAATTTTTTTTTTTTTAAAAAATGGAAGGTGTCATGTTTAATCAAAACGACACCATTTTGCAACCGTGTGCATTATGGTTGCACAACATAATTTGCGGCCATTGACCAAACATAAGCCCTAAAACCAACAAGTAGACTATAAAAGGACCTAAACTTGGTCCGACCCCGTATTTTGTATGTATTCGTAGTAATTGTCGTATCTATTGGGCAAATTATACCATGAAAAATGTTACATCTAGTCTCAAATTAAATTTCCAACTCTTGGATCATGGTCCACAATGCCTCACATATATGTTAATTTCATACTCGGGTCCAAAATAACATACATTCATGCAATTAACATCAATTGTTATACGATGGACCAAGGTCCATCTTGCATTGTAGATCCTGGTCTAAAAATTATGTGTTTGCAGTTGATATATTTTGTAGATATAGTCAACAATTTATATGCCTGTAAATAAATTGACGGAACATAACATAACTACATACACATAAATTGTTAATCGTAAATACAAAATTTGTTAACTGCAGAATAACACACTATGTTATGTGTCTGAGTTAATAAATTATGTGTCTGAAGTTAAGATATTCTATAACTGTTTGTGTGTCTATAGTTAATATGTTATGTTCCTTTAATTTATTTACAGCACATAAACAGATTAACATACACATAATCTGAAAGTTATTTTGGATCAGATTCGATAATGCAAGGTATATCAGGTATAACAATTGTACTAATTGGAAAATACAAAGAACTGTTGAACGAATTAATAAGAAGTCCATTATATCTCATATACTAAGAGAAATAGTGAAATACTAATACACGTTACACCTTTGTTTTTCCAGTTTGCAGGCAAATTGCATAACCAGTTTAAGCTCTAAGAACTAAGAAATGTACAAGGAATAAGACACAGGAGCAATATCCTTAAGAGAGAAGACTCTAGTAAAAAGAATGTGGAATAAAAGACTTGGCATACAGAGACATCATAATCCAGGCACTCAAAACACAAAATAAACCACAAAGTTCACACAACCTAACTAACCAAAAGAATTATGGCTAAATCTCAAGGATTCTTCACCTTAATCCTTAACTTCCTAGCTATGTTTGCTGCTCGACTGTGCACCGGTCTTTTACTAGAGTCACACTGTTCCACCTCTACCCAGTTTATAACTTTGAGTAAAAGTGACTGAGGAACTTTGGGTTTTTTCATGCCTTTTTCAAGTGCTTTCTCTAGAAACTCCATGAACCAGTTCCCAGCTTCATCTTCAATCTGCTGCCCCAATTTGATTGTATTGGATAAGCCACTAATAGAAGCCCCCCCGGGTTTCTTGTTCTCGTCGTTCTCAACACTCGAATCAGCTTGCTGCAACAATTTTCCAAATGGAGTTGAGGTGCCCTTCCTCTCTAATGTTGCAGATTTTTGGTTTGATCTGAGATGTTTTCCCAGAACTGATGATTTCTGGTCACTTCTTTCTGGGAAGGATGCAATTGATTTGTAAAGTGCAGCCCTTCTCTTTGAGTCTGAGTTTCTCCTTTCTTCGGTTGTCATTTCGTGCAGAACCGAGGGGGGTTGGTGGTTGTTTTCATGGTCTTTTTCTCCTCCTCCTTTTGGTTCAATGTTTGGATTTTGAGCCATTTCAGAGGCTGCAATTGCTGCCTGAATCGATACCATCTCCGCTTTTGCTTGCACTAATTGTTCATAGAATTCAAGGAACTGATCAAATGAGGCTGCTGGGGCTTCTGCTTTTGCTGCTCTGCTCAAGTTTGAAAACATCCTAAAAACAACACTAACAAAAGACCATTAGCAACAGATAGTTTCTTTTCTTTCTGTGTCTGAAACTGAAACAAACTATGTGGAGAAATTTTTCATACTTCAGGGACCGAACTAAGTTTTCTGTGGCTGATGCATCCCTTAGTGCTTGAAGAGCAACCTTCTGCGCCTTTTCGCGCTGCTGTACAGCTTCCTGGTACACACAATGGCAAATTGTTATGATCTCACAGCCTTAACTGCACACTCTTTTGCGTTTACCACTACGCCAATAGCTATATATACATAATAGCAAACACGCAACTTTATTTCTATATAAACTGACACGTTTTCAAGAGGCATGGTGCTGGACTTGACCTTTCATGCCTCTATCCTATCCAACCATCCCCTAGCACGTAGTACTGGTATGATCAAGCACCTGCCAACCTTAACTGCACAATTTTTCGCGCTTACAACTACGCCAAAAACTATGTAGATAGTAGCAACGGGGCAACTTTATTTCTTTATACAACACATTTTCAAGAGGCATGGTGCTAGACTTGACCCCTTCAGGCCTCCGTTCAACCATCCCTAGTCACATGGTGCTGGAATTGTTATGATCAAGCACCTGCCAGCCTAATTGTTTTTCGCGCTTATCACTACGCCAAAAGCTATATATAGCTAGTAGACGCAACTTTATTTCTTTATACCGACAAATTTTTGAAAAGCATGGTTCTGAACTTGACGATTCAAGTCTCCATCCAACCATTCTCTAATCATGTAGTACTGGACTTGGCCCTTCACCGGCCTCGGCACAACATGAATTTAGTTTTATCATACTACTACTGTAATAAAATTCAACAGAACAAAATCAACAGCAGAAGAGGAAATAGAAGTGCACCTTCCCCAACATGCTTAGCTTTCCAGGCAGATTCATGGGCAGGCTACCATTGTCCAGGGGTGAATCAAGACACTGAGGTTGCAATACAGTACAAGTTTTTGGACATGGAAGGGGGTTCTGTGAATCTGCACAAGTATTGGGAGAAGCTGCCATCTTTGAATTCCTTGAATTTGGAGGTGGAGAGCAACTTTTCTTTTCCTACATTTACAAAAAAAAAAAAAAAAAAAAAAAAAAAGAACAATTGTAACCATTTGTTGAATATATTATTTAGACTATAGACCAAATGAACCAAAACTATACACAAAAAATTTAGACAGAAACTAGATAATGCAGAAACACAGAACAGAAACTGCTATGATGATATTCTGCTTAAAGCATTATACACACTATGAACTTAGGCATAGAGTAAAAATGTACCTACAGATGAGGGTAAAGGGCTTTTGATGATTCTTGATCCGCCGCCACGATTGCCTAAACTTCTGCTCCTGGGAAATTTCAGCATGGTGGGAGTGGCACAACTCTTCCTCACCAAAGCAGGACTACTTTCCACTTTCGCCTCGACGAATTTAGACAGCAACGCGCCACCAACAGAAGATCTCAGGCCACTTTCATCCTTCCCCCCTGCTCTTCCCCGAATAACCACTGGAGACATTGGAACATTGCCACCATGTTTCACAGAACAAGATGGGTCCTTTACAGGTGTGCATTGATCAAAATCAAGAGGCACTGGCTTCCTAACCAGTGGAGAAGTCCCAATTTGGCCTGTCCCCCAAGACCCCCTTCTTGGGGCTGAGAAATTTGGGTTGGGTTTTTGCTCATTTTTCTCTCCCTTTTCCCTCAACCCCATCAAGGGCTCTGGAGTTCCCACCAATGGGTGCCTCCCCGGCAATGGCTTAGCGCCTCTCACCACAGGAACAGGCGATCCCTGCTCCAATCTGTCCACATAAATGAACTGCCCAAGCTGCATTTTGTTGCTAAGAACAAGATCATCTTGCTCAAATGGCAGACTAACATATATGGAGTGTGAAGAATCTGAAACCTTTATGTAGAAACCATGCTTTGGCCATAGCTCGTTGTCATCAAGCTCCGCCGGAACAATGTCTGTCACCTGCAAGAGAGAACTCCTGTGCTCGCTCGTTGGTTTAACCCCGGAATTCAACCCGTCCAGTAGCTTCAACAAAACCCCCGGAGCTAGCGTCGCCATGGCCGCTAAAACCGAATTTCAAATTTTCAATTCGGATTATTGACTCAAATCGGATGGAATCTTATCTGGGCCTCCGAGTTTTCAAGAAACCAAGAATGGGTCTTGGAGAACAACACCAAAAACCTTGATTTTTGATCAATTACGAAATGAATCGCATCATGTAAAGATTTGAGTGAATTTGAATGGCGTTGGTGATAAGGAGGAGTTTTGTTTGATCAACGGTCAGAAAAGGATAGAAGGGGCTCAGGAATTTTAAATCTGGAATTGTGGAACGTTATTGTAACGGTCATAAATACGCCGGTGGGTCCGGCTCATTGACTCATTGTCATTTTTGAATATAGCGGTTCCGGAGCGGAACATAAAGTCCGTGTAAATATTTACTCTTTACCCCCGTGGTTTAAAAATCATATTTTCTACCATTTATATCATGGACCAGGATCTATATAACATTATGAACAATAGATTGAAACGACAAGATATAGAATTTATATTCGTAAGATACATCATTTTATAACACAAGACACTCAAAATCAAAATACAAGTCATATAGACATGTTATATATTTACTTATTTTTTGAATCTAATATAGGTACATAATGTATGTTCATAGGCACAGAATTTCACAATACAAGACACATAAATTCATAAGATAAGATACAATTACTAATTTGTTTCAAGTATAAAATTTTATAACAGAATACACAAAAATTCACAACATAAAACACATATACATGTACCAGAATTTACAGTGCATTGTGGACCTGACCATGGTATAAGGATTGCATATTTTCTCAAAAAGGTCTTAAAACAAAGCTCTTTTGAGTTTTGATATATCAAAGTTGGAAAAAAAAAAATCAAAATTTACAATAAAATTTCAAAATATTTTTTAGAGCGGTAAATTTAATCTGCCAAAATTAATAAGTTATTATTGATACTTTGCATTTTTTTTGAGTGCCGAGGGAAACTTGCACCCTAACCGGCAAAAGATAATAAGGAGGTAAATCAATTTAGGTTGCTCATAACTGACCGGCTCAAACTGAGAAAGCCTATACACCGCTCCCGCGAGATGATAAACTTCTAATCTTGTTGTGGTTACTAAGTCAACTGTCTAACTAAATTAGTTGTGCTTGTTCCTACATATTGCATTTTTTTGAACTTTTGAAATGCTTGCATCATATATATATATATATATATATTTTGTCACCATTTTAGTTATTTCTTAGTTTAGTCAAAATTGAAATGATACAATTTTATAAAGAGTAATGCTACTCCATCTACAAAATTCACTTTTTATTTATTTTTTCTTTTTTTTTTTTTGGTGCA